>NW_027507785.1:302668314-303077305 GCF_037356315.1 Lithobates pipiens
AGTTTTCAACAAATTAAGGCATGGAGACATGGATAGATGGGGGGAGTTTGCTTTGAATACTAAAAGTGAATTAAATTGCATTTTCAGGTTGTAGTGTTTAGATACAATTAAAGTGGTTGTAAACCTCAGGTGTGAAATACAAACAAAGGATATCCCTCTATAATATGTACTTGTCTCAATTAAAGTGGCTACCTGCTCTGTGTAGTGGTTTTGCAAAAGCAGCCCCGATCCTCCTCTTCTCGGGTCCCCTGTCGACACACCTGGCTCCTCCCCCCTTGACCAGTGCCCCCAATAGCAAGCCTCTTGGGAGGCACTGGTGCTTGCTCACCGAGGAGTCTTGCTCTATGCGACCATAAGACACATAGCGCCGTAGCTAGGCCCCACCTCCGCTCTTTCCTCATTGGCTCACTTGCTCTCATTGGCCAATGAATCCCACTGCTGTCTCAGCCAATGAGCAGAGGGACCCCCAGAACAGTCTTGTTCCTAATTTTTACTGACGGTCTGCTGACTGGAATGATACCAGCTGATTGGAGAAAAGCCAATGTAGCACCAATATTTAAAAAGGGCCAAAATACATCTCTGGGAATTACAGACCAGTTAGCCTAACATCAATAGTATGCAAGCTCTTGGAGGGGATAAGGGACTATATACAAGATTTTAGTAATGAGAACGGTATCATTAGCAGTAATCAGAATGGATTCATGAAGAATCATTATTCCCAAACCAATCTAGTAACCTTTTATGAGGAGGTGAGTTGCCATTTAGATAAAGGAAGGACCGTAGACATGGTGTATCTGGATTTTGCAAATGTTTACTGTACAAAATAAGGTCAGTTGGCATGGACCATAGGGTGAGTACATGGATTGAAAACTGGCTACAAGGGTGAGTTCAGAGGGTGGTAATAAATGGGGAGTACTCGGAATGGTCAGAGGTGGGTAGTGGGGTCCCCCAGGGTTCTGTGCTGGGACCAATCCTATTTAATTTGTTCATAAATTACCTGGAGGATGGGCTAACAGTTCAATCTCTGTATTTACTGACGATACTAAGGTAAGCAGGGTAATAACTTCTCCGCAGGATGTGGATATCTTGCAAGAAGAGCTGAACAAATGAAACGGGTGGGCAACTACATGCTACATCTCTCTGGAGAAGAGGCGCTTGAAAGGGGATGTGATTTCAATTTATAAATACCGTGCTGGTGACCCCACAATAGGGATAAAACTTTTTTTGGGGAAAGGAGTTTAATAAGACACATGGCCAATCATTAAAATTAGAAGAAAAGAGGTTTAACCTTAAACTACGTAGAGAGTTCTTTACTGTAAGAGCAGCAAGGATGTGGAATTCCCTTCCACAGGCGGTGGTCTCAGCGGGGGGCATTGATAGTTTAAAAAAATTATTAGATAAGCACCTGAACGACCATAACATACAGAGATATACAATGTAATACTGACATATAATCACACACATAGGTTGGACTTGATGGACTTGTGTCTTTTTTCAACCTCACCTACTATGTATCTATGTAACTATGTAACATCATAGGCTCTTTACCAGAATTGAAAATGCAGTGTGTGTCTGAGCGACACACTCCACTACCGACCGCTGCGTTTTGCACCCTCGGCTTATCCTGGTGGACTTCATATGACGCCCAGTCAGGATAAAACAACCCTTTTGCGGCTGTCATTCTGTATACGGCGGGTGGTAAGTGGTTAAAGTGGTTCTAAATTGAAAAAGTGAAGGGTGGTGGGAGAAAGCATTTGAGGAGGCTGAAAGTTCACCTCAACACCGGTGCTTAGGGAGTATTGTCATCCCAATCAAGATAACTGTTGGGGGCTTTGGAATAACATCAGGGGTCTAAACAGACCTCTGATGATGCACCATTGAGACAGTGAAAAGAGACTGAAGACACCTAAATCTCCATCTCTGCAGCCTCAGCAGCACAGGATAGTTACATAGTTAGTCAGGTTGAAAAAAGACACAAGTCCATCCAGTTCAACCACAAAAAAAAAAATAATAATAATATCATACAATCCCATATACCCAATTCTATACCCACAGTTGATCCAGAGGAAGGCAAAAAAAAAACAGCAGAGCATGATCCAATTTGTTAAAGCAGGGGAAAAAATTCCTTCCCGATCCCCCGAGAGGCAATCAGATTTTCCCCGGATCAACTTTACCTATAAATGTTAGTACCCAGTTATATTATGTACACTTAGGAAATAATCCAGGCCTTTCTTAAAGCAATCTACTGAGCAGGACAGAAGCACCTCTGAAGGGAGCCTATACCACATTTTCACAGCTCTTACTGTGAAGAAACCTTTCCATATTTGGAGATAAAATCTCTTTTCCTCCAGACGTAAAGAGTGCCCCCTTGTCCTCTTTGTTGACTGTAAAGTGAATAACTCAACACCAAGTTCACTATACGGACCCCTTATATATTTATACATGTTGATCATATCCCCCCTTAATCTCCTCTTATCGAGAGTGAATAAATTCATTTCCTCTAATCTTTCCTCATAGCTGAGCTCCTCCATGCCTCTTATCAGTTTTAGTTGCCCTTCTCTGCACTTTCTCCAGTTCCCCGATATCCTATTGGTAAACTGGTGCCCAAAACTGCACTGCATATTCCAGATGAGGTCTTACTAATGAATGAACAGGAATATCCAGAGCTTCCTGTTCATTCATAAGCATACAGTAAAAACACAATTTTCAATGCCTCAGCTATGAATGGAAAAAAACAAAAAAAAACAATCACTGACTATATTCATCAGTATTTACACATTTCCCAGTCCCGTCCCCGGTCTCCATTCTGATAGCACCCAGTGGGAGGTGGGAAACCTGGCAGCAGTGCTGGGGGGGCATGGGGGGGCAGGGGAGCCCACATGGGCCCGTGGCAGCAGGACAGGGATAGGGAGGCAGAGGGGGGCCATGTAGAGTAACCAATGCTTTCCATTTCCTTCCTGCAGCCGCTAAAATTCTGCAGGAGGGAGAGGAGGAGAAGCAGACGACCGCTGCCCCTCCTATCCAGGTGTATGAGGCTGGGTCGAAATTGCGACCCCTGTGACCCCTGTACATTCGCCCCTGCAACAGAGTGATGAGGCATCGTTCTGCTTTCTTCTACTGTCAGAATGTTCCTTTCCAGCACATGAGTGCTGCAGCACACTCGATCTGCTTGTAATGCTGGCCCTCCCTCCCCAGGGCCTGTGCTGCTATACAGGGCATTAGAGAATAATATTAACTCAAAATCATGTACTTACACTAGTCGCATTTAAAAGTACATTTAATAAATACTTAATGAAGACATAACTGTGCTAATAAACCTAAATCGGTGTATGTGACAGCGAAATGGCGCTCTAATCCTGGGACGTTTGCTGTGGCAAAATTGAACTCAGCTGACAGAAAGCAGGGCGCGGGGATTTAGAGATTGTGCTGTAGGACGCAGACAAGACGATAGATGAGTAGAATTAGTTTGTAGGAGAAGCATCAGATATCCCTGGATAATACGTTCTCAGCTCTGAACAAGAAACGGAGTTCAACAGAACGGCTTGTTTTTGTAAAGGCTTTGCTTTATTGCACTTCCCGGTGAAGGAGGTTTTATTTTTATTTTCCACTAAAAACAGCCGCGTGTCGGCATGGTGTGTGGTATGCGTCAAGAGACATGAATACTATGCATTTAAAATAAACCTGTGCTCAGACAGAAAAGTGGGCGACTGAAACACCTACATAGTGTCATAAGTAGGGTGTGCACCCCAAAGCTCAAATACAAACCGCTGCATATACTGAGAGTATCAATAGAGCAATGGACAGTGTCAGCAGGGCAGCAGATGGCGTCAGTATTTTTAATTATTTTTTTTATCATTTTTTTTTTACCATTTAGGAGCACCAATGGGGGGCTTTGGTGAAATATCAGGGGTCTAAACAGGGGGAATATGCACCACAGGGGTGATTAGGGTGTGCCCAGGCCCATCTGGTGCACCCCGTGTGCACGCCTATGCATACTGTTTATGTTCACATTAGGGCTAAAAAAAACGAACGATTATTTAATTATTTAATAATCGATTAGTTGGCCGATTATTGTTTAGATTAATCAATTAATCGGTTAATAACCTTAAAAAAGGTGTGGTGTATAATTTAGTTAATACGTAAAGTTTAAAAAAAAAGGCAATTTATTCTTAAATATCTCTATGCAGTGGTAAATATAGCAAAATCTCTAATCCACTGTGAGAATAACAGACAGAAGAGATATACTGTATATACTATTAGTGGTTGAAGCTGGTAAATATCATCAGACTCAGAGATCTATTTTTTTTATTTAACCACTTACTGGGCACTTAAACCCCCCTCCTATCCAGACCAATTTTCAGCTTTCATGCACTTTGAATGACAATTGCGCGGTCATACAACACTGTACCCAAATGAGATTTTTATCGTTTTTTTCCCCCCAAATAGAGCTTTCTTTTGGTGGTATTTGATCACCTGTGTGATTTTTATTTTTTGTTAAAAAAATGTAAAAATACAGGATTTAAAAAAAAAAATTTTTTTTTTAAATTTTGTTATAAAATTTTAAAACGGGTAATTTTTGTCCGTCATTGATGTACGCTGATGAGACGGCAGTGATGGGCACTGATGGGTGGCAGTGATGGGCAGCACTTCTATGTGGCACCACTGATGGGCATTGATAGGTGGCACTTGTGGGCATAGATTGGCACCACTGATGGGCATTGATAGGTGGCACTTGTGGGCATTGATAGGTGGCACTTGTGGGCACTTTCAGGTTCAAATTATGAAACATAATTGCCTCTTCCATTTTGGGACCATTGTCCCTTTAAGCTGAGCCAGTGATTGGCTTTTTTTTTTTCTCCTCCGCTGCCAACGTGAGGAGAAAAAAAAACGATCACAGAGCTTTTGTTTTTATCATGTGATCAGCTGTCATTGGCTGACAGCTGATCACATGGTAAGGGGCCGGTCCCACTCAGATCAGTGATCACCCAAGTCTCAGTGACTCGGTGATCACAGCGCGATCCAAGCGTGCCCTGCAGGGAGCGTGCACAGGGGAGGCCGTTATATGACGGCCTCCCAGGAATTCATATCCGCACTGTGGCCATCATTCAGCCATAGCGTGGATGTCAGATGGTTAATCACTTCTCGACCGCCTCACGCACATATACATGCGGCAGAAGGGCACTACAGGCAGATTAACGTACCTGTACATTGCCCTTTAAGAGGCGGCTTGTGGGCGCTTGCCAGGAGCTCTGTGACCGTGATCCCACGGTCTCGATGTCCATGGGCATACCCGCGATCCTCTCACGGTAAAGAAGAACGGGAAGATGCTAATGTAAACATGCATCTCCCCATTCTGCCTAATGACACTGACACTGATCAGCGCGCCCTGTACATGGGAGTGGTGATCAGTGACGTGTCACACACAGCCCCTCCCTCCCACAGTTAAGCCCCATACACACTATCAGATTTTTGTCTTCAGATTTACCAAAACCATGTAGTGCAAGGGCCTGCCTGATTGCATACAAATTGCAACTCCTAAGGTTTGACCTCATATTATATGGTTTTGGTAAATCTGAAGAGAAAAATCTGCAGAAAATCTGTGTGTATGGGGCTTTAGAATCACTCCCTAGGACACACTTAACCCCTACAGCGCCACATAGTGGTTAACCTCTACACTGCCAGTCACATTTTTACAGTAATCAATGCAATTTTTTTGCATTGATCGCTGTATTAATGCCAATGGTCCCAAAAATGTGTCAGAATTGTCCGATGTGTCCACCATAATGTCACAGTCACGATAAAAAAAAATCGCTGATCACCGCCATTACTAGTAAAAAAAAAAAAAATTATCAATAAAAATGGCAAAAAACTATCCCCTATTTTGTAGTCGCAATAACATTTGCGCAAACCAATCAATAAACGCTTATTGTGATTTTTTACCAAAAATATGTAGAAGAATACGTATCGGCCTAAACTGAGGACAAAAAATGTTTTTTTATATATTTTTTGGGGATATTTATTATAACAAGAAGTAAAAAATTATGCATTTTTTTTTTCAAAATTGTCATATTTTTGTTTATAGCGCAAAAAATAAAAACCGCAGAGGTGATCGAATACCACCAAAAGAAAACCCTATTTGTGGGGAAAAAAGGACATTGATTTTGTTTGGGAGCCATGTCGCACGACCGCGCAATTGTCAGTTAAAGCGGCGCAGTGCCGAATCTCAAAAAGCGCTCTGTTCAGGAAAGGGGTAAATTCTTCCAGGGCTGAACTGGTTAATTAAAGAAAAAAAAAAGTTAGACTGTTTTGCAGGTTTTCAAACAGAACTGTAAAATATTATATGCTGCCTATACAAAAAAAAATGTATTCCTTAAAAAAAAAAAATTGCATTTTAACCACTTTCAGACCGGACCATTTTGCTGGCTTAAGACCATACCACTTTTTGCGATTCGGCTCTGCGTCTCTTTAACTGACAATTGCGCGGTCGTGCGACGTGGCTACCAAACAAAATTGACGTCTTTTTTTCCCACAAATAGAGCTTTCTTTTGGTGATATTTTATCACCCCTGCGGTGCTTATTTTTTGCGCTATAAACAAAAAAAGAGCGATAATTTTGAAAAAAACACATTATTGTTTACTTTTTGCTATAATAAATATCCCCCAAAAAATATATAAAAAAACATTTTTTGTCCTCAGTTTAGGCCGATACATATTCTTCTAGATATTTTTGGTAAAAAAAATCACAATAAGCGATTATTGATTGGTTTGCGCAAAATTTATAGCGTTTACAAAATAGGGGATAGTTTTATGGCATTTTTATTAATCTTTTTTTTTTACTAGTAATGGCAGCGATCAGAGATTTTTATTGTGACTGCAACATTATGGCGGACACATCGGACAATTTTGACACATTTTTGGGACCATTGTCATTTATACAGCAATCAGTGCTATACAAATGCACTGATTCCTGTGTAAGTGACACTGGCAATGAAGGGGTTAACCAGGGGTGGTAGTGTAGGGGTTAAGTGTGTCCTAGGGGCGTTTTACTAACTGTGGGGGGGCGTGGCTGTGTGTTAGTGAACACTGATCTCTGCTCCAGTCGCAGGGAGCAGAGATCAGTGTCACTTGTTGCTAGGCAGAACGGGGAGATGCTGTTTACTTCCGCATCTCCCCATTCAGCCTCCCCGTGAGACGATTGCGGGTATCCCCGTGGCGATCGAGTCCGCAGGACCCGCGACCGTACCCACGGGGGTCCCAACCGTCACGCGCGCGATGGCAGGGCGGCAATTTCATATGGACGTACCTGTACGCCAATTTGTCTGCCCGTGCCATTCTGCCGACGTGCATCGTTGTGCGCTGGTTGGGAAGTGGTTAAGAACGTTCGTTCGATTTTCTAATCGTTAATGGGATCAAATCGACATTTGCTTTCAACCACAGTTACGGGAAAATTTAAAAATAATAGAAAAATTATTGGTCAAAGAAATTTTTAGACAGTGTATGTGATTTTCGTTTAGAAATTTCATTTTTAAAAACTAAATGTTAAAAGCAAGTGATATTTTCGAACAACATTCAGCAAATGTACAAATATTTTTTGTATGAATATTCTCATCTGAAAACTGATCCGTTTGACCAGCATAAGGCACCTATGCATTTTGCTTTTTAATCTGTTCCTGCAGTGCTTTTTGCAAACGTGATTTTGCTGCGATTTGCGCTTTTGCTTTTTTTTTTATGCTTTTTTTTTTGGACAATTTGTTGCTGGGCAGAGAAAAAAACACAAATTGCTGCAAAAGAACACTACGTGCTTTTCTGCAGCTTCTCCGTTAAAGTATATTGAATCAAAAGAGCAACGTTTCGCGTTGAAAAAAAGTCCTTGACCCTTTCCAAATACTCAGCGGCTGAAAAAAAAAGCCTCGATGTGAATGTGTCCCATAGGAAACCATGTTAAATGAACTGTAGTGTGTTTCTGCAAAGGACACCAAAAAAAAAAAACACATCGGTGTGAACCAGTCCTAAGATGTTTAGTAAAATAATGGGGGTAAAAAAATAAAATGAACCCTCTATAGTACAAAAAAGAGCAAATTGCTACCCTAAATGATTCTTTTTTTTTTTTTACTGTCGAACAGTGAAAGTAATACTTACAGTAGCGATTATTTGCTTTTTTTGTACTATAAAGGGCTAATTTTAGTTTTTTTTTAACCCCATTATGTTACTGGCCAATTAATTGATTATGAAAATAGTAATCGATTAGTTGTCGATTAATCGGTTAGTTTTTTCAGCCCTAATTCACATATCTAGCCCCCAGGAAGCAATGTTATCAGGCGAAAGATCGGTGGTGGTTTATTGGTGTGGGGGATATTTTCTTGGCACACATTTGGCCCCTTAGTACCAACTGAGCAACGTTTAAATGCCACGGCCTACCTGAGTATTGTTGCTGACCGTGTCTATCACTTTATGAGTACAATATACCCATCTTCTGATGGCTCCTTCCAGCAGGATAATGCACCATGTCACAAAGCTCCAATCATCTCACCACTGGTTTCTTGAACATGACAATGTCACGGTCACAAGGTCACTGTACTCCAATGGCCTCCACAGTCACCAGATCTCATCCAATAGAGCACCTTTGGGACAGTGGCGACTCGTCCATTAGGGGCGCATTGGTGCTGCACCACCCATCCATGCATCTGGCCCCTTGATCTACATACGAGGTGCTAGACTATGGATTCCAATGGGGTGGGGATAATAGGCTTCAAATAATGGTGGTCTCAGGGCACAGGGTGTGACCATAAGGAATGAAAATTTGCTATTTTCACACTAAATCTCCTTCCTGCCAATCAGGAAGCCGGTCATGAGACTAGTTTCCCAACTGGCCAAAACCTCAGGTGATCCTATTGGATGCCTAGCACCTAGGAGGAGGGGAGGGGAGACGCACGGCGAAAGTAGCCCTGCTGGAGATGAGGACACCAAAGCCACTGACCGCCGCCCGCTACCTAGATCGAGTTTGTCGTGCTGGAGCAGAGAACCCCAGAACCCACCACCTAGATGGGGTAAGTGTCGGACCAACAGGCAGACAGCGGGTGGGGTGGGAGGGGGGGTAGCGCTGCCACCGACCGCCCAAACAAACCCCACCAGACGCAACTGCTTTGGGATGTGGAGCAACGAGAGATTCGCATCGTGGATGTGCAGCCGACAAATCTGCAGCAACTGCGTGATGCTATCATGTCACTATGGGGCAAAATATCTGAGGGATGTTTCCAATGCTTTATGGAATCTATGTCACGAATAATTAAGGAAGTTCTAAAGGCAAAAGGAGGTCCAACTCGGTACTAGCAAGCAGGGCCAGGACAAGGGGTGGGCAGGAGGGGCGGCTGCCCCTGGTGCAATGGTTTATTTCAGGGGTAGGGGGCACCCTGACCCTAAGCCTAGGGGAAAGGGGGGCGCAGTTTGTCATCTTTGCCCTGGGCGCTGGATGACCTAAGAAAGTGTCCGGTAAGTGTATAGATTTGTCTTTTACACCATCAGGGTCCAAACCTTTTTCTCCGCAGTTCACGAGTAAAGCACTCTCAATTCCATTAAAAGTTCTAATCCCTCAATAATAAACTAGGTTACAAAATAGCCAGAAACTTCCTGACACAGTGAAAATTCTGCATGCAGTTTCCATGCCGAGCAAAATCATTATTTTATAAAAAAATAAATAAATAAAAAAGTGCCAAAAGAGTCAATTTAAACAATGTTGCAAGTACATTTTTGCTGGAAGCAAATACGATAATGTGATTTCAGGAACAAAAGACCCGAGCGGCTGAGCAGAGCTGGAGACGGAGTCACTGAACATTTCCAAATTATCCCCAAACCGCACAATACAGATGCAAATGAATCACAAAAATCGCATGTGTCACAAAAAAGCGAGGCCTTTGTAGTTCTAATGCCGTCACGTGCTGTATCCCGGAGTGAACCTTCGTCTACTAGCGGTGCAAGTCCATTTGCAGTGCTTGTATTACAACATGTCGACAGCAACCTGACTAATTATTAATGGGGTATGGCACGAGATAAATCAATTAGCGGACTTGTTCAGTGGGATTACACGCACGTATGTAACAAAATAAAGAATGGGAGGAAACAATCTTGTGTCTCGTTTCCTCTTGGCGACAGGCCCCGCAATACCATAATCAGAGCGAGCTGGAAAAAGGGGGCTGGATACTCAGTGGTAAGCTAAGCAGCAAAATTGTACTGAAAAGCTATTATTTTTATGACAACTGCAGGCTGCCTCGTATACACACTCAAATGCCAGGGCCCCTTTGGGTACAATAGGTTTTAGCTTTGCCTAGCTCCATGTTAAATTAGAAATTTCAGTCTATGGAAAAAGTTCTGCTAAATCCTCTATGTGGGGCTGAGGTTCCACACCATATTCTGGAGAATTCTTTGTTTTTGGTTTATTGTGTGTTTATCCAATGCAGTGTGTCTAGGAGATAATCTGTTATAAAGTATCTCTCTTCCATACTCCTTGTTCCATGTCGCCTACCTCCCTCTTTCATGCACGTTGTTCCATGTCTCATAACTCCCTCTTTCATACTCTTTGTTCCATGTCTCCTACTTTTCTTTTTTATACTGTTTGTTCCAAGTCTCCTATCTCCCTCTTGTTCCAAGTCTCCTATCTCCCTCTTGTTCCAAGTCTCTTAACTCCCTCTTTCATACTGCTTGTTCCGTGTCTCCTACCTCCCTTTTTTATACTTCCCATTCCATGTCTCCTAACTCCCTCCTTCATAATCCTTGTTCCATGTCTCCTAACTCCCTATTTCATACTCCTTGTTTCATGTCTCCTACCTCCATCTTTCATACTCCTTGTTCCATGTCTCCTACCTCCCTCTTTCATACTTCTTGTTCCATGTCTCCTACCCCCCCCCCCCCCTTTCATTTTCCTTGTTCCATGTCTCCTATTTCCCTCTTTCATACTCCTTGTTCCATGTCTCCTACTTCCCTCTTTCGTGCTTCTTGTTCCATGTCTCCTACTTCCCTCTTTTATTCTTCTTGTTCTATTTCTCCTAATTCCCTCCTTCATATTTCATATCTCCTACTTCCCTCTTTCACACTTCTTGTTCCATGTCTCCTACTTCATTCTTTCATATTCCTTGTTCCGTGCCTCCTAATCCCCTCTTACATATTCCTTGTTCCATGACTCCTACTTCCCTTTTTATACTTCTTGTTCCAAGTCTCCTATCTCCCTCTTTCATACTCCTTGTTCCGTGTCTCCTACCTCCCTTTTTTATACTTCCTGTTCCATGTCTCCTAACTCCCTCCTTCATAATCCTTGTTCCATGTCTCCTAACTCCCTATTTCATACTCCTTGTTTCATGTCTCCTACCTCCTTGTTCCATGTCTCCTACCTCCTTGTTCCATGTCTCCTACCTCCCTCTTGTTCCATTTCTCCAAACTCACTCTTCCATACTCCTTGTTCCATGTCTTCTACCACCCTCTTTCATACTTCTTGTTCCATGTCTCCTACCCCCCCTTTCATTTTCCTTGTTCCATTTCTCTTACTTCCCTCTTTCATATTCCATGTCTCCTACTTCCCTCTTACATACTCCTTTTTCCGTGTCTCCTACTTCCCTCTTTCATACTTCTTGTTCCATGTCTCCTAACTCCCTCCTTCATAATCCTTGTTCCATGTCTCCTAACTCCCTATTTCATACTCCTTGTTTCATGTCTCCTACCTCCTTGTTCCATGTCTCCTACCTCCTTGTTCCATGTCTCCTACCTCCCTCTTGTTCCATTTCTCCAAACTCACTCTTCCATACTCCTTGTTCCATGTCTTCTACCACCCTCTTTCATACTTCTTGTTCCATGTCTCCTAACCCCCCTTTCATTTTCCTTGTTCCATTTCTCCTACTTCCCTCTTTCATATTCCATGTCTCCTACTTCCCTCTTTCATACTTCTTGTTCCATGTCTCCTACCTCCTTCATTCATACTCATTTTTCATGTCTCCCACTTCCCTCTTTCATACTTCTTGTTCCATGTCTCCTACCTCCTTCATTCATACTCATTTTTCATGTCTCCCACTTCCCTCTTTCATACTTCTTGTTCCATGTCTCCTACCTCCTTCATTCATACTAATTTTTCATGTCTCCCACTTCCCTCTTTCATACTTCTTGTTTCATGTCTACCTCCCTCTTTCATATTCCTTGTTCTTTGTCTCCTACTTCCCTCTTACATACTTCTTGTTCCATGTCTCCTATTTCCCTCTTTCATATTCCTTGTTCCATGTCTCCTACCTCCCTCTTTCATATTCCTTGTTCCATGTCTCCTACTTCCCTCTTACATACTTCTTGTTCCATGTCTCCTATTTCCCTCTTTCATATTCCTTGTTCCATGTCTCCTACCTCCCTCTTTCATATTCCTTGTTCCATGTCTCCTACCTCCCTCTTTCATATTCCTTGTTCCATGTCTCCTACTTCCCTCTTACATACTTCTTGTTCCATGTCTCCTATTTCCCTCTTTCATATTCCTTGTTCCATGTCTCCTACCTCCCTCTTTCATATTCCTTGTTCCATGTCTCCTACTTCCTTTTTACATACTTCTTGCTCCATGTCTCCTATTTCCCTCTTTCATATTCCTTGTTCCAAGTCTCCTAACTCCCTCTTTCATACTCCCTGTTCCATGTCTCCTACCTCCCTTTTTCATAATCCATGTCTCCTCTATTCCTATTCACAACTCTTTAGCGTCTGCGGCACATCTATCTTACATACTCCTATTCCGTGTCTCCTTCCTCCCTCTTCTTCACTCCTAAAGTTCTACCTCCCACTTTGATCCTTGGTTCCATGTCTCCTAACTCCCTCTTCCACATTACCCACTTCCTACCTTCCTCTTCTATACTTCTTGTTCCATGCCTCCTACCCCTGACTTTTATACCCTGGCATCCTCCCTCCACTTCAATACTCTTTGTTCCATGCCTTATACCAGGGTTCGCTAAAGGGCAGACCTGATCCACTGTTTCATATGGACCCGGTCACGCCATTTAGGAGCTTTTTCTTTCCCTCCCGACTCTCCCCTCCTCTATTTTGTTCTCTGTACCTTTGCCGACAAAACTGAAAGCTATGCAAGCTGCCAGCCGATGTCTTACCAACCAATGATGTCATCGGTTGCTAAGGGCAGGTCGGGCGGCTTGCACAGCTTACAGTTTTGCCGGCAAACATATAGCGAACAACAGAGGAAGAGAGAGCCGGGAGGATACCAGATGTGATCTCTCCCACTCCTTTTGTACACAGAATTTAACAGTGGAAGTCTATAATGATTGCTCAGTTCCACGCTGCGTGCACTTTAGCTGTGGCAAGGCCAAAGAGGGGGCTTTAGGATGGGGGGATTTGTGCTAGGAGAGGACATTTTACAGGGGGGTTTGTGCTAGAAGGGGAGATTTAGTGCTGGGGAGATTTAGGATTGGGGGGGTGATTTGTGCTAGCAGGGGGGATTGGGGGGAATTTACAACCTACTGACCTCTTAAATTCTGCCCTGCAAACTACATTTAATGCCCTATACACACGGTCGGATATTCCAACCACAAAATCCGTCTGATTTTTTCAGACAGATTTTTGCCGCAACTTTTCTTGCATACACAGGGTTGGACAAAGTTGACGGAAAATCCGATCATTCGGAACAAGGTGACATACATAACATAAGTCGGGACTACGTAGAGGCCAGTAGCCAATAGCTTTCGTTTTTTCTGAGCATGCGGGGCACTTTGTGCGTCGCAATTCTCTACACACGATCACAAAAAGTTGTTGTTAAAAAATGTTAGATCCAGCTCTCAAACTTTTTCTGCCGGAAATTCCCACACATGATCGGATTTTCCGACAACATAATCCAATTGGATTTTTTCTGTCTGAATTTCTGACCATGTGTATGGGGTATTAGGGTTTTTTCACCCCCGGTGCAGTGCGGTAACACGTGTGAAATGAGCATTTTCCCCGCACATTACACAAAGATGCAATTCTTAACGGCACCCTCACACTGCCACCAATTGCATGTATGTTTGCGCCCACTAAAACGCACGGTAGCACAGTACCTTACATTTTGGTAGGGATCAATTTAAAAATCATGCCAGCACCTTTTCTACCCATTTCACAAGCAGAGAACACACAAAAAAAGCGCCCGTGCTCTAACGCACCACCTTGTGTGCCCGAGCCCTCAGACTGGTGTGCCCCCCGGGACTGTGTGCAGTTCTAAAAAGGTGCCTTGACTGAAAAAAAAGCGTTGAAAAACACTGTGTTAATGTAATAGTTTAATGGTAAACCTGATTGCAAATCAGCGTCAGCTAACAAGAAGCACATTAACACAAGCTGTGCATCGCAGATGTACATTTGCTGAGAGATCTCAAGATTCCGCTACCGAAGGAACACTTGTTATTTTTAACCTTGTGTTCATTCTATGAAACACTTCAAAGGAAATGCCATGTACCTGCACTCATTTTAGTTATTTCTAGTCTGTGTCATGCATCACGGCATATCACAATGAAGAGCGGCAATGATTATCATTCCACTCCCCCAGAATCCTTTGCTTCTCTCTGAGCATTGATTCCGTTTAATTATGTCTATCCTGCATTGTATGGCTGGCAGAAATGTATGACAGTTGCCATATATAGATTCTGTTCCCTGTTTGTAACTACTAAGAGAGGCCAGATGAGGACAATTCGGTTAAAAAAAACTTGTAGAAGCCCCCCAAAAAAATGCCACTGAACCTACAATGTATGAGACAGGCCAGTGCTGAACTGGTGGATAACTTGCTGGACTTGTATATGTTCCTGGATTCCCCCAAAGGGCCACAGCTTAAAGAGGAAGTAAACCATGATGGGTTTACTTCCTCTTTCATTCCCTGCAAAGGCAAAGCATAATGGACTACTATGCATCGCATAGTAGTCCATTATGTGTCACTTACCTGACACAGGAGCCAGCGAAGTCGCCGCTGTCCCCTGTAGTCCGGCGCATCCATCTTCTCGGTGGGGTCTCGCAGCTCCGCCGCTGTCATTCGGCGAAGCCGCGATGGCGTCACTCCCGCGCATGTGCACGGGAGCTGAGACGCACGGCATTGCGCGGCATCTTCGTCATCGACGATGCCACGCTCAGTGCACCGTAGACAGCGGTGCCTGTCTTTGGGCAAATATCTCCTAAACCGTATAGGTTTGGGAGATATTTCTTGGACCTACAGGTGAGCCTTAATCTAGGCTTACCTGTAGGTCAAAGTGGTTTGGAAGGTTTTACAACCACTTTAAACTAGAATAAATTCGAATTCAAATAAAATAGAAGAGTATAGAACAGAAAAGAAAAGAAAAAAATAGAAAATAAAAGAATACAATACAAAAAAAACAATAGAATAGAATGGATTAGAAAGAATATAACCATATTCCAAAATTCTAATTTTGAATAAAATAAATTTGTTTTAGAATGCAATTCAAATGGAATTTGATTCAAATTCAAATAAAATGAAACAAAGTACAAAAACAAATTCAACTAATTCAATGAATTTGACTAAATTAATTTATGTAAATAACTAATTGAAATGAAACAAAACAAATGTTTTGGTTCTGCACATGTCTACATTCAGGTCTATTAATAACATAACAGCTTCTCTCTGTGACACTGACAGGTGAATCTGACGGACAGTTACCGTAACCCCCTACTGACATGCATTTACTGCTTCAAGCTGGTTTTGTATTACTATAGACTTGACCCATTTGAAGCAAACAAAAACCCATCAACACATGGATTTATTTGAAAAAAAACTGCAATGCTATTCAAACAGCAAAACTTTATGTACATTCGTTCTGTGCGAATTTTGGCAAAATCAAGTTATACTATTTTCTCTCTGGGTCGGATGTTATTCATTCAGTACCATGATGCCCTCTTTGTTATTATTATTATTATTATTATTATTATTATTATTATTAATAATAATTTTTCAGGACTAATATAGTACCAGCAGTTTGCACAGCACTTTAAATTATAAAGGGGACAGCACAATTACAATACAATAACATACAAGAGGGTTAAGAGGGTTCTGCTCATAAGAGCTTACAGTCTAACCGGGTGGGGCAAGGAGTACAAAAAGGTAGTAAGAGTGAGGGATGAGCTGATGGAATAATTAAAAATTCAGTTGTTAGCTGGAGGGCGGACAGGCTTCCCTAACGAGATGATTTTCCAGGTATCGCCTAAAGGTGACCATAGTAGAAGATAATCAGACAGATTGAGGTAGAGAGTTCCAGAGGATGGGAGAGCTTCATCCCCTTCACACCTTTACATTTTAACGTGTGTCTCTTAAAGGAAAACAGCACACGTGTCATCAGAAGCAATGTTACTCACTGAGGATGATCAGATCTTGCCTACGTCAGATTTGTGCTGAACTGTGGTTTAACCACTTCAGCCCCGGAAGATTTTACCCCCTTCTTGACCAGAGCACTTTTTGCGTTTCAGTACTACGTCGCTTTGACTGACAATTGCGTGGTCGTGCGACGTGGCTCCCAAACAAAATTGACCTCCTTTTTTCCCCACAAATAGAGCTTTCTTTTGGTGGTATTTGATCAAAATTTTTATTTTTTGCACTATAAACAAAAAAAGAGTGACAATTTTTTTTAAAACGCAAGATTTTTTACTTTTTGCTATAAAAAGTATCCCAAAAAAAATATATATATATTTGGTAAAAAAAAATTGCGTATATTGATTGGTTTGCGCAAAAGTTATAGCGTGTACAAAATAGGGGATAGTTTTATGGCATTTTTATTATTATTTTTTTTATTAGTAATGCAATTTTTATCATGACTGCCACATGATGGCGGACACATTGGACACTTTTGACACTATTTTGGCACAATTGTCATTTATGCAGCGATAAGTGCTATAAAAATGCACTGATTACTGTGTAAATGACACTGGCAGCAAAGAAGGGGTTATACACTAGGGGGGCGATGAATGGATAAAATGTGTCCTAGGGAATGATTCTAACTGCAGGGGGGGGGGGTGGTTTTCCCACCGCTGCCATTGTGCCGACGTATATGGGCGTGCAAGTAGTTAAGGAGTGAGGCATACACATTTCCATGCGCTGTGGTGCCCAATAGACTAATAAAAATGTGTGTAACAGTGCTAAAACGCACATTAAAAAACAAACAAAAGCAGACATGGATACATATGAGCCTGGCCTGAATCAGAAAAATACCCCAATATGGTCACTAGGTGGAGCTGATGATCATAAGAAAACAATACTTATTTATTATGATACTCAGTGATGGTTAGCATAGTAAATGCACCGCAGGACCTGTTCCGAGTAGAGCTTATTTCAACAATGTGTAACAGACAGCACAAGGATAGAAACTGTTAATGAGTTTCACACAATTAGGTGCTTACTTTATGATTGTGTGAAATGCATCAACTCACCTGCCATGAAAAAAAGAGAGTTAGTGATCCTTACCGACTGACTTCAACAAGCTCCGCGACCTGTGGTCCTACCCCACCACTGGTAAAAAATGGTCCCGGAGATACGGGGCTCCTTGCGCAGCCTTTCGGAAGCTGCATACAGAGCGGCCAGTTTAAACACAAGCTGACACACTCTGTTTGAAGCAGACTGAGAGGATGAGCTCACAGTGTCTCTCCTCACTTCTTGTCAGAGGCACTGAGCTCAATGGACAGCTTGGAGTCTTGGACCAATGGTAAAGTACCATTAGCCCCAGCTGTCCAATAAAAATGCTGCAGTGGAGGCACGCCTCTCGCTGCAGTGTCATAGAAGGGGGGGGTGTGTCTAAAAGACAAATGCTCCCATCCAGCCCAGCCCTCTTAACTACAAGGAAAAAACATGTGTTTATGTGTATAAGATTTACCCACAGTCCCAGGTTTTCTCACACAGTTAACCACATCAATACCGGGCCTATTCTGGCACTCCTCTCCTACACGTAAAAATCATAATTTGTTTGCTAGAAAATTACTCAGAACCCCCAAACATTATATATATAGGGAATAAAATGGTGGTCATTGCAACTTTTTATCTTGCACAGTATTTGCACAACAATTTTTCAAACGCATTTTTTGGGGAAAAAAAAGGTTTAATCATTTAAAAGATAACAAAACAGTAAAATTAGCCCAATTTTTTTGTATAATGTGAAAGATGATGTTACTCCGAGTAAATAGATACCTAACATGTCACGCTTTAAAATTGCGCACACTCATGGAATGACGCCAAACTTCAATACTTAAAAATCTCCATAGGCGACGCTTTAAAAATTTTTTACAGGTTACATATTGAGAGTTAAAGAGGAGGTCTAGAGCTATAATTGTTGCTTGCGCTCTAACGCACGTGGCAATACCTCACATGTGAAGTTTGAATGGCTTTTACATATGTGGGCGGGACTAACGTGTGCGTTCGCTTCTGAGCGCGAGCTACTGGGGACTGGGGTGTTTTAAAAAACGAATTTTTTATTTTATTTTTTATTTTACTTTATTTTTTGTTTCATTTTTTATTTAATTTTTTTTACTTTTTTTTTTTATCACTTTTATTCCTATTACAAGGAATGTAAACATCCCTTGTAATAGAAATCTATGTGACAGGTCCTCTTTATGGAGAGATGTGGGGTCAGTAAGACCCCACATCTCTCCTCCAGGCTGGAAAGCATGAGATTGTGAAAAAAATTTCACCGATCCCATGCTGACAGCTGCGATCGCGGCTTTGTTTACTTCTGGGAACCCGGGTGTGACGTCATAACATTGCGCCCAGGCCTCCGACGGTCATAGAGATGACTGGTGACCATCTGGTCACCGTAAATCTCTATCGTCATCATCTGGCGCCGGACGATTCTTTCTCCGGGTCTCCGATGGCACAGGAGAGCCCGGAGAAGCACCGGATGGCGGCGGGAGGGGGGGATGTCCCCTCCCGTCGCCTGTAAGAACGATCAAGCGGCGGAACTGCCACTATGATTGTTCTTATAGTGCACAGAATCGCAGGCTGAAAAAAAGGATATCTGAATGATGCCTGTGGCTGCCGCTGCTAGCATCATCCAGATATTCCCAGTGAAAGTCAAGGACGTCATATGACGGCCGTGGGTGGGAAGTGGTTAAAAAGGAGAATAAGATTCTTCTACTGCTGAAAATGTACAAGCTAAATCATACCGTATATTATTATGCTATATCTTATAACATCATTTATTATTTATCTATTTACTGTGAAATTACTGGTTGGAAGTTATAACTTCCAGCTTCAGTAATCATTAAAGGAAAAGGAGAATTTTCGGGACTTTGAATGAGGCTGGCACTAAAGGAATGCCTACCTCCATCCCTATCAATATTATATGAGAGGAGAGAACAGAACTGGGACTTTAAATGAAGCACACATCAGTAAGAGAATAAGTCAAGTGACTGCAATAAATATTTATTTTGTATAGTCCATGATATGTCATACAAACATTTTGGGCATCAACCTCTAAAATGCTCTGGGCATACAGCCTCCATACAATGAGTCATGGACTAATATTTCACAATAATTTACAATCCAAAAAGCATTCTCATAAAATACAAAGAACAGTGTGCATGTATGTACGTTATTTTGCTGTGGTTGAACCCAAAATGGCCAATATAACCATGGTAACTAAGTAATAAATAAATCAGTTAAAAATGCCTAATTAATAATTTATAAATCAAAAAAGATCATATGATTCTTGATTTTCCATGATTGGGATAGAGGATAATGGCTAAAAGCTCTACGCGTTTCGCGGTATTCCAACCGCTCATCAGGAGCATACATCATGGCATAATTCTACAGAATGTATAAAAAGAAAATATTAATCTTTTTATTTAATATATAAATTAGGTAAAAATTTGCAAAATAATTTAATAATTATAAATTATAATTAATTTGAAGGCTAGGCGTCCAACTCACGTCTGCATCAGCGGGCCAGTTAAACGGCATCAGGGTCCGCAGAAAAAGCCGCAGTGCACGGCCGCCAAGCACCGGGGCAGCCTGCAGAACAGGTAACCACCAAAATGGGCACTCCCAGGGTGGGTAGAGGGTCTGTGGTCTGTGATAATCATTAAAGGAAAAGGAGAATTTTTGGGACTTTGAATGAGGCTGGCACTAAAGGAATGCCTACCTCCATCCCTATCAATATTATATGAGAGGAGAGAACAGAACTGGGACTTTAAATGAAGCACACATCAGTAAGAGAATAAGTCAAGTGACTGCAATAAATATTTATTTTGTATAGTCCATGATATGTCATACAAACATTTTGGGCATCAACCTCTAAAATGCTCTGGGCATACAGCCTGGTAGGGCTATACACCTTTCCTTCCCCTTCCCAGCACACCCACATATAATTCTGACACTAACCTCACATACCTAATCACATTAGGTTTCCCCATAACTCTCACTTCCCATTCTCCTTTTTTTTTCCCCTTTTGTTCTTTTGTTATGGTGGTCTTTGTTATTTGTTAGATTGACAGTTTCATCAAGGTTTTCCTTTTTGCCCCTTTGTCACTTCACCATATTTATTTCCAGCACACATATCTTATACACAACACATACACAGATCCATATGTGGTCTATTCCTCATAGATCTCTCACATAGATATCTTCATTCATTCCACAGACCCTGCACCCTCTACCCACCCTGGGAGTGCCCATTTTGGTGGTTACCTGTTCTGCAGGCTGCCCCGGTGCTTGGCGGCCGTGCACTGTGTCTTTTTCTGCGGACCCTGATGCCGTTTAACTGGCCCGCTGATGCAGACGTGAGTTGGACGCCTAGCCTTCAAATTAATTATAATTTATAATTATTAAATTATTTTGCAAATTTTTACCTAATTTATATATTAAATAAAAAGATTAATATTTTCTTTTTATACATTCTGTAGAATTATGCCATGATGTATGCTCCTGATGAGCGGTTGGAATACCGCGAAACGCGTAGAGCTTTTAGCCATTATCCTCTATCCCAATCATGGAAAATCAAGAATCATATGATCTTTTTTGATTTATAAATTATTAATTAGGCATTTTTAACTGATTTATTTATTACTTAGTTACCATGGTTATATTCGCCATTTTGGGTTCAACCACAGCAAAATAACGTACATACATGCACACTGTTCTTTGTATTTTATGAGAATGCTTTTTGGATTGTAAATTATTGTGAAATATTAGTCCATGACTCATTGTATGGAGGCTGTATGCCCAGAGCATTTTAGAGGTTGATGCCCAAAATGTTTGTATGACATATCATGGACTATACAAAATAAATATTTATTGCAGTCACTTGACTTATTCTCTTACTGATGTGTGCTTCATTTAAAGTCCCAGTTCTGTTCTCTCCTCTCATATTCCAGCTTCAGTAATTTGTCCATTTAGCCACCTGCTTGAGTACAGTTTTTGAAAAAAAAATAGTAAATTACCTTAAAAACATTATATATTAATTATTTGTATATTACTTATGGTAATTAACCCCTTGCCCCCCCCCCCCCCCCAGGCCAATTCTCACACTTCTCTCCTACATGTAATAATCATAATTTTGCTGGAACATTAATCAAAACCCTCAAACATTATATATATTGTTTTAGCAGACACCCTAGGGAATAAAATGGTGGTCGTTGCAACTTTTTATGTTACACGGTATTTGCGCAGCAATTTTTCAAATGCGTTTTTTTGGGGGGGAAAAAATGTTTAATGAGTATACAAAAAAACACTAAAGATAGCCCGATTTTGTTTTGTATAATGTGAAAGATGATGTTACAACGAGTAAATAGATACCTAACATGTCACGCTTTAAAACTGCGCACAATCGTGAAATGGCGCCAAACTTCAGTACTCAAAAATCTCCATAGAGAGATTACATGTTTAGAGATACAGAGGAGGTCTAGTGCTAGAATTATTGCTCTCGCTCTAACGATCGCGGCGTATTTTACCTGTGTGTATCTGTCTGATACTAGCCAGTGCTTTACCAGCCACTCACCTCACCGTACGTCCCCATTGGGGGCTCCTAAAAAAAATTGTAATAAGTAATTAAAAAAATAATATTATAAAAAGAAAAAACAAATGATAAAAAAATGTAATAAAAAAAGAAAAAACTACTGAAACCAGTGGCAGAACTACCAAGGACACCAACGTTGCACTTGTGACCGGGTCCTGGCTTTCCGCCACCGGACTTGGAGGGAAGGGCCCTGGCCGGGAGTCAAGAGGGCCCCTCATGGTTTCTTGCACTGGGGCCTGGAGCCTATTGGGGGCTCCTAAAAAAAATTGTAAGAAGTAATTAAAAATAATATTGTAAAAAGAAAAAACAAATGATAAAAAATTTAATAAAAATAAAAAACTACTGACACCAGTGGCAGAACTACCAGGGTCACAAACGTCGCACTTGTGACCGGGTCCTGGCATTCCGCCTGGTTTCTTGTACCGGGGCCCCCTAAGGTTCTAGTTACACCACTGGTTCCAGTGTATAGCGTGAGAATGAATGCAACATCAGCCTGCCCTCTATACACTCCTTATGCTGTTTCTTTACCCTGAATAAATGTAAGTAAATGTACGTAAATGATGTTTAATTTGTTTTCCTAGACCTCCATTTTGACCCCTGATATCTCACCAAAGCCCCCCAACGGGGCTCCTAAAAAAATTGTAAAAAATTAAATAAAATAAAGCTGTAAAGATATAATGGTAAAAAATAAAATAAAAACTAGTGACATCAGTGGCAGGACTACCAGGGTCACAAACCTCACACTTGTGACCAGGTGCTGGCATTCCGCCACAGGACTCAGAGGGAAGGGCCCTGGCTGGGAGTCAGGAGGGCCCCTCATGTTTTCTTGCACCCTGCTGGAGCCCATTGGGGGCGCCTAAAAAAAAAGAAAATAAGTAATTAAAAAATAATATTGTAAAAAAATAAACAAATGATAGAAAAATTAAATAAAAATTAAAAACTACTGACACCAGTGGCAGAACTACCAGGGACACAAACGTTGCACTTGTACCCAGGCCCTGGCATTCCGCCACAGGACTCGGAGGGAAGGGCCCTGGCCGGGAGTCAGGAGGGCCCCTCATGGTTTCTTGCACCGGGGCCTGGAGCCCATTGGGGGCTCCTAAAAAAAATTGTAATAAGTAATTAAAAAATAATATTGAAAAAAAACGGTAAAAAAATGTAATAAAAATAAGAAAAACTGCTGACACCAGTGGCAGAACTACCAGGGACACAAACGTTGCACTTGTGCCCAGGCCCTGGCCTTCCGCCACAGGGCTCAGAGGGAAGGGCCCTGGCTGGGGGTCAGGCGGGCCCCTCATGGTTATTTGCACTGGGGCCCTGAAGGGTCTAGTTGAACGTTGGCGTGAGAATACATAGAAAATCTGTCTGACCTCTATACGCTCCCTATGGCTAAAATAAACCGGTTTCTTGGCCCTGAATAAATGTAAGTAAATGATACAGGTTTAATTCATTTTCCTAGGCCTCCCAGCATTTTTCAATTTTTCGATAAGTCATCAAATGACGATCTGTCTTGGTTTTGCATGTCGTCCCTGCCCTGTGGAAATCTGGCGTCCTCTGAGCTTTCATCCCCACCTCCCTGTCACCGTGTAATAATTGCTATCCACAGGTGACCTTTCCCAGCCAGCGATGTGGGTAAAGCTGTGCATGTGCTTCTTCCATTTCCTCGCAGACGCTTCTGCCTGCATGTTGTGAGTCACACAAATTATCCCAGCCACCAGAGACCCACTCAGACGTCCTACATATGCATGTCTCCTCGCCGTGACATCACTGCCATTTGCATCTTGTCAGAGATTAAAAGAAGAAATAACAAGACTGGAGATCAGCAGCTCTGACCCCACAAACTGCTCTCCTGATCCAAGGAAGATCTGCCTGCCAGGCTCCATCTGGAATACGGTGCTTATCGGTGACTGACAGGGCATACCAACGCTGGAACGTGCGCCATCGCCATCTTTTTAGGAATAGCCTATTATCTGTTCATGTATTTTTCAATAATAACGAGTTTGCTTATTATTTTGTATATAGTGGCATAATATCCAACAGTGCACAACGGAAGAGTATTTTAAGCGTAAATACATTTCTTGTTAACCTCTTGCTTACTGGGCACTTAAACCCCCCTCCTGCCCAGACCAATTTTCAGCTTTCAGCGCTGACACACTTTGAATGACAATTGCGCCGACATACAACACTGTACCCAAACACATTTTTTTATCATTTTCTTCACACAAATAGTGCTTTCTTTTGGTGGCATTTAATTACAGCTGGGATTTTTTTTTTGCTAAACAACCAAAAAAAGATGGAAAATTTTGAAAAAAAAAATCATGTTTCATAGTTTGTTGTAAAATTTTGAAAACAGGTAATTTTTCTCCTTCATTGATATGCGCTAATGAGGCCGCACTGGTGGGCACTGAAAGGCTGCACTGATGGGCACTGATAGGCTGCACTGATGGGCACAGTTAAAGGGAGCACTGATAGGCTGCACTGATGGGCACTGATAGGCAAAGATAAGGCGGCACTGATGGGGACAGATATGGTGGTACTGATGGCCACTGATAAGATGGCCCTGATGGGTGGCACTGATGGGTACCACTGATAGATGGCACTGATAGGTGGCACTGATGGGCACTGGTAGGTGACACTGATGGGCACTGGTAGGTGGCACTGATGTGCAGCACTGTTGATGAGGCACTGATAGGTGGCACTGTGGGCACTGATGGGTGGCGCTGGTGGGCACTGGTAGGCGACACTGTTGTTTACTGTTAGGTGGCACTGTTAGGTCGAACAGGTGGGCACTGAGGAGCTGGCGGCAGCTCTCCGTGATTGGGACTGATGTCCCTCTCACGGGCGCCGGTGAGCGTCTTTCTCTTCTCCTTGTGCTGAAAGCGTGAGGAGAAAAAATAGCCAATTACCAGCTCTGTTTACATCACATGATCAGCTGCCATTGGGTGACAGCTGATAAAGTGGTAAGGGGTCGGATCTGACTCCGAGTCTCATAGACTCGCTGATCACAGAGTGCACCGTGTGTGCCCTGCAGGAGGCAAACAGGCCGCTCGGGCACAGGAGGACTTCAATAGACATACTCCCGGCAAAGCAGGTCCACACCGTAGCCGTCATTCAGCTATAGTGCGGATCTGAAGTAGTTAATGCAAATCTGCCATGTCTTTATTAAATGTATTCAATACATTTTACAAGGGGATTATTAAAGAGGAACTCATGAACATCTTAAAGTGGTTATAACTCTTACATACACCCAGTGAAGGAACTGGCTGCAGTTGATTCTCCTGCGATTCTACTAAATAAGTTGTATTTATTTATCTGAAACTCCTTTGTTCTCCACAGCAATTGAAGTAGAACTATAGGCAAAACTTTTTATTTTTATTTTGGATAGAGTAAGGAAGGGTTATATCCCCTGTAAGGTTTATGTTTGCCATCTTTGTCCCATTGGGGAGATTTACCTTCACTTCCTGTCCCAAAGGATACACAGAAAGTGAGAGGAAATCCTTGCAAATAAAATGAATCTCTTGGGGACCCCCAGGTCACCAGAACCAGTGTCCTCATTGGAAGATTTCCCCTCTATTACTTTTCTGGGGACAACTCAAAATTTGGGATGTCCTTTTAGTTTCACTTTCAGTGATAATGGTAAACAGGACAAATAGAGAGGGGGGGGGGGGGGGTCTCCCTAACAGGGACACAGGCAGCAATACAAAATGACAGGCGTTCTAATCCATCTTCCCTCTATCCAAAACTAAAATAAACAATTTGCCTTTAGCCATACTTTAAAGAGGAACTGCAGTCTGCTCACATAATTTGTAATAAAAACATCTTTGCCATTATGAAGCTTCACTCCAACCACTTTGCATATTATTTTATATATACTGTGATTCTGTACTTGCCAAATATGTTGCAGAAATCTCCCTCCACTGAGTCTGGCTGCATCCATTTTAACTGTGGGCAGCTGTAGCTGCTGCCTGTTCACTTCCTGGATTCACATAGACACACAGAGGCACACCTGCAGCTCTGCAGCTCTGATTGGCCCTCTTATGACTCACCCCCTCCCTTCCTGGCAAACTCTCACAAGAGTTAGCCCTTGTAAACACGGTCGGACATTCCGACGGAAAATGTCCGATCGGACCGTGTTGTCGGATAATCCGACTGTGTGTGGGCTCCATCGGACTGTTTCCGTCGGAATATCCGACGGATAAAGTTTTAGAACTGGGCTATACAACATGATCTGATCGGACTTTGTCCGATTGTGTGTAGAGAATTCCGATCGGACAAAGTGCCATGCATGCTCAAATCAAATTCCTAGACCAAAGCTATTGGCTACTAGCCTGAACGTAGTCCCATTGTAACGAAATAACGTAATCACGTTACGTACGATCTGATTTTCCGACAACTTTGTCCGACCGTGTGTATACAACACAAGTTTCGGACAAAATCCGTCGGACAAAATCAGACGGATTTTGTTGTCGGAATGTCCAACCGTGTGTAGGGCTTAGGGCTTAGAGAGAGCTGTGCATGATGTCATAAGCCTAGGCTTTTTACTAGACAAGAAACAGGAAGTGGGCTGTATAAGGTATTTACTGGCAGAAAAAAAATGTTTTACTATCCAAAGTTAAAACAACAAGGGCAGAAGATTTAATAGATGGAAAGATGAAAAATGACTGAAGTTCAGCTTGCAGAAATTACACAGCATTTCTCAGCTTTCAGATGCAGAGGGGAAGGGATCTGACATCACACGCACACACACACTCACAGAGGATAGCTGAGTGTAACCTGAGACCCGAGTGGAGGGAATAGACACACCCCTCCACACACACACACGCACACACACACACATGCATGACTCATGCAGATAACAGAGGAACAAGACAGCAGACTGAAATGACACTCAATGCTTTGGATTGAAGCAAGTACACACTATAGGGGGATAGGTTTTGCTTATTTTTAGGTCAGAGGTTTACAACCACCATCATGTATCATAAGGAAATTACATAATTTTTTTTTTTATTATCTTAGTGCTGCTGATCTCTCCCAGCCTCTTTCAGGGGCCTACTGTGCAATTTTGACTGCACATCATTGGCTTGCACTGGCTTCCTTGGGTAAATGCCAATGCAAGAAAGCAACATGATGTTAGGCATATAAGATGTATAATAATTCATCCCCTGACGAAGCCCTAACAATTGAAACATGTCAGGATTCGCCAGTATAATACTGCTATGTAACTAAGGACTATAAGATTTGGGTCACAAGTGTATATATTTTTATATGGAGAAAATATTTTAGACTATTGTTCAATAAAAATATTTTTTTCAGGTAAATTTTGTTTACTATTATGTTGCACTCAAAAAGTCCCATCAATTGCTCCCCATTTTTATAAATATATAATATATATAAAATGTATGTTAAAGCCTCATGTGAAAATTTTAGTACCTGGGTTTACATCTGCTCATGTTAATTACTGTTATAACAGTACAGCATTTTGTATTTCTTACTAATATTTATTTGCACGTTATGTCAAAATGTAAACATTGTTATGAAGAAAGAATGTAATAAAAAAGTAAACCTGTCACATAGCTTGGCAGCTCCAGCAGAGGATGTGATGAGTGAGATCATAAGAAGACGTTTGTCAAAACAATCCGTGAATCCACAGATAGAGGCAGCTGACGGTAAGGGAAATTTCTGACTTTCTGTAAAAGGTCAAGCTTGACAATGCCACTTTTTGGAGCTTCTGTATTGGTCAACCATCACAATAAAGAAGCCAATATTTGTAGAAGGAGAAACGGTGTGAGTAGGGCTGAGCATGACTTCGCATGAAAAGTCACTGCTGAAGCTACTCGGTTTGATTTGTCCTGGTTTGTAATAGGGTTACACTAAAGCATATATGTATTCTACAGCAGGGCCGTGCAGGGGTGGATGCTGTCTGAGACAGCCATTTTTAATGTCACCATAACTGGTTTCTAGGAAGCTGGTGACCTGGACTGCACAGAGTCATTGGTTGCTAGGAAGCTGGTGGCCTGGACTGCACAGTGTCATTGGTTGCTAGAAAGCTAGCCTCCTGGACTGCAAGGTGTCATTGGTTGCTAGAAACTAGCATCCTCCTGGACTTCACAGTGTCATTGGTTGCTAGAAAGCTAGCATCCTGGACTGCACAGTGTCATTGGTTGCTAGAAAGCTGGCGACCTGGACTGCACAGTGTCATTGATTGCTAGAAAGCTAGCATTCTGGACTGCACAGTGTCATTGGTTGCTAGAGAGCTGGCAACTTGGACTGCACAGTGTCATTGGTTGCTAGAAAGCTAGCATCCTGGACTGCATAGTGTCATTGGTTGCTAGGAAGCTAGCATCCTGGACTGCACAGCGTCATTGTTTGCTAGAAAGCTGGTGACCTGGACTACACAGTGTCATTGGTTGCTAGAAAGCTAGCATCCTGGACTGCACAGTGTCATTGGTTGCTAGAAAGCTGGCAACCTGGACTGCACAGTGTCATTGGTTGCTAGAAAGCTAGCATTCTGCACTGCACAGTGTCATTGGTTGCTAGAGAGCTGGCAACTTGGACTGCACAGTGCCACTGGTTGCTAGAAAGCTGGTATCCAGGACTGCACAGTGTCATTGGTTGTTAGAAAGATGGCGACCTGCACTGCATAGTGTCATTGGTTGCTAGAGAGCTGGTGATCTGGACTACACGGTGTCATTGGTTGCTATAAAGCTGGCATCCTGGACAGCACAGTGTCATTGGTTGCTAGAAAGCTGGCAACTTGGACCGCACAGTGTCATTGGCTGCTAGAAAGATGGCGACCTGGACTGCACAGTGTCATTGGCTGCTAGAAAGCTAGCGATCTGGACTGCACAATGTAACTGCACAGTGGACTGCACAGTGCCACTGGTTGCTAGAAAGCTGGCATCCTGGACTGCACGGTGTCATTGGTTGCTAGAAAGATGGTGACCTGGACTGCACAGTGTCATTGGCTGCTAGAAAGCTGGCGATCTGGACTGCACAGTGTCATTGGTTGCTAGAAAGCTGGCAACCTGGACTGCACAGTGTCACCGGCTGCTAGAAAGCTGGTGACCTGGACTACACAGTGTCACTGGTTGCTAAAGAGCTGGCGATCTGGACTGTACAGTGTCATTGGCTGCTAGATAGGTAGCATCCTGGACTGCACAGTGTCATTGGTTGCTAAAGAGCTGGCGATCTGGACTGTACAGTGCCATTGGCTGCTAGATAGGTAGCATCGTGGACTGCATAGTGTCATTGGTTGCTAGAAAACTCGCGACCTGGACTGCACAGTGTCATTGGTTGCTAGAAAGCTGGTGACCTGGACTGCAAAGTGTCATTGGTTGCTAAAGAGCTGGCGATCTGGATTGTACAGTGTCATTGGCTGCTAGATAGGTAGCATCCTGGACTGCACAGTGTCATTGGTTGCTAGAAAGCTGGTGAACTGGACTACACAGTGTCATTGGTTGCTATAAAGCTGGCATCCTGGACAGCACAGTGTCATTGGTTGCTATAAAGCTGGCAACTTGGACTGCACAGTGTCATTGGCTGCTAGAGAGCTGGCGATCTGGACTGCACAGTGTCATTGGCTGCTAGAGAGCTGGCGATCTGGACTGCACAGTGTCTTTGGTTGCAAAAGAGCTGGGGATCTGGACTGTATAGGGTCATTGGTTGCTAGGAAGCTAGCATCCTGGACTGCACAATGTCATTGGTTGCTAGAAAGCTGACATCCTGAACTGCAGTGTCATTGGTTGCTAGGTCACAGGCAGCAAGGAGAGAAATACATAGGTAGGAAACCAGCCTGAGGCCGCGTACACATGGGCGGATTGTCTGTCCAACTTAGTCCGCTGAACCGTGTTTCAGCGGACAATCCGCTCGTGTGTGGGCTTCAGCGGACTTTTTCAGCGGACAGTCTGACGGACTTTGTCTTTCGGAATTTCCGTAATTTTGTCCGCTGAAACTTGGTTTTGTCCGTCCAAACTTGGTTTCAGCGGTCAGTCCGCTCGTGTGTAGGCAAGTTAGACGAACTAAGTATGGCGCATGCTCAGAAAGGGTTTACACGGCCGAAGGTTGCATTGCAGTGTATTGGACGTCGTTTTTCTAGTCCCGTCGTACGTGCTGTACACGTCATCGCGCACGTTTTCAGCGGACTGTCTGTTCATCGTGTGTGGTCAAGTCCGTTCATTCAAATTTTGAACGGACTGTCTGTCGGATTGTCTGATGGACTTAGTTGGGCAGACAATCCGCCCGTGTGTACGCGGCCTTAGGCTTCATTTACACTGCCCCACCTTATTACTGCACACATCTTAACATGCGTTATGCTGTGCCTTAACATACAATATATTAAGGCACCCCATTCATTTGATTGGGCCAAATTCTGCATCAAAATGTACCAGAAAAGGTGCATGCAGCATTTTCAGCAGTGCAACCCCTGTGCACTATTCTGCGCTTCAACACAAGTGCACTGAGAAGGAGCATCGCACCAACACATGTAATGTAGCACAACAGTGTGAACAGGACCTTATATTTACAGTAAATCTTCCCAATGGAGGCATAGACAACAATAAAAACCTGACTGAGGTTCCATATTGTATCCAAAGTTCTTTTTAGATTATACATTTCTTTTTAAGAATCAGTGAAAGAGGGAAAAATTTGAAAAATTTGAAAAAGAATCAAAGGTGTTTTCTGAATGGCACCGGTGCAGAGCGAGCGCCACCCTGTGTTCTCTGTGCAGAGGGGACGCCGTTCAAGCAGAAAACAGAACCATAGAGGATGATGGCAGAAAAAAGATCAAGTGGACCATCGAGTCGGCCTCAATTTAACAAAATATAAAATAATTAGGGTTGCACCGATACCGTTTTTTTTATGAACAGGAATGCGGCGTGATTCCTGTCAGAATCGCATCCGATTTTCCCCACTACTCCGATGGTAGCAAAGTAAAGTATAGTTTTTTGGGTATCGGGAGCATTTGGGCAAGTCCAGATACTTGCTCAAATGCTTGTTATCGGCAGTGAAACCGATGACGGAGCAGCCCTAAAAAAAAAATATATATATATATATATATATACACATAAAAAAAAAAAATATATATATATATATATATATATATATATATATATATATATATATATATATATATATATACAGTGCCTTGAAAAAGTATTCATACCCCTTGAAATTTTCCACATTTTGTCATGTTACAACCAAAAACGTAAATGTATTTTATTGGGATTTTATACACAACACAAAGTGGCACATATTTGTGAAGTGGAAGAAAAATGATAAATGGTTTTCAAAACGTTTTACAAATAAATATCTGACCCGCTGAGGATCGCACAGGAGCGCTGTGCATCCCTGTTCCCTGTTTCAGGGACGAATCAGGGCCGATTCGATGCCTGAATTCAGCTCTGAAACTGAGCCAAAGACGCACAGTGCAGTGCGCTTCGCAGCCGCAACGGAGATATGTGAACTGGCTCCATAGGGAGCCAGTCACATTCTCATGCTATGCGAATTGGATGTGGAGGAGCTGCAGAGATCCAAAGCTCGGTGGGAGAATCTGTCCACAGGACAACTATTAGTCATGCACTCCACAAATCTGGCATTTATGGAAGAGTGGCAAGAAGAAAGCCATTGTTGAAAGAAAGCCCCGTTTGCAGTTTGCGAGAAGCCATGTGGGGCACACAGCAAACATGTGGAAGAAGGTGCTCTGGTCAGATGAGACCAAAATTGAACTTTTTGTCCTAAAAGTAAAATGCTTTGTGTGGAGGAAAACTAACACTGCACATCACCCGGGACACACCATCCCCACCGTGAAACATGGTGGTGGCAGCATCATGTTGTGGGGATGTTGTTCTTCAGCAGGGACAGGGAAGCTGGTCAGAGTTGATGGGAAGATGGATGGAGCCAAATACAGGACAATCTTAGAAGAAAACCTCTTAGAGTTGGCAAAAGACTTGAGATTGGGGTGGGGGTTCACCTTTCAACAAGGCAATGACCCTAAACATATAGCCAGAGCTACAATGGAATGGTTTAGATCAAAGCATATTCATGTTTAATGCCGCATACACACGATCGTAATTCTTGTCGGAAAAAGGTCTGAAGGTTTTCCCGTTGGAATTCCGATTAAATTCCACTCAAACTGTCTTGCCTCCACACGGTCACACCAAATTTCCGACTGCCAAGAACGAGGTGACGTACAACATGTACGACGGGACTAGAAAAAGGAAGTTCAATAGCCAGTAGCCAATAGCTTCCATCTCGTAGTTGAATCTGAGCATGCGTGAGTTTTTCCATGTCAGAATTTCATACACACGATCGGAATTTCCGATAGAAAGTTTTTCCATCTGGAAAATTGAGAAAATGCTCTCAAATTTTTGCTGGTGGGAATTCGGCCAGCTAAATTTCCGATGGAGCATACACGCTATTGCATTTTCCCGATGAAAAGCTCTCATCGGTCTTGTGCTGTCCGAAATTCTGATTGTGTGTACGAGGCATTAGAATGGCCCAGTCAAAGCTCAGACCTAAATCCAATTGAGAATCTGTGGCAAGACTTTAAAATTGCTGTTCACAGACGCTCTCCATCCAATCTGACAGAGCCTAAGCTTTTTTGCAAAGAACTTTACAATTAGGTGCCACTTTGTGTTGGTCTACCACATAAAATCCCAATAAAATCTATTTACCTTTTTGGTTGTAATATGACAAAATGTGGAAAATTTCAAGGGGTGTGAATACTTTTTCAAGGCACTGTGTGTGTGTGTGTGTGTGTGTGTATATATATATATATATATATATATATATATATATATATATATATACACATACAGTATCTCACAAAAGTCAGTGCACCCCTCACATTTTTGTAAATATTTTATTCTATCTTTTCATGTGACAACACTGAAGAAATTACACTTTTCTACAATGTAAAGTAGTGAGTGTACAGCTTGTATAACAGTGTCAATTTGCTGTCCCCACAAAATAACTCAATACACAGCCATTAATACGTTTGTTAACCCAAAAAAATATATATACCGTATTTTTCGGACTATAAGGCGCACGTAAAAGCCTAAATTTTCTCACAAAATCGACCGTGCGCCTTATAATCCGGTGCGCCTTATATATGACCTGTTGACATGATGGCAAGCACCGAATTCGTTTTCTTCACTTGGGCTTTAACAGTATCTGTCAGATGGGCGCGCATGGAGTCACAGATCAATAGGGATGGAGATTCGTGGAAAAAGCCACCCGGTCTCTTACCGTAAACTGACGTACCGTAAACCTCTCAGGTTGTTCTACTGCGTGACTGATAGCGATGAGTTTGAAATCCGCTTCGTAAGCATGTCTCTTAACAGGAGCCATTTTTGGGGCAGCGGGTATACCGTAGAAAATGAACGAATGAATGCGCACACCTCCTGACTAAGATGGCCGTAATGCTCACGAAGCTGCACTGCTTGGATTGGGCATTACGGCCATCTTAGTCAGGAGGTGTGCGCATTCATTCGTTCATTTTCTACGGTATACCCGCTGCCCCAAAAATGGCTCCTGTTAAGAGACATGCTTACGAAGCGGATTTCAAACTGAAGGCTATCAGTCATGCAGTAGAGCATGGAAATAGAGTAGCTGCGAGAGAATTCAACATTAATGAATCAATGGTACGAAAGTGGAGGAAGCAAGAAGATGCCCTGCGCCAGGTAAAGAAGACCAAACTGAGTTTCCGAGGAAACAAAGCAAGATGGCCACGGTTGGAGGACAAAATTGAACAGTGGGTTATTGAACAGAGAACCGCAGGTAGAAGCGTCTCTACTGTCTCTATTCGACTCAAAGCAACAGCGATCGCACGCGACATGGAGATCAACGACTTTCGAGGAGGTCCCTCTTGGTGCTTCCGTTTCATGAAAAGGCGGAATCTCTCTATCCGCACAAGAACCACTATGTCACAGCAACTGCCAAAGGATTACGAAGAAAAGCTGGCCATTTTCCATACCTACTGCAAGAACAAGATCAATGAACAGAAAATCCGACCAGAGCACATCACCAACATGGACGAGGTCCCCCTTACCTTTGATATCCCTGTAAACCGTACTGTCGAGAGAACAGGGACCAGTACGGTATCTATACGCACTACAGGAAACGAAAAGTCATCCTTCACTGTAGTTCTCGGTTGCCAGGCTAATGGCCAGAAACTACCACCCATGGTAATTTTCAAGAGGAAGACTCTGCCAAAAGAAAAGTTTCCGGTTGGCATCATCATCAAGGCTAACCCGAAGGGCTGGATGGACGAGGAGAAGATGAGTGAGTGGCTGAGAGAGGTTTACGTCAAGAGACCGGGTGGCTTTTTCCACGAATCTCCATCCCTATTGGTCTGTGACTCCATGCGCGCCCATCTGACAGATACTGTCAAAGCCCAAGTGAAGAAAACTAATTCGGTGCTTGCCATCATTCCGGGTGGATTAACCAAAGAACTGCAGCCACTAGATATAGGTGTCAACAGGTCGTTTAAAGTTAAACTGCGAGCTGCGTGGGAGCATTGGATGACAGAAGGCGAACACACATTCACCAACACAGGGAGGCAACGCCGGGCGAGTTACGCCACTATCTGCCAGTGGATCGTGGATGCCTGGGCGAAGGTATCAGTCACCAGTGTAATCCGAGCTTTCAAGAAGTCCGGAATTATCACTGAACAGCTAAGTACCGGTACCGATGACAGCAACGAGCCTGACTCGGATACTGATGAGAATGATGAGAGGGATACGGGCGTGCTTGATGCCGAAATCGCCCAATTGTTAAACTCAGACACTGAAGATGAAGAATTTGATGGATTTGCGGGAGAAGAATAAAGTGAAAAAGTGAGTGTCTGGTTTTGTACGGTATTCACCGGTAACTGAACAGTGTTAAGAGTTATTGAAGAATAAAGTGAAAAAGTGAGTGTCTGGTTTTGTATTTAATTGAACAGTGTTAAGAGTTATTGTTATAGACCATTTTATGGTTATTGCTAAAGAGTTGAATAAAATTTGACTTACAGTACCGCATCCGAGTTGTGTTTCATTAAATGCGCCTTATAATCCAGTGCGCCTTATAGTCCGATGCGCCTTATATATGGAAATATCCATTATATTAGCCGGTCGTTGCTAGTGCGCCTTATAATCCGGTGCGCCTTATCGTCCGAAAAATACGGTATATTTATTTATTTGGGGGCACTTTGGTGGTTTTCAGTGTCCCCACTAGCCAGATATTAAATGTGGATAACTGCATTGTGCCAAGCTGGACTAATGTAATTTGGAAAAAAGGAGTTCTTGGAGTTACTGTTAAGTGTCTGCTTTGGGTGAACAAGCTTTTTATTCATACAACATATCAAGGACAATAACACAAAAGAAGATCTCAAGAAACAAAAAGGTATAAAAGAAGCAGTAACTAGAATTTAAAGTTAAACAGAAAAAAAAAAACATTCAATTGACATATCTGGATTTTGGGTGGAAGGACTGGCCATGTACCATACAGTATTGAGTATATTTCCATCAATAATATTAGACATTTACATGCACTCATTTTGGGAGAATGCAGGGCTGGACTGGGACAGAAATTTGGCTCTGGACTTCACCCAGACCGGCCCACTTACATTTTGAGTGTCCCATCAGCACTCCCTTACAACAGAGTGTCCCATCAGCATCCCCCTTACATCAGAGTGTCCCATTACCAGCCCCCTTACGTCAGAGTATCCCATGTGCAGCCCCCTTAAATCAGAGTGTCCCATCACCACTCCCTTAAATCAGAGTGGCCCATCACCAGCCACCTTACATCAGAGGGGCCCACTGAGCCATCGGCCCACCGGGAAACTCCCGATAGTCCCAATGGCCAGTACATGCCTGGGAGAATGGATGTGCCATGCAGATAGTATATACCAGCCTGTCTCAACCTTTTCAACACTGAGGAACCATTGAAATAGTTCTCTGTTCTAGGGGAAAACCTGCTAAAAATTAGAAATCTACAACTTATGATACATTAGTGTGATAGTCAGTGGGAAGAATGGTCCTTACACTTGTGGTCATTGGGAAGAATTAACCCCTTATGCTGCGTACACACGTAGCAGACTATCCGGCGGACTTAGTCTGGAGGACTTTCCGCCGGACTGTCCACCGGACTTTCCAAACGAGCTACTTGCCCACACACGGCACTTTTTCAGCGGACTAATACGGCGTACTAAGTCCGCCGGACTTTTCCACAGGATTGTTTGATTGTGTGTACGAGGCATTACAGGTAGCTAAAAAGATCATCAATGGTGTGAGTGGGAACTTATCTGAGAGAAATTGCCCAATGCTGAAGGAACCTCTAGAAACCTCTGGAGGAACCCTGGTTGAGAATCACTGGTATATACAGTAGCTGAGTAAAGAGCTAATGATGGTGATGGAAGAGAAGAGCAAACAGAATATACTGTAGATGCTGACTAAACAAACCAGAGAAAATGTAGAGTAATTTGGAGCAGCAGGAAGAGAAGAAAATAAATGCTAAGAAAGGATAGCAAGGTGAAGAAATAACAGAATTACTGCAAGTATAATGGAATGTCAGGAAATGTTTACACAGGATCAGAGAAAAGAGAACAATGAACTTCTACAAAGTATAAAAACGACCAATCTGATGTGTAATGATGGCCAGGCTATAAATATTCAAAATTTACATCTTAAAGTGGTTGTAAACCCTAGAAAAAAAAGAAAAACCTTCAATAAAAAGGCCTAATGAGCTAGTATGCTAGTATGGTACCGGTACATCAGCTGAAGCAAAAGCGCGAAGGAGCCGTTGCTTCAGTGTGCATGTTCCGATGACTAGCACATAAAAATTAAAACTGCAGGAGGTAATCAAATACCACCAAAAAGAAAGCTCTATTTGTGTGAAAAAAGAACATAATCTTTATTTGGGTACAGCGTCGCACGACCTCGCAATTGTCAACTAAAAAAAAACAGAGTCGTATCATAAAAAATGTCCTGGTCAGGAAGGGGTGTAAATCTTCCCGGAGGTCAAGTGGTTAAATAAGACCACATGCAAATTAATACATATAGCTGTTATATGATATTAGTATGAATGGTCAATCAGGCTATGAAATCCCTACATCCAAAATAGAACTGCTCCAGCATATAAATTGTAATTTGTGGAATACAGTCTATACACTGGAGCAGTTTGATTTTGGATGCAGGATTGTTTAGGACTGGTAGACCAATCATTGTATTATCATATAATGTCTACTGTATATAATGGAAATTTTTTTATCACTTACCGTAATTTTCCTTTCCTTGCCCATACTCACGTCAGCACATAACGGGTTAACACCTCCTTTGGAGCCCCACGTGACCACATGTTCCAAGGTGAATAAAGGACAGTCCCTTCCCCAACTAAGATGTTCGATAACCTAACCTGTGACAGGCCACTATGGAGGGAGTCCTGTGCTGATGTGAGGATGGGTCAGGAAAGGAAAATTATGGTAAGTATTTGATAACAATTTTCCATTTACCTGACCCACCTCACGTCAGGGAACCTGTTACTGTAAATTGGTCTTCTGACGAGGTCTCTATCATCCTTCATCATCAAGCGCTTTACAATCTATCATTATGGGAAAAGACCATCCTCCATCAACGAGCGCTTTACGCTCTATCATTATGGGAAAAGACCATTGTTCATCAATGAGTGTTTTATGCTCTATCATTATGGGAAAAGACCATCCTCCATCAACGAGCGCTTTACGCTCTATCATTATGGGAAAAGACCATTGTTCATCAATGAGTGTTTTATGCTCTATCATTATGGGAAAAGACCATCCTTCATCAACGAGCGCTTTACGCTCTATCATTATGGGAAAAGACCATCCTTCATCAACGAGCGCTTTACGCTCTAATATGGGAAAAGACCTTCCTCCATCAACGAGTGCTTTACGCTCCTATCATTATGGGAAAAGACCATCCTCCATCAACGAGCGCTTTACGCTCCTATCATTATGGGAAAAGACCATCCTCCATCAACGAGCGCTTTACGCTCTATCATTATGGGAAAAGACCATCCTTCATCAACGAGCGCTTTACGCTCTAATATGGGAAAAGACCTTCCTCCATCAACGAGTGCTTTACGCTCCTATCATTATGGGAAAAGACCATCCTCAATCAACAAGCGCTTTATGCTCTGTCATTATGGGAAAAGACCCTCCTCCATCAACGAGCGCTTTATGCTCTGTCATTATGGGAAAAGACCATCCTCCATCAACAAGCGCTTTATGCTCTATCATTGCAGGAAAAGACCATCCTTCATCAACGAGCACTTTACGTTCTATCATTATGGGAAAAGACCATCCACCATCAACAAGCGATTTACTCCCTATCAGTGTAGGAAATGACTATCCTTCATTAACAAGCGATTTACGCTCTATCATTATGGGAAAAGACCATCTTTTCTCATAATGATAGAGTGTAAAGCGCGCGTTGATGGAGGATGGTCTTTTCCCATAATGATAGAGCTGGCTGACGAGCGCTTTATGCTCTATCATTATGGGAAAAGGCCATCCTCCATCAACAAGCGCTGTACACTCTCTCATTATGAGAAAAGACCATCCTCCATCAATGAGCGGTTTATGCTCTATCATTGTGGGAAAAGGCCATCCTCCATCAACGAGCGCTTTACACTCTATAATTATGAGAAAAGACCATCCTCCAGCAACGAGTGCTTTATGCTCTATCATTGTGGGAAAAGACCATCCTCCATCAACGAGTGCTTTACGCTCTATTATGGGAAAAGGCCACCCCCCATCAACGAGCGCTTTACGCTCTATCAATGTGGGAAAAGACCATCCTTCATCAATGAGCGCTTTACGCTCTATTATGGGAAAAGACCATCCTCCAACAAAGTGCGATTTACGCCCTATCATTGTGGGAAAAGACCATCCTTCATTAACCAGCCATTTATGATCTATCATTATGGGTATTGCTTGTGGCGTGGATATTTGCAGCATACTTTCTGCTATAGCCACCTTAATAGGGCATAGAATTTTAGAATCACATCCTTGTGAGGTAACCTGTGCAATTTCATTTATCTGCCACTGCAGACTGCATGCAAGCCCAAAATGCACCCTGAACTGGGTGAGGCATTTTCTATTATGCTGGCATAATGGCATGTGCCAATTTCCTGGATCCTGTCCCTTCACAGGGTAAGTGGAAACGACTCCTTTAGAGTGTATTGACCACATGCTTAACCAGTTTACGACCAGTTGCTGCAGTTATACTGAGTCAGGTTGGCTCCCCTGGGCGAACCAACGTAGATGTACGTCGGTTCACCTTTTGACCACTAGATGCTGGAGCCGATGCGCATGCCCTGCAGTCGCAATGACCACCAGGCACCCGCAATTGTTCCACACAGAGACAGAACGGAGATCTGTGAATGTAAACAGACAGATCCCCATGCTGTCAGGGGTGAGGAGAGCGATCTGTTGTTCTAAGTATGAACAATGATCAGTCTCCTCACCCAGGCAGTCCCATCCCCCGACAGTTAGAATCACTCCCTAGGTAACACAGTTAACCCCTTGATCGCCCCCTAGTGTTAACCTCTTCCCTGCCAGTGACATTTACACAGTAATCAGTGCATATTTATAGGACTGATCGCTGTATAAATGCCAATGGTTCCAAAAATGTCTCAAAATTGTCCGATCTGTTTGCCATAATGTTGCAGTCCCGATAAAATTCGCTGATCACCAGCATTACTAGTAAAAAAAAAAAAAAATTATAATAATAAAAATAAATCTTTCCCTTATTGTAGACACTATAACTTTTGCACAAACCAATCAATATACTCTTATTGCAATTTTTATTACCAAAAATATGTAGAAGAATACATATCAGCCTAAACTGAGGAAAAAATATGCTTTTTAAAAAAAAAAATGGGCATATTTATTATAGCAAAAAGTACATAATATATTATAACGCAAAAAATAAAAACCACAGAGCTGATCAAATACCACCAAAAGAAAGCTCTATTTGTGGGAAAAAAGGACATCAATTTTGTTTGGGTACTACGTCGCACGACTGCGCAATTGTCAGTTTTAAGCGATGCAGTGCCGTATCGCAAAAAATGGCCTGGTCATTGAGCAGCCAAATCTTCCGGGGCTGAAGTGTTTAAAGTGGTTGTAAACCCTTACAACCAACTTTGACCTACAGGTAAGCCTATATTAAGGCTTACCTGTAGGTCCAAGAAATATCTCCTAAACCTATACGGTTTAGGAGATATTTACCCGAAGACAGCCACCGCTGTCTACGGCACATGTGCCGTAGACAACGGCGTGCAGGCGCACTGGGGCAGGCCGCAGATCGCAGCGATATGCCGCGAGTGTCGGCTCCCGTGCGCATGCATGGGAGTGATGTCATCGCGGCTCCGGCGAATCACAGCGCCGGAGCCGCGAGACCCGGAAGTCGCTCCGGGATCCATGGCAGCGGCGAAGAGGAAGACAGAGGACCGCTTCGGGGGCTTCGTTCTCAGGTAAGTTATTCATAATGAGCTAGTATGCTACGCATACTAGCTCATTATGCCTTTTCCTTACAGGGTGTGCTTTTAAAAAATTTTGCCTTTACTTCCTCTTTAATGAATGTGACAACGTGTTAGGTGTCATCGACCTGGTCATGGTAAGATTTGCGTTCAGGGTTTCTGCTCCTAAAATAATGCAAGACATCTTAATTTGCATAATTCCCTTGGGTACTCTTTTAAAAACAATGTCCCACGTTGCCCTCTCCTACCTTTGCTTATCTTCTGTGCCACTAACAGGTGTGGCAAGCTCATATTTGCACAAAATATATGGAGAAAATCATATTACCTCTTACCAAAAAACAGGAACAATGTCTCCTTAAGAGCCATCTGCCTTCATCCACTCACTCCAGAAGCAGCCACAGATGAGCTTCAGGTAGCACTTCCAAAGTCAGACAGCAGACAGTCAGAGTCTGAGACAAAAAACAGTCAGACTGTCAAACCCAGAGAAGTACGCAGCATAGCAGGGGAGCAAGGACAGCCCATCCAGGGGCAGACAGGAGACTCGGTCAGAATCTGTGATAAGTCCTTTACCTGGCAGGACTGCAGAGAGAGAGGGAGAGAAGCCCTCCCAACTGCAGACCTCCAAGACCATTTACACCATTGCATGGTGTCTGGCGGTTCCCATCTTGTGCTGCTGATCTCCCTGCCCAATGCGACATTATTCACAGCCGCTTTCAGACTGACAATAAAGCCATCAGAGCAGTGTGGCGAGCTGCAAATAAAAAGACAGGAAAAAAAGGGAGAGGCAATGATGACATTGCAGAGCTCTTATAATACCACACCTGTACAATATCTATGCTGGTTAAGCATTATTTTTCCCATGGCCCTGGCACAAAGGGCACCCAGTTTTTAGAAGGATTTACCTCCAGCATTCAGGGTCTTCCAACTCCACGAGAGGCTGAACATGGAAGGGTAGGTGGGGGATGCAGCAAACAAATTACTTACCAACTGCAATCAACAGGTGGCCTGGAACTGACCAAAAAAAGAACATCTTATTCAGCTTGGGACAGGTAGTCATGTGGGGCTCCAAAGGAGGTGTTAACCCATTATGTACTGACGTGAGGGTGGGCCAGGAAATATTCATTTGAACACTGACGCATATAATCTACCAGAATTTTTAAGATAAGATAGTATATACAATAATGTATCTGATTGACTAGCCATGTCTTAATAAAAAAATAGTATTCTAAACATTAATATAGGTATATAATTGTGTATTTGATATTTTCTATTTTAGTATTGTTTCCAATGGTAACTGATAAACCTTCATATTTCTAGTTAGAAAAATAACAAATAACCCAAAAGTCTCCTTTATAATAGGCAGTACGTGTATGCCAATATTGTGGCGATGGCAAAAGATCAGAACTTTCTAAGCAAAGAGATAAATAAATGAATACAAGAAAAGGTTGGATCGAAGGTGAATGTAGGGAAGAAGAGTACATGATCAAGATAAGGAAAGAGATCAAATGGAAAAACATGAAGGAAATATGTGGTTGAGAATATATATGAAATAGTTCCATTATTCAGCTAGTGAGGGTCTATGATAAATGAAGACAAGAATGTATTCCAGGAAATAAAAGTAAGATCAAATACGGTGAAGTAGTATTCACAAAATACAGTTATGGGATGGAAGATTTTACCACAGAAATCTGAAATTCCTATTTCGATTTTCAAATACTTTTGCAATTTTCCCAGTGGAGGGAAAAGGTTTTAAAATTAGTTCCAGGCAAAATTAAATAAATACATATATATATTATATTAACATTGTTCATTGGATTTAGCAGTAGCCTGGTTCTATTTTTCTTTGTTCTTGATCAAGGGCTATAGCTCCTAAGCACTGATAACCTCCTAAGGAGTGAAGGGATTTCTGAGAACTGTTCGTTAGCTGAGGACCTACTTCTAACAGCTTTGGAGATCTGCATTCTATGGCATTCTCTGCAGAATTCAAAGCGAAAAAGAAAAGGTTGTTCTGGCTTGGGCTTGTTCAATGTTAAGCTCCTAGCAAATATATATCTATATATATATCTAGGGTTCAATAATGAGTTGGCCCACCCTTTGCAGCTATAACAGCTTCAACTCTTCTGGGAAGGCTGTCCACAAGGTTTAGGAGTGTGTCTATGGGAATGTTTGACCATTCTGCCAGAATCACGTTTGTGAGGTCAGGCATTCATTTCGGACAAGAAGGCCCGGCTCACATTCTCCAATCTAATTCATCCCAAAGGTGTTCCATCGGGTTGAGGTCTTTATGGACCTTGCTTTGTGCTCTGGTCCAAATCATTTGGAGGAGGGGGATTATGGTGTGGGGTTGTTTTTCAGAGGTTGGGCTTGGCCCGTTAGTCCCAGTGAAGGGAACTCTCAAGGCGTCAGCATACCAAGACATTTTGGACAGTTTAATGTTCCCCACTTTGTGGGAACAGTTTAGGGATGGCCCCTTCCTGTTCCAATTCATTCCAAAGGTGTTCCATCGGGTTGAGGTCTTTATGAACCTTGCTTTGTGCTCTGGTCCAAATCATTTGGAGGAGGGGGGATTATGGTGTGGGGTTGTTTTTCAGGGGTTGGGCTTGGCCCGTTAGTCCCAGTGAAGGAAACTCTCAAGGCGTCAGCATACCAAGACATTTTGGACAGTATAATGTTCCCCACTTTGTGGGAACAGTTTAGGGATGGCCCCTGCCTGTTCCAACATGACTGAGCACCAGTGCACAAAGAAAGGTCTATAAAGACATGGATGAGCGAGTTTGGGGTGGAGGAACTTGACTGGCCTGCACAGAGTCATGACCTCAACCCGATAGAACACCTTTGGGATGAGCTGAGACTGAAAGCCAGGTCTTCTCTCCAACATCAGTGCCTGACCTCACAAATGTGCTTCTGGAAGAATGGTCAAACATTCCCATAGACACACTCCTAAACCTTGTGGACAGCCTTCCCAGAAGATTTGAAGCTGTTATAGCTGCAAAGGGTGGGCCAACTCAATATTGAAACCTACAGATTAAGACTGGGATGCCATTAAAGTTCTTGTGCGTGTAAAGGCAGGTATCCCAAAACTTAATATCGTGCATGTGTGAACCCAGGCTGAAATAACTATGACAATCCTGTCACACAGGAGCAAAGCGTGGAAACTGCATATGTTTCTGACAGGATTTTCAACCCATCCCTGTTCAAATCGCATGTGATTCTTTGCTGTGTGATTTGAGTCCATTCATTTCGTATGGGCTCAAATCTCACCGCAAAGGTATCGGTCTTGGGTATTGGAGCATTTTCACTGGTACTCGTGAAAATACTCGGTATTGGTGCCACCCTAATACACACAAGATTTTTTTTACAACATTAGAAACATCTTATAACATTATTTATATTCTGATCCTATTCACATATATATCACATATATATCTAAAAAAGGAAAATGGACAATAATTCCCTTTTAATATTTGTTAGGCACTACTGATAAGACACTATATAGAGGTAACCTGTGTGAACAACCTACAAAAATCATGCTACTGTTTCCTTATATGTCAACATCAAAAAATGTTTGGCCACAGTGAATCTGCGTCCTGAGTGCGTTCGGCCTCCATTTTTCTGTAGAATTTTGAAACCTGACAAGCTGTTTTGTACGATCTGTACCGGCTCGTTACATGTCATGTTGGCTGATATCAGTGGTAGGAGCATTTGAGCGGTACTTTTTTATGCTTTGGTCTACATCAAAAAATGTTGGTAATAACGTTTCTGCAGAATTTTTTTTTTTCCACAGGAAGTCATGTTTTTTTTTTTTCTGCTTTTTTAGTAAATCTCTAACTGTCTAGGATCCATTGACTTTTACATCACCAAATCATATTCACATTGGATGATATAATTCTATTAAACTTTGATGATTTACATAATTAATAGCCTCCATTTTATTCTGTTTTGGAAGAGTCTGTCTCTGCCCTCTCCTGTTGCGTCGCCAGGACAATGGGAGAACAGAAAAACAGATTTCTAACCTGTCCCTATCCTGTAGAAAAAGTGCAACAAAGAGTTCTAACCCCTGCACACTCAAGCGCAATAAATAAATAAATAAATACATAAAAAGTTTTGGCTGGCATTAAACTTTAAATTAAATTCCATGAAAATTAAATATAAAAAAAAAATCTCCAAAGTGCTCTGTTCAGGCAAACTAATTTTAAGTGTAAATAATTTGCTTAAACATTTTAACTTAATCAAATTCTGTTCCCTTTCTCCATCTTATTATGCCTATCACAGGCTCATTTATTAATTTAATAGTATATCCATCTCTTGGCTTAATTGTGTCTAATCTGCCACATTTAACGTTCAGTAAAACATAATATCCCAGGGTTACTGTCAGCCACGTGAGTGAAATTCTGCCAGTAACTATAAAAATATGGCCCGTAACATTAATTACCAAATGGGCTGTGTACACACTTCGTGGCCTGTAAGAGCTGCAGTAATTCTTTTAATTAGCACCCAAAGCCAACGTTTCAAAAGTTCATTACTAAAATAAAAATAAAACTTGTTTTGGAGTAGTGATTTTAGCAAGCAGTTAAGACTCTGACAGAGGAAAACCAATTAGCGCGGAACAGCCGGTAACAGACAAGTTAAAGGGTAATGTGTCATTGGAAAAAGTTGAGCTGTCAAACAGTTCTCAAGTCAGAATCATTTAAATAATTGGCGATAAAGCACACATGCATCTGGTATCTGGCAATAAACATTTTATATCGCACACTGAATTTATGTTAAGTCTTAATGATCCAGCCAATCTCGTCTGTTCCTTTCTCATTAACTCCAGATCCGTTTGTTCCATTGTAACTCCTCAAGAAAAAGTCATCAAAGTGCCTTCAAACTAGATATTCAGTTTTCCACAAGAACAAACCAGTCTCTTGGTGCTTGCATTCCAGGTCAAAAGTCCTGGGTCATCACCCCACCAAAGATCCAGAACTTCTTAAAGAGTAACACCAAAAGTACCTACAGTTTTTAATTTTTTTATTTTTAGAGAAGCAATCAATTTCCACACAAAAGCTCAAACTTGAAAGCTGTCCTCATAATTTTTCAACAAAGGTGTTCAACTAGAAATTGGTTCTCAAAGAAAATCCAGACTTCTGTATTAAAATCCATTCTTCAACACAGGATCATTATCTTTCTATGCACCATACCTGCTCTTCAAATAGCCACAATTTCACAAGAATAGTCATTAAATTATCATGTACAGGCTTTCACAGGAACAAGGGAGTTTTTCTTGATTAATATAAAGGCCAATGTTTCCCTTCCAATACTGCCAAGTTCAAGCCAAGACTTCACAAAAACTCCTCAAAAATTGTTAACTACGTTTCTTCAGACTAGATATTATGTTTTTAACTACTGTCCTCCAAAAACTTCAAAACTGCTCATAAACAATGAGTAAAACATTGTCATCCTTCTTATGGTGTTTCGAACTTCCATATAAAGGTCCAACTTTCAATACCAGGATTTTGTCTTTCCAAAGCAACAGTCCAAAACATGATTACTCAATAACCATCATCACTGTGTTTTCAGACGAGGTATCCCGATCTCCAAAGAAAAACTCCAGCCTTCCATATCAAAAGTCCAACTTTCCACACCAAGACTCCAACTCTCCAAGCTACGAGTCCCGCTCTCCAAAACAGTAACCCAGCTCTCCACAATAGCAGTCCGCCACTACTAATGAGAAGTCCAGCTCGCCACACCAATAAGGCCACTCTCCATATCAACAATCCAGCTGTCCATAAAAGAACTCCAGCACTCCATGCCAGCATCCCAGCTGTCCACATGAGAAGGCCAGCCGTCCACAGCAACAGTCCGGCCCGCCAGACCAACATAATAGCACTCCAAACCAGTAAGATGACACTCCACACCAGCAAACCAGCACTCCATATAAGTTCCTCCATCTCATGGACGTCGCTAGCATCTTGAGGAACAGGCAAGGCCCCACTCTAAAACAACATAAAAAGGAAACAGAACTCATTATAGGAGTTTATAAAACTCAGACAAGTCTTAGATACAGTATATGCAGAACCTACCAAAGGAACCTCTTGCCAAAAATTAAAATGCACAGATAAAAGACATATACAGGAGCTTTTTCATCTTTTGAATGAAAAGTTAAATAGTGCACACAACAGAGTGTACACCTCTGCTGTATTACAGGTATATCGCGGCATAGCAATGTAAAAAGTGCTAAAGCTATAGAAAACCCCAAAATTTGACCTGCCTCCTATCTTCTCTTTGGACTACTAGTGAACTTTAGTATCCTGTTAAATCGCCCTACTATATGCTTTACCCCTCTTGTAAGCCCACCTAAGAAATTCCTCTTCTTATGAATCAAATTACACAGAAAGCCAGATTTCAACGATCAGCAACTCATTATGGAAATTTTGGCCTAAGGTAGATATACCTAGATCGGTCAAGCCTAAGAAAACTGGGTAACACCCATGAAGCTAGAGCAGCACACTTTTGGAATGGGTTAATCATATGTGCCCGGACGCTTAATCCCATATTTTATTATATTTGGATGGACAACCCCTATGAATATAGATAAGCTTTGTGTATGACAGGGTAGAATTTATGTCCTAAATCCAGGAGCCAAGTATTGGAGGAAGCGCCCTTATCCAACCACGTACTATCAATTTTCTTGAAATTAAAAGGTTTTGTGCAAAAATATCTTTTCAAATGTATACAAATTGGGGTTGGGGTAAAGCCAGGCATCGCTTGGGGGGTAGGGTTGATGGGCATCCCATGGTATCGTGAAGGAACCAGGTATTTTTTTAAATGAAATCTCAAAAATAAAAAAAGGACTGAACATTTTTTTAAATAAATTACCATGTTACAACCTATATGAGATGTCATTGATTTTATTGAGATCTATTTTATGGACAAAAAATGTATTATTTAATTTAAAGGAAATCATAGGTACAAGGTTATCTGCCTACCATTTTCTTTAAAAAATAATGTGCAGGAGACGGAGAAGGTGCAATAAACCAAATCGTAAAACAATAGATAACAGATGCAATTTCTCATGTCCAGGGCTACATTTTATAGAGCGCTTTACATGCAATAAAGTTCCAGTGATAGATATTATTATTGGCCTTTTCCCTGTAGAAAACAATGCCTGTCATGTTACTTGTCATCAAATACTTCAGAAATGACATTCCCCTCCTTGATGATGCTTTGCATTATTAACAATGAACATTCTGAAGCTGTATATTGAGCTGTTCTTCATACAGAAAGTGATGTGTATTATACAACAGTCAATTAAAAAAAAAAAACATTGACGACCAGCTTTTACATTTGAAACATTTTAGCAAGCCAGATACAAGAAGCACTGTTTATGCTAATCTTCGTAAAAATAAAACCAAGTACAGATCTATTTATCTTTTAATGGGGCAGCAAAGTGGCCTAGAGGTTAGCACATCCACCTTACAACAGTGGGGTCCTCAGTTTGAATTTTGACCAGGACATTGTCTGCATGGAGTTTGCATGTTCTCCCTGATCCTGTGTAAGTTTTGCATGGGTAGTCTGGTTTCCTCCCAAGAAATATTGGTAGAGTAATTTACTTCTGTCTTAGGTGGTGCTAGTATGTGTATTTATGAATGCAGGTAGGATAGGGACCTTAGATTGTAAGTGCCTAGAGGGCAGGGACTGATGTGAATGAATAGTATGTAACAGGGGCATAACTAACTATCTTTCTCATGCCAGTAAATGCCAGTGACAGGAAAGTGACAGTTCCAATCCGAAGCTGGCCTGGACCATCCGAGTGCCTGCTACAGTAGGTGGCACCGGCGGGGATGGGTCTGGCAGAGGCGGTGCTTGAGCATGCCGTGTGATGTCATGGTGCAAGGGAGCCAAGCGGAGCAGCCGGAGCCTCATGTGTGGCTCTGTGGGATGGAAGCAAGGCAAGAAGCAGGACTGTCAGTGCTGCTTGGACTGGAGTGGACTGAAGGGAGCACCTGGCCTGGAGATAGACTGTCGCTGTGACTCAGGAGGTATGTGTCATGACGGTGAGGTTGTCACCATCATCTGTGCTGCTGCAAACTGCTGTCAGTATCTCTGTGAGAGTTTCATGTGTGTGCTTGCCCATTGTAATTTCTTGCACTCCTGAGTCCTGTTCCTGAGCTACTGACTTACTATATCAAAATTAAATAAGAAATACGTTTTCTGCCTTAATATCTACCATAAATGACATTGCTAATTGCATATTGTACTTGTTTGTAGCCTAAATACTGAAATTTGCACTTTAACAGTAATTTTGTAACATTTGGAAATGCCAGTTAAAACTTTGCTGTGCAAATAAATTTTGGGTTTCATGTCAGTAAATCTCAATATGGTAAGTTGGCAACACTGCTCCAGGGGGCCTGTGCGGCTCCCCTGTAAACTGGATAGGAGGACTGGCTGCAAATAGAGGTCCCCTCCATTTTCCTCCTGCAGCTGATGAAACCTGATTTTCCATTCAGCGGCTGCAGGAGGAAAATTGGGGGCATTGGTTCCTCTATATGTTGCCCCCACTGCCCCTTCTGTTTAGGTTACTTATCTCCTGCTGCTCCCGGGCCCCTGTCCCCTCCCCAGCGCTGACGGCTTCCCCCCTCCCCTGTCCCACCAGCTGCTGCAGGGAATGTCTCGGGAAGGAGAGTGGGGAAGTGGCCGGTAAATATGTCATTTACTGGTCCCTTCCTTTTCTGAATGGACAAAGTCAGTGATCGGTACCAATCACTGACTCTGTTCATTCATAATTGAAGCATCCTATGCTTCAGTTTGTAAATGAACGGGAAGCTCTGTACAGGCAGCAGAGATGGAGATTGAGGGCTGTGTCCTCAATCTCTTTTCTCTGTCTCTAAGGGGAATCATCAGGGGTCTGTTTAGATCCCTGATATTTTACCAAAGACCCCCAACGGGGCTCCTAAAAAAATAAAATAAAACTGTAAGAAATAAAATAATATGGTAAAAAATAAAAGAAAAGAAAAAAATGAATGACATCAGTGGCACAAAGGTGGCACTTGTAACAGTGCCCTGACCTTTTCCTCCCGATCTACTGACAGGCTGCGTCTATTCCTGGGAGATCGATGACCATTAATCCAGGCGATTTGGAGAGGAGCAAAGTTGTTTCATATACCAACTAAGCGTATTTGTTAGCCGATTTTATGGTGGGGGTTACATAGTTAATCATGTTGAAAAAAGACACAAGTCCATCTACTGTAATTAAACCATAAAAATAAATAAATAAATAAATAATAATATCATACAAGCCATACCTCCCAAGTGTATTTTTTATATAACTATATAAATCAGACCAAAATGAGGGACAAGTGAGGAGGAATGAGAGACAGAGAATGAGAGAGGAATGAGAGAGATTTTATTCCAAATCACGGACAGTCTCTCAAAATCAAGGACAGTTGGGAGCTATGTACAATCCCATATACCCAATTCTATACCCACAGTTGATCCAGAGGAAGGCGAAAAATCCCAGCAAAGCATGATCCAATCTACTAAAGCAGGGGGAAAAAAATCCCTCCCGATCCCAGAGAGGCAATTGGACCTTCCCTGGATCAACTTCACCCACAAATGTTACTACCCAGTCACATTATGTACATTTAGGAAAGAATCCAGGCCTTTTTTTTTAAAAACAATCTACTGAGCTGGCCAGAACCACCTCTGGAGGGAGCCTATTCCACATTTTCACAGCTCTTACTGTGAAGAAACCTTTCCATATTTGGAGATGAAATCTCTTTTGCTCTAGGCGTAAAGAGTGCCCCCTCATCCTCTGTGTTGACTGTAGAGTGAATTACTATATGGACCCCTTATATATTTGTACATGTTGATCATATCCCCCGTTAATCTCCTTTTCTCAAGAGAGAATAAATTCAGTTCCTCTAATCTATCCTCATAGCTGAGCTCCTCCGTGCCTCTTATAAATTTGGTTGCCCTTCTCTGCACTTTCTCCAGTTCCCTGATATCCTTTTTGAGATCTGGTGCCCAAAACTGAACTGCATATTCCAGGTGAGGTCTTACTAATGATTTCTATAGGGGCAAAATTATATCTCTCTCTCTCTGGAGTCCATACCTCTCTTAATACATTTTGCTCGCTTTGGAAACCTCAGCTTGTCATTGCATGCTATTATTGAGCTTATGATTTACCAAAACCCCCAGACCCTTCTTTGGATTCCCCCAATTGTACTCCCCCTAGTATGTATGATACATGCATATTCTTAGACTCCAAGTGCATAACTTTACATTTATCAACATTAAACCTCATCTGCCACATAGTCGCCCAATTAGACAGAGCATTGACTTGGCTTGTAAGTTGGAGACATCCCGTAAGGACGTTATTCCACTGCACAGTTTAAGTGTCATCTGCAAAGACTGAAATGGTACTTTTAATCCCAGACCCAATATCATTTATAAAGATATTAAAAAGTAAGGGTCCCAACACTTAACCTTGGGGTACACCACTGATAACCTTAGACCATTCAGAGTAAGAATCATTAACCACTACTCTCTGAATTCTGTCTTTTAGTCAGTTTTCTATCCATTTACAAACTAATATTTCCAGGCCTGTAGACTTTACCTTACACATGAGCCGTGTGTAGGGAACTGTGTCAAACGCTTTAGCAAAATCCAAGAATACCACGTCCACAGCTACCACTCTGTTCAAGGATTTACTTACCTCCTCATAAAAAGAAATCAGATTTGTTTGACAACTTCTGTCTTTCTTGAATCCATGCTGTCTGTTGCTTACAAATTTTTTTTACAAGAACTCGTCTATTTGGTCTTTCATTAAACTCTCCAGTAATTTCCCGACTATAGAAGTTAAACTAACAGGTCTATAGTTACTTGGTAAAGATTTTTTCCTTTTTAAATATAGGCACCACTGGCCCTACACCAATCCAGTGGTACTATTCCCGTCATCAATGAGTCCCCCAAAATTAGACACAATCACTTTGAAATGACCAAGCTCAATTCTTTTAGGATCTGTGGGTGGATGCCATCTGGTCCAGATGCTTTATCCACCTTGTCTAAATATTTCTGAACCATATCACTTGTGAGCCATTGTGAATCATTTAGGGCTGTGTCACTACCACCCCCATTATGGACATGAGCTCCCCATGCTCCTTTTGTATACACAGAACTGAAGAATGTATTTAATAAATTTGCCTTCTCTTTGTCCCCAGTCAACCATTCTGGATTATTTTGTAAAGAGCATACATGCTCAGACCTGACCTTTTTACTATTAATATATTTTAATAATATTTTGGGGTTTGTCCTACCATCTTTTGCAATCTGTCGTTCGTTTTGAATTTTTGCACCCTTGATTTCCTTTTTACATATTCTGTTATATTCTTTGTAACATTTAGGCCGCGTGCACACGGGCGGATTGTCTGCCCAACTAAGTTCGTCAGACAATCCGACACACAGTCCGTTCACATAGGTTTTATTTTTAGCCTTTTAAACAAATTGCCCATGGGAATATACTTTGGACTGAGTTCAAAAACAGTCTTTTTGAAGAATTCCCATTTCTGTTCTGTGTCCATTGATGCCAATAGTCCCTCCCAGTCTAAGACCTGGAGAGCAGCCCTCATCCTTGGAAAATTTTCGCTCTTAAAGTTAAGTGTTTTTATCTTTCCCGTATGTGTTTTTTTTTGCTTACAGCTAACATCAAATGAATGTTATGGTCACTGCTACCTAGGTGTTCCTTTATATGAACATTAGTACTGAAGGGGTCTTTCAGTTCAGACAAAAAGATACCCATGAGATGTACTGAAGGGTACTCATGTGTTTTTTTTCACATTGGAGTTTCTGGAAGAAATTGGAAACAGATTGGTGATTGCACAAAGGTTGGTGGAGACTTTTATAGTGGACTATTTAAAGTATGAATTTTGTGATAGCGTTTTTTTGATCACATAGTTCTTGATATACTGATAGATAATATTTGTTGTAAAAGAGTGCCTGTAATTATATATGAATTGATTTATTTTTTATTTATTTAGCACATGTCATTTTAGGAGTACCTTGGAAGCACTTCACCATTAAAATCATTAAAAAATAAAAAACTAATGACACCAGTGGTGGAACTACCAGGGTCACAAAGGTGGCACTTGCAACTAGGCCCTGGCATTCCGCCACAGTCGAGGTGCCCCATCAGGGGTTGCTGGCCTCAGGGCTCTGAGCTGAGAGCTTCTCTCTCATACAGCCAAGAGCCTGCACTGACAGTTCCCCTTCCCTCGCATGTTTGGGAGAGGAGAGAGCTGATCTGCTTCTTCTCCTCCCACCCCTCTTCTCCTGTGTGTGCACTGCGGGAAGTAGAAAGCCTAGCAGCTAAATCTGATCATTCAGCTGTTTAGATTGACATTTCCTGTGGTGCACACACAGGAGGAGAGGGGTGGGAGGAGAAGGAGCAGATCGGCTCCCTCCTCTTCCATCTGTGTGAGGAAGGGGGAACTGTCAGTGCAAGCTCTGGGCTGTATGAGAGAGATGTTCTCAGCTCAGAGTCCTGATGAGGAGGCACTAATAGGCGGCTGTAGTACATGTGAAAGGGTAATAAAGAGCCCGCAATGAGAATAAAGAGCCCTGGAATAAATAGAAAGGGCCCCAGGCTTAGAGAAAAGGGGCAAAGGCTCAGAGGAAAGGGCCCCAGCCAGGGTTCGGGGGGGCATTCATGGTTTCTTGCATCAAGGCCCTGAAGGTTCTAGTTATGCCTTTGGTATGTAATAATAATAATATAATAATATAATAATATAATAGAAATGGTGCTCTCCGAGTGATTAAGGCACAGAGAAAATGACAAAGAACCACGGTGTTACAGCAGTGGTCCGGCTCCCCAGTGGGCAGCTTTTTTTATAGTTAATAATTTTACTCATATGTAGCATGACTGTATAGCAAGTAAAAAAACAAGACATCAATTGTCCTTTAACCCCTTTGTGACCTTTAAAAAAATGTTTTTATTATTTTTCACCCTCTTCTGCGGAGATAATCAGGCATACACATCTTGAGAGCCTAAAGGTGCCAACATTTTATTTTTTTACAAAATCCAATAATGAAACTATGGAATGTAAAAATATGAAAATCACATCAAAAATTACATTCAAGCGAACATTACAGTAACAAACTGAGTGCTGAAAATGTGTTATAGTTTCTCCATAAATGCCCTTTACAAGTATAATGGAACAAGGCAATAGACAGATAGGAAAGGCAATTTGCAAAGTTAACTTCATTGCAATATCCACATTTTCAGAGAAGCGATGTAACTGTCCTTTTCCGTATGAATTAATATATGGAGAAAATGGTGTTTTGCTTTGAAGAACTTCAGCCAAAATTCTCAGTACATACTGTATATATATTGATTTCAAACTGCGCTATTGGTAGTAACCTGCCATCATTTTAGATATTAAATTCCCGTCACCCCCTGACCATCAGCTGGCATTTTAAATCAAGCTTGTGATTGGATTTTTATGCACTTCTGACAACAGAAAAAGCAGGGAGCAAGAGTGAATGATGCCTTGCTTTATAAATTAGAGGTTTGGCAAGCTAATTTTTCAAACATTGGTAAGACGTGTCAGGCTATGGGGCACTGTGCACACAGAGCACGGCAAACACTGTGGTCACACAAGGCAGCATATATGGCACCGCAACACTAATATAAAGAAGCACAAAGGCAATTTTACACATACAGTGGGGGAAATAATTATTTGATTCCCTGCAAATTTTGTAAGTTTGCCCACTTACCAAGAAATGAAGGGTCTATCATTTTTATCATAGGTGTATTTTAAATGATAGAGACAGAATATTAACCGAAAATTCAGAAGAAAAAAAACACATGATACAAATGCATAAAATTGAGTTGCAGTTCAGTGAGTAAAATAAATATTTGATCCTCTACTAACCAACAATAATTCTGGCACCCGCAGACATGTGCTCATATGGTACACAGATTAGTCCTGTAAATTTAAGGTGCTCCTAACGACAACTCGTTATGTGTATAAAAGACACCCGTCCACAAAATCTCTTTCTTCCATTCAAACCTCACCATCGTGGGCAAGACCAAAGAGCTGCCAAAGGATGTCAGGGACAAGACTGTAGACCCGCACAAAGCTAGAATGGGCTACAAGTCCATCAGCGAGAAGCTTGGTGAGAAGGAGACAACTGTTGAGGCGATTATTCGCAAATGGAAGAAATATGAAATAACCACCAATCGGTCTGGAGCTCCGTGCAAGATTTTGGGGTTCGATGATCATACCAACCTGGTGACCAACTACAAGAAACGTCTTACCTCTGTGCTTGCCAACAAAAGTTTCTTCACCAAGTACTAAGTCATGTTTTGCTTGGGGATCAAATACTTACTGTATTTATTTGTATTTATTGGCGTATAACACTCACTTTTTCACCATGAAAATCGGGAGCAAATAGCGTGTGCGTGTTATACGCCAATACAAAAATGTTAGTTTTTTCCCGAAACTTCCCTCTTAAAATGAATGTGCGTTTTATACACCTGTGCGTGTTATACGCCTATAAATACGGTATTTTACTCACTGAACTGCAACTCAACTTATAACATTTGTATCGTGCGTTTTTTCTGGATTTTTGATTGATTCTGTTTCTATCATTTAAAATACACCTATGATAAAAATGATAGACCCTTCATTTCTTGGTAAGTGGGCAAACTTACAAAACCTGCAGGGGATCAAATAATTATTTTCCCCACTGTATGCTATATATATGGCAAAAAGTATGCAGAAGCCTGACCTCCACACTTTCCTATAGCCAAAAGTTTGTGAACACCCCTCCAAACTTTTGAGTTTAGGTGTTTCCTGGAATGGTACTCTCAATGCTACATCATACAAAGACATTCTAAACAGTTGTGGGCTTCCAACCCTGTAGGAACAGTTTGGTGAAGGCCCTTTTCTGTCCGAGCATAACTGTGTCTCTGTGCTCCATTAAGACATGGTGTGATTGTCTAAAATCATTAGCTCCATCTAGTGGCCATCTAGTGGCCATGATGTAGTATTCTTCTGAAATACTTCAATCCGGACCCTGCAAGCCAATGCATAGTTACGTGATTTTGAGCAGGGGAGCCAACCTGCCGCATTAAAGTTGCGGCAGCTGGTCCGGAATCGGTTAAAGAGTTTTATTAGAACATGGTATTTAGGCATAATAAAAGTAAATAATAAAACATCTGCGCTCTTAGAATTAATTAATAATTCCCAGCAGCTGCTTGTAGATACCACCCTTGATATCAAACCAACATACTGAATTTAAACTGCAGCACTATACCCTCATTCACATATTCATACTTATGAAAGTGCCAAATGCAAAAAGAGTAAGAAAACAGTGCTAATTTGCCAATCACTTTAAAGTGGAACTTCAGTCGTTTTTCATCTTTTCATCTATTAAACCTTCTGCCCTTCTTGTTGTTTTAACTTTGGCTAGTAAAACATTTTTTTTTCTGCCAGTAAATTCAATATGCAGCCCACTTCCTGTTTCTTGTCTGGTAAAAAGTCTAGGCTTATGACATCATGCACACTGGTAAGAGTTTGCCAGGAAGGGAGGCGGGGGTGAGTCATAAGAGGGCCAATGAGAGCTGCAGAGCTGGAGGTGTGCCTCTGTTTAAATCCAGGAAGTGAAAAGGCGTCAGTTTCAGCTGCCCACATTTAAAATGGATGCAGCCAAACTCAGTGGAGGGAGATTTCTGCAGCATATTTGGCAAGTACAGAATCACAGTATATATAAAATAATATGCAAAGTGGTTGGAGGGAAGCTGCGGAATGGCAAAGATTCTTCTGTCGACGCCGCCGCCACCGCCTTCCGTTCTTCTTCTTCTTCTTCTCCTGGACATGTTGACTCAACGTTCTCTCCGGCCGCAATGCCAGGGACGCGCTGCGCTGCCACTTATATAGGGACAAGGGGCGGTGTCACATGGGTTGGTCACATGGGTTGATGTCACATGGCGACAGTCCCAGCATCCTCCGGGACTGTTACATCGTAAGGGGGCGGGGTCACCACGTGACACCAACCCATGTGACATCAACCCATGTGACACCGCCCCTTGTCCCTATATAAGTGGCAGTGCAGCGCGTCCCGGGCATTGCGGCCGGAGAGAACGTTGAGTCAACATCTCCAGGAGAAGAAGACGAAGAACGGAAGGCGGCGGCGGCGGCGGCGACAGAAGACCGGGCCACCGCCTGTAAAAGAGCTATAAGAAGGCGCGGTGGCCCGGCAGAAGAACCGAAGAGGGGGACAAGACCCCCGAAGTTGGAAGAAGAGGCCGCGGCGACAAAGAAGAATGCCGGGCTCCTCCGCTAGCAAAAGAGCTACAAGAAGATAGCGGAGGAGTCCGGCGAGAAGACCCCCGAAGACGGAAGACCCCCGGAGCTGTGCAATAAACTATTTTATCTTGTGTGTTGTGGTTTTTTTTGTACTTTATTTTATAGGTGAATGGGTAGGGGTACATTGTACCCCATACTCATTCACATAGGGTGGGGGGCCGGTATCCGGGGGCCCCCTTATTAAAAGGGGCTCCCGGATTCCCATAAGCCCCCCGCCCACAGACCCCGACAACCAACGGCCAGGGTTGTCGGGAAGAGGCCCTTGTCCTCATCAACATGGGGACAAGGTGCTTTGGGGTGGGGGGGCCGCGCGGCCTCCCCTTCCCCAAGGCACCCCCCATGTTGAGGGCACGCGGCCTGGTACGGCTCAGGAGGGGGGGAGGCGCTCGCTCGCCCCTCCTTTCCTGGCCGGCCGGGTAGCGTGCTCGGACAAGGGTCTGTTGTGGACTTTGGGGGGGACCCCCACGCCGATTTTTTCGGCGTTGGGGTTCCCCTTTAAGTCCATACCAGGCGGCGGGGCCAGTGACATCTCCTTCGCGGGCCCCGCCTACCTGGAGACGCGCTCGAAATGAGCGGACTTTTCTCCGGGCGGGAAAAGTCCGTTCATTTCAAAAGTACGGCGGACTGGCACACACACGGCCGGATTGTCCGCCGAAAGGCGAGTCCGCCGCGAAGATTGGAGTGTAACACGGCATTCTAAGTCCGCTGTACTTTCGGGTCAAAAAAGTATGCCGGAGGCTACACACGGGGGGATTGTCCGGCGGACTTGAGTTTGCCGGACTTTTCCACCCACTTGTTTGATCGTGTGTACGCGGCATAAAGCCTTTTTTTTTTTGTTAAAATAAAAAGAGGTTCATATTTACCTTCAGTGTGCAATGATATTGCACAGAGTGGTCTCTTACCTCCTCTTCTGGTGTCCCCCGCTGTTGTCTGTTCCTCCTCTTCTGCAAGTTTCTCCAGAGCAAGCCCATACCTCCCAACTGTCCCTGATTTGGAGAGACTATCCCTGATTTGGATCAATGTCGCTCTTTCCTCCTCATTTGTCCCTCATTTTGGTCTGATCTATATAGTTGTATATAAAATGCACTTTTTAATTATCAAAAATTGTTTCCCAGCGCTAAACCTTTCACGTGATTTCTAAATCGCTGCATTTGTAAATTCCAAAAGCCAATATAAAGGAATAGTAGTGGTAAAAAAAAAGCACTTCTAGGTTTAAACAATCTTGTTTTCTTGTACAATTCTCCTTTAAGGGGGCGTGGCAGGGGGTGTGTCCTATGCCTGCATACTTTTACTGATAGGTGTCCCTCATTCCCATCTCAAAAAGTTGGGAGGTATGCAAGCCAATTTACTATGGGAGCACATGTGTTGGTGCATTCCTAAGCCGGGCAGCTTGGCCATGTTGTCCCTGAAGTTGATGCGTTGAAAGCAGTAAAAATGGTCAAGCATAAGGATTTGACTGACTGTGGCAAGGGCCAAATTGTAATGGCCAGACGGCTGGGTCAGAGAAACTCCAAAACTGCACCTCTTGTGGGATGCCAGTCTGCAGTGGTCAGGACTGACCAAAAGTTGTCCAAGGAAGGAAAATTGGTGAACTAGTGACAGGGTCATAGGCCGCCAAGGCTCATTGATACACATGAGTGTAGGCCGTGTAGTCTGATCCAATAGAAGAGCTTCTGTAGCTCATATTGCTGAAAACGTTAATGCTGATAGAAAGGTGTCAGAACACACAGTGCATTGCAGTTTATTGTGTATGGGGCTGCATAGCCGCAGACCGGTCAGGGTGTCCATGCTGAACTGTGTCCACAGCCCAAAGCATCTACAATGGCCATGTAAGCATCAGAAATGGACCACAGACCAATGGAAGGTGGCCTGGTCTGATAAACTTGAGAATGGTTTGAGGAACACAACAAGTTTGAGGTGTTAAATTGGCCTGAAAATTATCCAGATCTCAATCGAACTGAGCATCTGTGGGATGCTTTGGAAAAACAAGTCCGATCCATGGAGGCCCCACCTCGCAACTTACAGGACTTAAAGGATCTGCTACAGATGGCTTGGACGCAGATACCACAGAACACCTTCAGAGATCCAGGAGAGTCCATGCCTCGACGGGTCAGGTCCTGTTTTAGCAGCAAAAGGGGGACCTACTTAAAGGGGTTGGTGAAAAAACATCTCACACTGCCTGCGCCCCCAGTCCCCCCGTTTTACTTACCTGACCCCTCGAAAATCGAAAATCCCACGCTCGCCCCCGCCGTCCTGGCTGCTGATTGGCTGGAGCGGATGGATTCAAAGCAGCGCAGCCATTGGCTCGCGCTGCTGTCAATCACATCCAATGACGCAGCGCACCAGGGGCAGGGCTGTGTGATACAGCGAGCGGCTGTAGCCGCCGGCTGTATCACGGGAGCACGCCCGCAGGTGCTTCTCACCATGCGAGGGAGCTCACATGAACGTGAGAAGTACCTGCGGGAGGAAGCAGAGACAGCCGCCAAGGGACCCCAGAAGAGCAGGTTCGGGACCACTCTGTGCAAAACGAGCTGCACAGTGGAGGTAAGTATAACATGTTTGTTATTTTAAAAAAATACAAATTTTTACTTTACAATCCCTTTAATATTAGGTGGGTGGTCATAGAGATATAGCTGATCATAGTATATACCAAAGAACCCTTCAAAAAATCAATATAAGGTACTTGTTCTTGTATGTGTCAGTCCACAATAAAAAAAAAACAATCCTATATAAAGTGCTTAGTGCAAACAAAGTGCCCAAAGAAATTCATGTTCTAGATCCAAATCACAAAATCCAAAGAGCTTGTGTCACCGTGAATCCACTCTTCTGCTGTATTCCTCACGCTAGGCATAGTGCTGGCACTCTGAATAACCCGCCTTTACTTGTATAGGAGTACTGCTCCACCGGCATGTAAGCCCTTTGGTGACATCATAGGCCAGACCCCGCCCTATGCATTTTGTCATCCGTAATGACGTCTTCACAAGTGGCGTTTTAAAAGTGTCAGGAGGGGCACATCGCTACGTAAGTGTATTTAATCCAGTTTATATTAACTGCTTGCTGACCAGCCGCTGCAGTTTTACTGTGGCAGAATGACACGGCTGGGTGAAACTATGTTACCTTATGTCGCTTCGCCTTTTGGCCACTAGGGGCGAGTGCACGCCCGTAGCCTGTGCCCGGAGTAAACACACAAATCCTGATTCTTTCAGGGGAGAGGAAACAGATCGTGTGTTCATACTAAGTATGAACATCGATCTCTCTCTCCTCCTAGACAGTCCCAGCCCCCCTACAGTTAGACCACGCTGAGGGAACACAGTTAACCCCTTGATCGCCCCTAGTGTTAACCCCTTCCCTGCCAGTGACATTTATACAGTAATCAGTGCATTTTTATAGCACCGATCGCTGTATAATTGTCAATGGTCCCAAAAATGTGTCAAAAGTGTCCAATTTGTCCGCCACAATATCGCAGTCCCGATAAAAATCGTAGATCGCCGCCATTACTGGTAAAAAAATATTAATAATAAAATCACATAAATCTATCCCCTATTTTGTAGCTGCTATAACTTTTGCGCAGACCAATCAATACACTTATTGCGATTTTTTAACAAAAATATGTAGAGGAATACATATCGGCCTAAACTGAGGAAAAAATTAGTTTAAAAAATAAATAAAAAATTTGGGGTATTTATTACAGCAAAAAGTAAAAGATATTGGGGGTTAATTACGAAAGGCAAATCCTATTTGCACTGAAAGTGCACTTGGAAATCTAACTCTAATGCCGCGTACACACGACCGGACTATTCAAGGGACTAGGTCCGACGGTCTTTCCGACGGACTTTCGGCGGAATTCCGACGGACTTTCTGAATGAACGGACTTGGCCACACACAATCACACCAAAGTCTGACGGATTCAAACGTGATGACGTACGACCAAACTAGAATAAGGAAGTTCATAGCCAGTAGCCAATAGCTGCCCTAGCGTCGGTTTTTGTCCGTCGGATTAGCATACACACGGACGGATTTCTCGGTAGAAAAATGTAAAACATGTTCTATTTCTAAAGTCTGCTGGATTTTTGGCAAGCAAAGGTCCGATGGAGCCCACACACGATCGAATTGTCCGACGGACTCGTTCCGTCGGACCTTTGCTGTCAAAAAGTCCGGTCGTGTGTACACGGCATAAGGGGTAGATCTGAAATGAGGGGAAGCTCTGCTGATTTTATCATCCAATCATGTGCAAGCTAAAATGCTGTTTTTTATTTTCCTTGCATGTCCCCCTCAGATCTACAGCGACTGCACTTCCAAGTGCACTTGCAGTGCAAAGTGGAGTTTCCTTTAGTAAATAACTGCCATTGTGTTTTTTTTTCAAAATGATCGCTCTCTTTTTGTTTAAAGTGCAAAAAATAAAATCACAGAGGTGATCAAATACCACCAAAAGAAAGCTCTATTTGTGGGAAAAAAAGAACGTCAATTTTGTTTGGGTACAGCATCACTTGACCGCGCAATTGTCAGTTAAAGCAACGCAGTGCCGTATTGCAAAAAATGGCCCGGTCATTAAGGGGGCAAATCCTTCCAGGGCTGAAGTGGTTAAATAATAAAGACGTTTTATTCAATGAATGTTTTTTCCGCTTCTGTTTTTTCTGATCCCTTGGGCAAACCAGTAGAGGATGTTAAGGACCTCTTGTGGAAAAAAGCGTGTATAACCTTCTTATTGATTTAAGGGATCTATTCATTTAGTGAGTGTTAAAAGAAAAAAAAACTTGAATTGTTCTTTAACCCTTTTACTGTCATCGATGTTTCCTGCCACCAACTAATGTCATAAATCGGTGGCAGCAGAGGAGTTTGACTAGACATGTACGATTTGTTTCGTTCCGAATTCGTTTTTTAACGAATTTTGACAAATTAGTTAATTCGGAAATATCCGAATTAATGAAAACCCATTTAATAAATTTTTCTGAACATTCGTAAATTCAGATATTCAAAAATATGAACTAATAACTAACTAATAATAACTTGACTATTACTAACTATTAAATTATAGGTATTTGAATTTCCTTTGAAATTTGGCTGTTAGTGAACGTAACAATACGAATTTATCCGAAGTTACGAATTATCCGAAATAACAAATTCCACATCTAAAGGAATGGAACGAAATAAATGAATAATAATAATAATAATAAAAAGTTTTTATTATTATTATTATTCATTTGTTACATTCCATTCGTTTAGAAACGGCATTTCGGATCATTTGTAACTTCAGATAAATTAGAATTGGAATACAAATTTATCCGAAGTTACGAATTATCCAAAATAACGAATGCCGCATCTAAACGAATGGAACGTTATGAATTAATAATAACAAATAACAATAATAATAAAAACTTTTTGTTATTATTATTTATTATTATTAATTTGCTCCATACCATTCGTTTAGATGCGGCATACATTTTTTTGGATAATTCGTAACTTTGGATAAATTCGTATTCATTACGTTCACTAACAGCCAAATTTGAAAGCAAATTCCAATACCTATAATTTACCGTATTTATCGGTGTATAACACGCACAGGTGTATAACACGCACATTCATTTTAAGAGGGAAGTTTCAGGAAAAAACTTACATTTTTGTATTGGCGTATAACACGCACACGCTATTTGCACCCGATTTTCATGGTGAAAAAGTGAGTGTTATACGCCAATAAATACAGTAAGTTAGTTATTATTAGTTCGTTTTGGATTTTTGGATTTTCTTTGTTATTTTAGAATTTTCTAATTTACGAATTGCGATCATAATAAATGACCCAAAAAATAAAAAAAAATTTAAAAAAAACACGAATGAAACTGATGAAAGTGATGTACAGCCACCCATTCGCTTTCTGTGACCTCACAGAAGTGTGCCCTCCCCATAATCTGCACTCCATTAGCTTTAACCGCTTGCGGACCAGCCGCCGGAGTTTTACTGCGGCAGGTTGGCTCCGCTGCACGAAATTACGTTATTGTACGTGATCTTGCGAGGTTTGGATAGCAGGCACGCCTGGCGCATGCATGCCACAAGCTCCTTGAGTCCGACCGCGGTTCCCGCGGACTCGATGTCCACGGGCATACCCGCGATCGTCTCACAGAGAGGAAGAACGGAGAGGTGCTAATGTAAACAAGCATTTCCCTATTCTGCCTAGTGACACTGATCAGCTCTCCCTGTAATCCGCAGAGGTGATCAGTGTCGTGTCACACACAGCCCCCCCCCCCCCCACCGTTAGAATCACTCCCTAGGACACACTTAACCCCTGCAGTGCCCCTCCTGATTAACCCCTTCACTGCCAGTCACATTTACACAGTAACCGGTGCATTTTTAATCGCACCGATCGCTGTATAAATGTGATTGGTCCCAAAATATCGGCAAAAGTGTCTGATGTGTCCGCCATAATATCGCAGTCACAATAAAAATTGCCGCCATTACTAGTAAAAAAAAATGGTCCGGGGCTGAAGTGGTTAATGGAAAGCAGGTTCACCAGGAGTAAAGAGAACCTGTCACAAATAGTTTATTTCAGTATAGACGTGCGCACAGAATGTGCTGAATGTACCTGGGCACACCCTAAAACAGATTGCCCTCAATGCCCGCCTCCCCCATGCTACCCCCCCCCCCCCCCCCACAGCAATGCTAACTTTCCTCCTCTTGCAGAATGCTGCAGTGGATAGTTAAAGGATAGAGAGAAGGGAAGGGGCCAGTAAATATGTAAATTATCACTCTCGCGAGATCACTTTTATCAGTGGCGGGAGAGGTGCCCACCCCTCTCCTGTCACACTACGGTCGTCTCCGGACCTGCCAGTAGGGGCGGAGACAATCGCCTCCTTTTCCGTGGATGCCTGGACGGCGGAAGCGATGTCAAACGTCACTTCCCCCAATAGCTCTTAAAGGATCTTTTTTTTTTTTTTTTTCAAGTGACATTTCATTTTTTTTATTGCATTTTAGTGTAAATATGAGATGTGAGGTCTTTTTGACCCCAGATCTCATATTTAAGAGATCCTGTCATGCTTTTTTTCTATTACAAGGGATGTTTACATTCCTTGTAATAGGAATAAAAGTGACCCAATTATTTTTTATTTTTTTTTGAAAAGACAGTGGCAAAATAAAAAAATGAAAAGTCAAATAAATAATAAAAAAAAAATGTTTTTTTTTAAAGCGCCCTGTTCAGACAAACTTGCACACAGAAGCGTACGCATACACGATTAGCGCCCGCATATAAAAATGGTGTTCAAACCACACAAGTGAGGTATCGCCACGATTGTAAGAGCGAGAGCAATAATTCTAGCCCTAGACCTTAATAATTCTAGACCCTCTGTAACTCAAAACTGGTAACCTGTAGAAATTTTTAAGCATCGCCAATGGAGATTCTTAAGGGTAAAAGTATGTCGCCATTCCACAAGCAGGTGCAATTTTGAAGCGTGACATGTTGGGGATCAATTTACTCGGCGTAACATTATCTTTCACAATATAAAAAAATTGGGCTAACTTTACTGTTGTCTTATTTTTTAATTCAAAAAAGTGTATTTTTTCCGAAAATAAGTGTGCTTGTAAGACCGCTGCGCAAATACGGTGCGACAGAAAGTATTGCAACAGCGCTATTTTAATCTCTAGGGTATTAGAAAAAAAAAAAAAATATATATATATATATATATATATATATATATATATATATATATATATATATTTTTTTTTTTTTTTTTTTTTTTTTTTGGGGGGTTCTAGGTAGTTTTCTAGCAAAAAAAATGATATTAACCTGTCAGCAAGTGTAAAAAAGAGGCTTGGTCCTTAAGTGGTTAAGTGAAAAAAAAAGGTTTTACCCCCCCCAAAAAAAGAAAAATCTGAGCCGGCCCCCACGTGATAATATATTGCATTTGTGTGTCCCAAATTGAACATTAGTATATTTTTTTTAATTTGTGCTTGACAAAGTGTGCAAATATCATATGACATAACAAATTAGAGCTACCACTATTTTATTCTCCAGGGTGTGTGCGTTCCTAGAGGAATGTAACTAATCTTCAGGCCTAAAATAACTTTTTAAACAACTGTGAAAAAAAAATGCAAAAATGGCTCTGGCAGTGAAAGGGTTAAGGCAATCCGGGAGGACTTCATGAGGACATTTCCTGCACAGCATTACCAGAAAACAAATGCGCAGTGCTCGCTGTCTAGCATTTCTTTTCCCTACAATGGCTCCTGTTTCAGAGAAGCGGGTCCAGGTGGCACAGACCGAATGACAGAAGTCCAAGGACACGATTTTCTATTACAGCCACTTCCATATAACCTGATTTGTCTCGGCTGGGAAGTCATTAGTTTCTGTATCTTCCTCCTTTACCAGGAGCCAGAAGGCCATTCCTGCCCAGGGTCCGCACCCCTCTGCCAAGCTCCATCATGCGTCTGCAGAGCCGGGATTTAATTACATTCTATGAGCTAAAGAATTATTATGCCTGTGTAACATCAGAGTTAGTTAATGGAAAATATTCCAAGACTTAAAGTGTAACTTCACCCCTGCACCTCGGAAAATGAACAAAACCATGGAGGCATCACTTTTGCTGAAACATTTCATTTACATACTGTACATGCTAAACTTCTAATATATCCTAGTCTTCCATATTAGACCTGGTTTATCAGTATGTATAAGCACTTGCTCTGGCTCTCAGCAGGACTTAACTACTTCAATGCTGGACACCCCTCCTGCCATGGTCTATTTTCAGCTTTTAGTCGCACTTTGAATGACAATTGCGCGGTCATGCAGCACTGTACGCAAATTAAATGGTTAGCATTTTTTTAGATAGATATAGCTGTCTTTTGGTGGTATTTATTCACCACTTGTGAAAAAAGACCAAAAAGTTTGAAAAAAAGCAAACTTTTCTTTGTTTCTGAAAATTTTTCAGATAAGTAATTTTGTCTTCTTCACTGATGAAGCTGTACCAATGGACTCTGATAGGCTGCACTGATGAAGCTACACTGATGGACACTGATAGGCTGCACTGATGAAGCTGCACCAATGGACTCTGATAGGCTGCACTTATAGGCTGCACCAATGGACTCTGATAGGCTGCACTGATGAAGCTGCACTGATGGACACTGATAGGCTGCACTGATGGATACTGACAGGTTGCACTGATGGGCACTGATAGGCTGCACCGATGAAGCTGCACTGATGGACACTGATAGGCTGCACTGATGGACACTGATAGGCTGCACCGGTGAGGCTGCACTGATGGACACTGATAGGCTGCACTGATGGACACTGATAGGCTGCACTGATGGGCACTGATGAGACAGCACTGATAGGCCACAGTTGTTAAAAAAATTTAAAAAATGAAATAAAATTTGAAAAAGCACTGATGGACACTGATAGGCTATACTTATAGGCTGCACTGATGGACACTGATAGGCTGCACCGATGAAGCTGCACTAATGGACACTGACAGGCTGCACTGATGGGCAATGATAGGCTGCACTGATGGACTCTGATAGGCTGCACTGATGAAGATGCACTGATGGACACTAGCAGGCTGCACTGATGAAGCTTCACTGACGGACACTGATAGCCCTTGTACACACGATCGGAGATTCCGACGGAATGTGTCCGATCGGAGCGTTTTGTCAGATATTCCGACTGTGTGTGGTATGCATCGGACTGTTTCCGTCGGACCAAATTTTCCAACTTGCCAGAAATATTTTCTGACAAAATGCTCCAATCGGACATACTCCGATCATGTGTAGAGAATTCTGATCGGACAAAGTGCCACGCATGCTCAGATCAAATTCCTACACCAAAGCTATTGGCTACTAGCCGTAGTCCCGTCGTAACGAAATAACGTCATCACGTTCTGAACGATCGGATTTTCCAACAACTTTGTCCGCAAAGTATGCAACAGTTTCGGACAAAATCCGTCGGACAAAATCCAACGGACAAAATCCGACGGATTTGGTTGTCGGAATCTCCGACCGTGTGTACAAGGGCATAGGCTGCACTAATGAAGCTGCACTGATGGACACTGATGGGCTGCATTGATGAACACTGATGAGTCAGCACTGATAGGCACTGATGAGGTAGCACTGATAGGCCACAGTATGTAAAAAAAAATGAAAAAATAAAATAACATAAAAATTGAAAAATAATAAAAAAATTTTTACATACTGTCACGTCAGTGTCCCTGCTTACCGCCACACCAGTTATATGATGATGATGTGCTGCACTGGTGACAGTATGTAAAAAAAAAAAAATTTTAAATGTGAAAAAAATACAGTATACTTTTTTTAAATTTCTTCATCTTCCAAAAAATTATAACAAAAAATTACCACTTCAAAAAACGTGCTTGCCTCTTACACAATACCATGGATTTATCTGATTGTGCGATTTTCAGATATACTGGTATATACCGTAGTTTGTGGACTCTATATAACATTACTACAAACTAAATAATATACACGGATTTTGGTTATTTTCACCAAAGAAATGTAGCCAAACCCATTTTGGCCTAAATTTATGAAAAAAACATTATTTATTTGCAAAATTTTATAACAGAAATTAAGAAAAACATGTTTTCTTTACAAAATGTTATGCCTTTTTTCATGTAGATAAAAACCCCAGTGGTGATTAAATACCACCAAAAGAAAGCTCTATTTGTATGGAAAGAATGCAAAAAATGGGGTACATTGGGTACAGTGTTGCATGACCGCACAATTGTCATTCAACGCGTAACAGCGCTAAAAGCTGAAAATTGGCCTGGGCAGGAAGGGGGTAAAAGTGTCCGGTATTGAAGTGGTTGATAATTCTTGTTGTTTTTGCTGAGTGGTCACCTACTGAATATCAATGTATCATTTCACTATAGAGTCTTTTTTTGACCACTACATCATGGGCATCAGTAGATAACCTCTCCATTGCCTCTTGCCTCTATACAGCATCCAAAAACACTAAGGCCGCGTACACACGGGCGGACTGTTCGCTCAACTTTGTCCGCTGAACAGTGTTTCGGCGGACAGTCCGCTCGTGTGTGGGCTTCAGCGGACAGTTTCAGCGGACAGTCTGACGAACAAAGTTTTTCGGAATTTCCGTAAAACTGTCCGCTGAAACTTGGTTTGAGCGGACAGTCCGCTCGTGTGTAGGCTTGTTCGTCAAACTAAGTCTCGCGCATGCTCAGAAAGAATTTACACGCAGAAGGTTGCATTGCAGTGTATAGGACGTTGTTTTTCTAGTCCCGTCGTACGTGCCGTTCACGTCATCGCGCACGGTTTCAGCGGACTGTTCGTTCATCATGTGTGGTCAAGTCCACTCATGCTAATTTTGAGCGGACTGTTTGTCAAACTGTTTGACGAACAAAGTTGGGCGAATAGTCCGCCCGTGTGTACGCGGCCTAAGTCTCTCTCATTGGACACCTCGTCAATAATACCGTATCCGAGTTAACTCATGTTAACTTTGTCATTGTTTATGCAGATATGTTACTCGACTGTAATGCTGCTTGTCTATTTTTATATGGCAAATCTATTAATGTCTGATGGCAAAGGTGTAACTAGAACCTTCAGAGCCCCGGTGCAAGAAACCATGAAGGGGTCCCCCTAATCCCTCCCTTCCATCCAAGCTCTGAGCTTACAGTTCTGGCAGAGCGTCTATGGACATCCTTCAAGAACCCTACCTCTATCAATGCTCATCAATGCTGCCCATCAGTGGCACCTATCAGTGCTGCCTATCAGTGCCACCTTTCAGTGATGCCCAACAGTGCCTTCCTCAGCCTGAACTGACAGTTCCCCCTCCCTCGCACGGATGGGAGAGGAGAGAGACGATCTGCTCCTTCTCCTCCCAATCCTCTCCTGCTGTGTGTGCTCTGCAGGAAGTGTGAAGCTAAGCAGCTGATCAGAATTCTGCTGCTGGGCTTCACACTTCCCGCCGTGCACACAGGAGAGGGGTGGGAGGAGAGGAAGCAGATCGGCTCTCTCCTCTCCCATCCGTGCGAAGGAGGGGGAACTGTCAGTGCAGGCTCTGGGCTGTATGAGAGAGACAGTCTCGATAGTGGCGGAACGCCACATCCCGGTCAAGTGCGACCTTTGAAACCCTGGTAGCTCCGCCACTGTCTGGTGGTCATGTGTTCTACCTCAACTTATACAATTTCTACTTTTTGAAAAAGGAATAAACAGACTGAAATCTAAAATATTCGATTTTTCTGTACTTATGCCTACAATTTTTTTTTTAAATTGGTGACAGGGACTCTTATGCTGCGTATTCACGACCGGACTTTCCGGCAGAATAGGTCCAACGGTCTTCCCGACAGATTTTCGGGAGAGTTCCGATGGACTTTCAAAACGAACGGACTTGGCCACACACAAACGGACTAAGTCTGTTCGAAAGTCCATTCATTTTGAATGTGATGACGTAAGACGGGACTAAAAAAAGGAAGTTCAATAGCCAGTAGCCAATACCTTCCCTTGCGTCGTATTTGGTCCGTCGGACCAGCATACAGACGAGCGGTTTTCCCAATAGGAATTGAGTCCATTGGACAGATTTGAAACATGTTCTATTTCTAGGTCCGTCTGATTTTTTTTTTAACGGAAAACAATCGGATTAGCCCACACACGATCAGATTGTCAGTCCGTCGGACCTAGTCTGCCGGAAAGTCCGGTCGTGTGTACGCGGCATTAGAGGACAGCCGCTTCCCCGGAAAGTCTTTTGAGTTTATTGATTGTATGTGTTTCTTGAAGCTGCTTTTTAAAGCTTTTTGGTTGTGATAGGTTATGGCACTTTTTTATTTCTATATTCTGAATTCAGTCCGATGCTGAAAGCAGAACGACACCCAACGCCCTTGTTGGTGAACCCACATTCCACCCACTCTCTAGTCGAAGGCAGCAATGTATTGAATGGGCGGCCGCAGCATTGACCATTGCACACAAGGTTCAGTTAGCTGCACCGTCTGCCTATTTGATCAGGATGAGCCTGGCAGGGTCAGAACCAAATGCCAAGCGTTCTCTTACAGCCCCTTTGAAGAGAGCCTATTAAAGCCGTTCATGGATTTCCTGTGCATGTTTAAGTAGGGAAAAGTTTTTTGCTAAAGCAGCGACGGCAGGCGGTATTGGAAAAAACAAAGTGCTGGCGTTTCTCCTGAAATCTCCAGTGCTTCATCTGTCAGTCAGCCCATGAAGATCTAGTGCATACAGTTAAGAATTAATTCTCGAGTCTATTAAGCGTAGTATTTCAGGGCTGACTTAATTTGAGTATGTTATTTACTGGTGCGATTTTACTAAGCTTGAAATTCCAGCCTGCCAATAGAGCCGAGGCAAGACAGATATATTGCACCAGGCCGCTGACTCACAGCAATGCAGCTCCAACGGCCCTGATAGATGTGTATTATATCGTACTGTAAATGCAAAGATAGTTCAAAATTCAGTACATTATTAGAGATATACAGTACATATAGTATATAAAGAAAATTTAGGGCATTTTCCACACACTTATTGGAGTTTTTATGGTAATATTTTCCTCATAGGAATTTTTTTATCACTGTACTACTCTGGGGAAGTGATCGGGATTTTTTTTTTCTTTTTACGCATTATGATTACTTATACCAATGAATTTCATTGGTATAAGCAACCATTTTTACTGAATGAAATTGATTCATTCACTGTCTTTTGTTGTGATTAGCTGTGATTGGCCAAAGCTAATCACATGGTACAGATGGGCTGTGACCAATCACAGCTAGCAAGACATTTGTAAACAATGGATGGCATTAAAAGAAAGCCATCCATTGTTTACAATTGTCATGTGATCTACTGTGATTGGTCACAGTGATCACATGGCACTGGCTGTGGCCATGCAAGAGGCTTGTTCTGGGAGGACATCATATCACTTCCTCCTAGAACAGGGGTCTCCAAACTTTTTAAACAAAGGGCCAGTTTACTGTCCTTCAGACTTTAGGGGGGCCAGATGTTGGTGCCAGTGGGAGGAATAGTACCCCATCATCGGTGCCAGTGGGAAGAATAGTGTCCCACCATTGGTGTCAGTGGGAGGAATAGTACGCAATCAGTAGTGGGAGGAATAGTACCCCGTCATTGGTGTCAGTGGGAGGAATAGTACACAATCATTAGTAGTGGGAGAAATAGTACCCCGTCATTGGTGTCAGTGGGAGGAATAGTACACAATCATTAGTAGTGGGAGAAATAGTACCACATCATTGGTGTCAGTGGGAAAAATAGTAACCCAATTGTTTTTGTCAGTAGGAGGAATAGTGCCTCATCATTGGTATCAGTAGGAAAAATAGTACCACATCATTGGTGTCCGTAGAAAGAATGGTGCCCCAAAGTCGGTGTTAGTGGGAGGAATAATGTCTCATATCAGTGAGAGGAACAGTGCCCCAAGGGCCAGATAAAGGCACACAAAGGGCTGCATCTGGCCCCCAGGCCACAGTTTGGAGACCACTATCCTAGAACAAGTGCTCCTGCCCAGCCATCATTGTACTATAGGCTCGGGGGGAAAGGAGTTAACCTGTTGATGCCCATGTAACACATGTGGTGGCAAAGAGGCTTTAATGCCCACATGCTGCACCTGTTTCACACTGGCTAATGGATGTGTTGTTTGCCACTTTAATCAACCTGCTAGCAGGCTTCAACAAGCTTCAAGAAGTTCAGCTTGTTTATAGAGGCAATTAGGGATGAGCTCGGTGTTTGACTCGAACATCCCTAATTGCCTAGATAGAGTGTTAGCTAGATAGGCAGGGACAGTGTGTTCTTTTCTCAGGCATCTTAAAGTTAAAGTGGGTGTTGTGTGCCTCCAGCACAGTATACACCTGTATCTACCCTTTATTGCTGGTGTTCTCTCATACAGGCATCTGCAGGAGTTAAAGTGGGTGTTGTGTGCCTCCAGCACAGTATACACCTGAAGATACCCCTTATTGCTGGTGTTGTCTGTTGTATATCTTGCATATTAGCCTTTAAAATTAGCACTTTCGATTTCAAACGTTCGAGTCCCATAGAATTTAATAGGGTTCCAAAGTTCATACGAATTTTAGGACCGTTCGAAGGTTCTGGTGCGAAAACCGAACCGGGGGGTGTTCGGCTCATACCCAGTGACAATCAGTACTCCCATTGGGATCTATGATCAACATTTACAAACTGGAGCTGAATGGTATTTTAAAAGCTTCAACAAAGCTTGCTGAAAGCTCTGCAAATGCTTTGTCGAAGTTTGCTGTTCACTCTGCTCTTATACATGCTGAAGCCCATCTGAAACAGATTATATGACCTTATACCAGTCTCCAGCACACACCAGTCTCCAGATCTTAGTCCTAAAGAAAATTTATGGAGGGAGCTAAAACTTTGAGTTGCCAAGTGACAGCCAAGAAACCTTAAAGCGGACCTTCAGTCATTTTCTCAACTTTCCATCTAATAAATCTTTTGCCCTTGTTGTTTTAACTTTGGATAGTAAAGCCTGTCTGGTAAAAAGCCTAGGCTTTTGACATAACGTACAGCTCTCTCTCTCTCTCTCTCTCTCTCTCTCTCTCTCTCACTCACTCTTGTGAAAGCTTGCCAGGAAGGGAGGGGGATGAGTCATAAGAGGGTCAATGAGAGCTGCAGTGCTGCAGAGCTGGAGGCATGCCTCTGTGTGTCTGTGTAAATCCAGGAAGTGAACAGGCAGCAGCTTCAGCTGCCCACAGTTAAAATGGTTGCAGCCAAACTCAGTGGAGGGAGATTTCTGCAGCATATTTGCAAGTACAGAATCACAGTATATATAAGATATTATGCAAAGTGGTTGGAGGGAAGCTTCAGAATGGCAAAGATGTTTATTACAAATTATGTGAGCAGAGTGAAGTTCCTCTTTAAGAGAGAAGATCTGTAAAGAAGAGAGGACCAAAATCCCTCCTGAGATGTGTGCATACCTGGTCACCAACTACAAAAAACATCTTACCTCTATGCTTGCCAACAAGGGTTTCTCCACCAAATACTAAGTCATGTTTTGCTTGGGGATCAAATACTTATTTTACTCACTGAACTGCAACTCAATTTATAACAAATTTGTTTTGTGTGGTTTTTTTCTGGATTTTTGGTTGATATTTTGTCTCTATCATTTAAAATACACCTATGATAAAAATGATAGACCCTTAATTTCTTTGTAAGTGGGCAAACTTACAAAATCGGCAGGGGATCAAATAGTTATCCCCCCCCCCCCTCTCTCTCTCTCTCTCTATATCTATATATATATATATATTTATTAATTTTAACATTATAGTGTTTTTTGCTGCACCACAGTACTTCCATCTTTCTTGTCTAGGTGAGAATGATGGTTGCCCCATGCACAGATGTGCTGCATTGCTCTGCTAGGGCCCGAAGTCAGAGCCCTTTAGCACATCTGGGCACACACCAGACTTAAAAAGATGGTGGCCCTGGAGGGAGACGGGGCCGAAGCTCTAGGAGACTGAAGTTCTTCTTGAACATTTTGCTTTGGGTTCACCTTGATGCTAAAAGTTGCCCTTCCTTCCCGTCTCACAGCACTGCATTGATAAATAACTGCTCATCCAAAATGGAAGCAAACGCAATGGCGTTATTGTTTCCTGGCATTTTTACGTTTAAAGAAAGTGTGGCGATATTTTCATTTCAGAAACTTAACACTGAATTCTCTCCTGGAACATTGTCACATCTCTCCCCCTCAAACGGTGACATCTGATTGGCACGACCTCATTTTCCTATGGCTCCCTCTCCGCAATATGCTTGCATCCCTCGCTCTGCGGAGTGCTTTCATGTATGATATTCAATCCCTTAATGAAGGCCTGTCAGCACGCATGAGAAAGCCGGAGCGGCGATGGCTGCCGGGGCCAGCGACACTTTTATTCGTGAAGTCAGCAGTACGGCAGCACCTGAGAGACCGGGGTCTTGATTTCGGAGCAGACGGGTTGACCTACTTTCCCCTCTAACTTCTCCAGGCTAATAAATTCTGAGATGTGATTTGACACGTGTTCTCCCGTATCTGTGGCTCTCTGCCATCTCATCTCACCGGAATCCTCAGTAATTCCTAAAAACTCAAGACAGGCCTGCTGGAGAATGTGTCCTAGTTACACGTCGTACATGAATATGCTGACAATTTATAATGCACACGCAGAGCAAATCCTATCACAGTTCTGCTGCCAGGCGAATAACGTCAGGCTTGAAGCAGTTTAGCGTGATTGTGCCGGCATTGGGTCCTTAAGATTGCAGACGTTCTGAAGGGCACCCCTAGGGCTAGCTATCCAGCAGTGACCACCACCAGATGAGTGGTCCGAACATACCTTCTGGGTAGACATCAGATCTCTGCAGGCGATACCAGCCTCAATATTAGTTCATGTTTTTCAAACCCTAATTGTATTGTAAGCTGAGGTTTAAGTATGGATATTTTTTCATAACTACATTATTCCAATGTAATGGATCAATGTAAGTATGTATTTGCCATACCTGTGGGATCCTTGTGGAAACTGGAAATCTCTGTAGGCACTGCTTCTCCAGTGATCTCCTCTAGCTTCTGGGTCCCATGATGAGCAATTGCCCCATTGCATCCTAAACACAGGAGGTCGCTCCTCTGTATATTATAATACAAGTCAGGTTTACTCTAGCTCAGGGTTTCTCAACCAGGGTTCCTCCAATGGTTGCTAGGGGTTCCTTGAGCAATGACCAAATTTTGCTGGTTCTTCCAGAAGACCACAACACTCTTCCACTGACCATCACACCAATTTATCATGAGTTGTAGATATAGACATTTTTAACAGGGGTTCCCTGAGACCGAAAGGTTATTTCAAGGGTTCCTCCATGTTGAAAAGGTTGAGAAAGTCTGCTCTAGCTACTTAAAGCGGAGCTCCATCCTAAAGTGGACCTTACGCTCATTGGAACCCTCCCCCCCTCTGGCGCCACAATTGGCACCTTTCAGAGGGGAGGGGGGTGCAGATACCTGTACAGTACAGGTATCTGCACCCACTTCCGGCATAAATATCCGCAGAATCTGCGGATATTTACGCCACTTCCTGCGGGTCCCCCGCTGTCTGCTGGGAAACACACGGATCTCCGAGACAGCGGGGACCATCCTTATTGCGCAGCGCGACTCGCGCATGCGCAGTAGGGATCCGGGAAATGAAGCCACAAGGCTCCACTTCCTGATTCCCATACCCAAGATGGCGGTGGCAGCACCCGAGAGACGATCGAGAGATCGGCTTCGGGTGCCGTCATCGCGGGCGCGCTGGGCAGGTAAATGTCCTTATTTTAAAAGTCAGCAGCTGCAGTATTTGTAGCTGCTGACTTTAAAAAAAAAAAAAAACGGCAGCTTTAAGGCCCCATTCACACCTGAGCGTTTTGTAGCTTGAAGCCTGAAGCTACAAAACGCTAGAGGGGAAAAAAATCTATTATTCTCAATGGAGATGGTTCACATCTCCACTCCATGTCGCCTGAAGCCAAAAGCCTGAAGCTCAAACAAGTTCCGGACCCTTTTTTGTCGCTCGAATCGAGCAGATTTGGGCGTTTTTCTTCTTTTTACATTGGTGACCTTTTGCCTTGCATAAAATCACGGCAAAACGCCGTAAAAAACACTGCGAAATCGCGGTAAAAAATGCTGCAAGGTGTGAATGCAGACTTAGACCACCCAACCTCAATGTATTGCAGATAGGCAGCTCATGTAGGCAAAGCGATGTACTGGTACATCTCTGCCTGTTTCCATGTTTAGGGCTCCCCCTGCTAACAACTGCTGTGATTGTACACAGCGGGAGTCTGTCAGCAGGTCCCGGCCAATGACTGGGACCTACTAACCAGCTGTGTCCAATCACAGCCCAGAGCCCTGTGTTGACAGTCAACACAGGGCCCTATACAGAGGGAATGATCTCTGTTTCTTATCCCTGCAAAGCAGGGATAAAAAACAAAGAGATTTTTAGTAAAAAGCAGCACACATTACCCATTGTTAGGCACACATTTAACCCCTTGATCGCAATAGAAATATGGCGGATTCTGAAGATTTCTGAGATATACATATACACATAAACATATGTTGCATACACACGGTCGGACAAAGTTGTCGGAAAATCCGATCGTTCGGAACGTGATGACGTTCGTTGTGTACGGCGGGACTACGTAGAGGCTAGTAGCCAATAGCTTTGGTCTCGTAATTTGATCTGAGCATGCGTGGCACTTTGTTCTGTCGGCATTCTCTACAAATGATTGGAAAAAGTCAGATTGGATTTTTTTGTCAGAAAATTTTAGATCCAGCTCTCAATTTTTTTCCGTTGGAATTTCCGACTGAAAAAGTCCGATAGAGCCCACACACGATCGGATTTTCCGACAATATAATCCGATCTGACCTTTTCCATCTTAATTTCCGACCGTGTGTACAGGGCATACAAGGAACTACAAGTACCATCATGGCTCACTAATAACTGACTACACATTAATAAGAAAAGTAGAACACACTCCTCTACTTCAGTGATTTATGCCTGACCAGCTGGCATGTCTTAGGATTGCCAGTTCTGTGGGATTGCCCGAAATGTGACTTTCTAATAGCAATTTATTATCTCTCTTCCCCAGCATGGAAGCAGCAAGGCTGAAGGAAGCAAGAAATTATTTGGCGACTGTCACAGTTAAAAAAAAAATATATAATAATCCACGTCCTTTCTTGTATGGGATGTGACTGGAACAAATATACAGCTAGACTCCACATACATTGAGAGGACTGAATTCACGGCATCGATTATTTTTAATTGCAAAGTGCAGTGATGTACAGAACAGTAAATTTGCATTGCCTCCAATCAGCAATACTACATTAAAGCTAAACGCCAGGCAAGCAGCGAAATACATACAGTATCAAAAGTGAGTACACCCCTCACATTTTTGTAAATATTTTATTCTATCTTTTCATGTGACAACACTGAAGAAATGACACTTTGCTACAATGTAAAGTAGTGAGAGTACAGCTTGTATAATGCCCTGTACACATGTCGGATTTTTTTCGACGGATTTTGGCCCAAACTTGTCTTGCATACACACGGTCGCACAAAGTTGTCGGAAAATCCAATCGTTCAGAACGAGGTGACGTACAACACGTACAACGGGACTATTAAGAGGCCAGTAGCCAATAGCTTTTGTCTCGTAATTTATTCTGAGCATGCGTGGCACTTTGTCCATCGGGATTGTGTATGCACGATCGTAATTTAAACGGTCTAATTTTGTTGTCGGGAAATTTTAGATCCTGCTCTCAAATTTTGTGTGTCGGAAATTCAGACGGAAAAAGTCAGATGGAGCCCACACACGATCGGATTTTCTGACAACATGATCCGATCGCACATTTTCCGTCGGAAAGTCCAACCGTGTGTACAGGGCATAACAGTGTAAATTTGCTGTCCCCTCAAAATAACACAACACAACACGCAGGCTTTACAACCACTTTAAGTAGCTCGGGGACAGGACTCAGGAGGGCAAGCAATTAGAATAATCATGCGCACACACACATGAAATTGATCAGATGAACAGATGATGATGACATCTCACCAACAGTTCCCTCCTAAGTCACAGTGACCGTCTCTCTCCATGCTGGGTGGTCCCTTCAGTCCACTCCAGTCCAAACAGCTATGACAGTCCCGCTCCCGGCTTGCCCTGCTCTTGTCCTGCAGACCCAAACAAGAAGCCGTGGCAGCTCCACTCAGCTTCCTTACACTATGACATCACACGACACGCTCAGGCACCCCGTCGGCCAGACCCGTCCCCCCTGCCGGTGCTACCGGAACACACTGTAGCAGGCACTCATATGGTCTTCTGAGCGGCCGGCTCAGCCTAGTGTCCCAGCCATATATTTAACTGGCAATCTGTTCCTGTAACTGCCATTTACTGGAAGGAGAAAAGTGCCCATTTTTTAAACCCAAGCTGGAGCAATGTAGCTATGTAAACATATCCATAGCTAGGATTCTGTTGCAAAGCTAGTGGATATCATTGGAGTGGTGGTGTCTACTAGTGATCTATAGCAGTGAAGGCGAAGCTTGGCACCCCAGATGTTTTGGAACTACATTTCCCATGATGCTCATGCACTCTGCAGTGTAGTTGAGCATCATGGGAAATGTAGTTCCAAAACATCTGGAGTGCCAAGGTTCGCCATCACTGATCTATAGCTTCTAGAACAGGAGTCTCAAACTGGTGGCCCTCCAGCTGTTGCAAAACTACATATCACATCATGCCTGTGGGAGCTTATAACTGTCAGCCTTGCAATGCCTCATGGGACTTGTAGTTTCGCAAGAGCTGGAGGGCTGCCAGTTTGAGACCCCTGTTCTAGAACGATCCCACAGGTATGGTATATGCATGGTGACATTGATCCAAGCTAGACCAATGTAAATACTCTTTAGCAAAAGTAATAGTCTCTTAGTCTGTAGGGTTCAATATAGAGTTGGCCCACCCTTTGCAGCTATAACAACTTAGACTCTTCTGGGAAGGCTGTACACAAGGTTTAGGAGTGTGTCCATGGGAATGTCTTCCAGCGCATTTGTGAGGTCAGGCTCTGATGTTGGATGAGAAGGCCTGACTCACAGTCTCCATTCTAATTTATCCCAAAGATGTTCTATCGGGTTGAGGTCACGGCTCTGTACAGGCCAGTCAAGTTCCTCCTCCATGTCTTTATGAACCTTGCTTTGTGCACTGATCCAAATCATTTGGTGGAGGGGGAATAATGGTGGGGGGTTGTTTTTCAGGGGTTGGGCTTGGCCCCTTAGTTCTAGTGAAACAACTCTGAAGGCGTCAGCATACCAAGACATTTTGGACAATTTCAAGCTCCCAACTTTGTGGGAACAGTTTGGGGATGGCCCCTTCCTGTTCTAAAATGACTGCGCACCAGTGCACAAAGCAAGGTCCATAAAGACATGGATGAGCGAGTTTGGGGTGGAGGAAATTGACTGGTCTGCACCTCCTAATAGAACACCTTTGGAATGAATTAGAGTGGACATTGCGAGCCAGGCTTTCTAGTCCACATCCGTGCCTGACCTCACAAATGCGCTTCTGGAAGAATGGTCAAAGATTCCCACAGACACACTCCTAAACCTTGTGGACGGCCTTCCCAGAAGAGTTGAAGCTGTTATAGCTGCAAAGGGTGGGCCAACTCAATATTGAACCCTATGGACTGAGCCCATGTACACACGGTCGGAGATTCTGCCAACCAAATCCGTCGCATTTTGTCCGTCAGATTTAGTCTGACGGATTGTGTCCGAAACTGTTGCATACACACGGTCGGACTAAGTTGACGAAAAATCCGATCTTTCAGAACGTGATGACGTAATTTTGTTACGATGGGACTAGATTCAGGCTAATAGCCAATAGCTTTGATGTAGGAATTTGATCTGAGCATGCGTGGCACTTGGTCCGATCAAAATTCTCTACACATGATCGGATTACGTCCGACCGGCCCAGTTGGTCGGGAAATATTTCCAACATGTTGGGAAATTGGGTCGGACGGAATCAGTCCGATGCATACCACACACAGTCGGATTATCTGACGACACGGTCCGATAAGACACATTCCGACGGATTCTCCGACCGTGTGTACGCGGCTTAAGACTGGGTCATGTGTGTATAAAGGCAGGTGTCCCAATACTTTTGGTAATATAGTGTATGTATAAAATGCCAGACCTGGAATTCTTCTTTAAGTGTCAATGTGAATGGGCCATAAGAGTTGTGATTCCCAGGAATGAGGCAACAGCAATGGCTGGCTATAAATATAGAAAGGCTTCCTAGCATGACCTGGAGGTTGTCATGCAGAGCTCTGACGGATTCGTTCATTTTGTCTGTTCCACACAGCAGTTCTGTCATCTGCACAGTTGGAAGAACCCAATCTAGTCAGTGGGGACACTGCGATAACAACCATAAATTTGAGTCACTTCATGAAGAGCCACCAGCAGAGAGGACACGAATCGCTGGACACGGCGGAATGGTTAGGAGAGCTCCGGGTGCCGGGAAAATGGAAAGCAGAAAGCAGAACAGACGGACTCCTCAACAGACCACCATATTTACAAAGTGTATCCGCCGCCCTGAATAAATATAGGAAACAGTACAATTTCCTGTCTGCAACTTTGAAGCGACTTTAACCACTTCAGCCCGAGAAGGTTTAACCCTCTTAATGACCAGGCCATTTTTTGCGATACGGCACTACATTGCTTTAATTGACAATTGCGCGGTCGTGCGACGCTGTACCCCAATAAAATGTATGTCCCTTTTTTCCCACAAATAGAGCTTTCTCTTGTTGGTATTTGATCACCTCTGCGTTTTTTTTTATTTGCACTATATTCAAAAAATAATCATTTTGAAAAAAAATAAAAGTATTTTTGGTTCTTAACCCTCAAAATGACAACCCATTATTGAAAAGCGGTCAACGGTCAATTGCTTTTCAGATGGTGGTGAGGAGGTGATATGTCATCTCCTCACTGACCTGTTTAAACCCTCAAAATGCCAACCTACCACACCACAGCTGCGTGCCCCATTCATTGCATGCTATTGCAGCATGGCCCCATTCATTTGAAAGCATCGCAGCTGCAGCATGTGTTCAGCCCTGAGCAGCTGCATGCCCTAGTGTAGGTGGGTATTTAGGGGGTGGTAATATCGCGGCTCAGCCGCATTCTTTGACCACCATCTGTGGGAATGAGCCCTAAGGTTTGGTTCACAGTGTCGTGACTTGGGATCTGACTTGTGAGACCCCAAGTCACATGACATGTGAAATCCCATGTTAATCAATGACAGCGGTCTTAATTAGCACTACTGAAGTCGCTCCGACTTTAGAAAAGGTTCCTGTACTACATTCAGACTACTGTCCGACATGTGCCCATAGACTTTAATGGAAGTCGCCTCCAAGTCGGATTTTCATCTATATTGATGTGATTTGAATCCGAAATTACAGGAAGATTACTCAGGCATTCCCTGAAATTGCTTCAAAGTCACTTTAACCCCTTGCCGATCGCCTACCGCAGATGAACTGGGGCAGGTCGGCTCTATTGCGAGAAACTATCTACCTATATGTAATAGACACTGGAGGTGCATGCACTGATTGGACAGAGGGGGAGCCATTCAGCGGGCCTGGCGAACCCGATGTCTACCAGCCACCCACTATTGTTCCCGGGAGAGGCAGAACAGCTATCTGCTTATGTTAAGGCAGATCGCCATTCTGTCAAGAGAGAAGATAGAGGTCTTGTGTTCCTGCTAAGCAGGAACACCGATCTCTGTCTTCACCCAGTCAGAGCATCCCCAAACAGTTAGCAAGCACCTCCTAGAGACAAATTTAACCCTTTGATCACCCCTTATGTTAGCCCCTTCCCTGCCAATGTCATTAGTACAGTAACAGTGCATATTTTTAGCACTGATCACTGTATTAATGTCAGCGATTCCCAAAAAAGTGTCAAAAGTGTCCGATTTGCCTGCTGCAATGTCGCAGTCTTGCTAAAAATCGCTGATCGCAGCCATTACTAGTCAAAATAAATAAATAAAAATTACATAGAAATATCCCATAGTTTGTAGACGCTATAACTTTTGCGCAAACCAATCAATATATGCTGATTGTGTTTTTTTTTCTTTTTTTACCAAAAATATGTTGCAGAATACATATTGGTCTAAATTGTTGATAAAATTAGATTTTCTTCTTTTTTTTTTATTGGATGTGTTTTATAGCAGAAAGTAAATTTTTTATTTTTTTTGCTCATGGGACTTTTATGAGTTGACTTTTTATTTGACATAACTCATAAAAGTCCCATGGGCAAAGTAATTTTTTTGGGGTTCTTACATGTGTTGGGGACCGAGCTCTGCCACTGTCTCTGCACTTGTGACTCCTTTCCCTCTTTTCGTATTTTGAGGGTTAAAACAGGCTTTGAGGAGGTGACATTTCACATCCAAAAAAAAGCAATTCACTGCCAATCACTTATTATGCCACGTATACACGGTCGGATTTTCCGACAGAAAATGTGCGATCGGATATTGTTGTCGGAAAATCCGACCGTGTGTGGGCTCCATCTGACTTTTTCCATCAGAATTTCCGACACACAAAGTTTGAGAGCTGGTTCTAAAATTTTCCGACAACAAAATCCAATTGTTTAAGTTCCAATTGTGTGTAGACAATTCCGACGGACAAAGTGCCACGCATGCTCAGAATAAATTACCAGACGAAAGCTATTGGCTACTGGCCACTTTATAGTCCGGTCGTATGGTTCTACGTCACCGCGTTCTGAACGATCGGATTTTCTGACAACTTTGTGCGACCGTGTGTATGCAAGACAAGTTTGGGCCAAAATCCATCTGGAAAAAATCCAACGGATTTTGTAGTCGGAGTGTCCGACCGTATGTAACAGTATAGCCAAATTTGCCCCCTATAGGGACCATTTACATAATTGCACTGCGGTAAGGTGCTTTACCTGCATTGGTGCCATATGGCGACAGCAATTCTTATTGGCACCCGACGCCGCCTGCCGATGGACATGTATTGCAGAACAGCACAATGTACCAGAATGCTGTGCGGTGTAGTGAGCTAACAGGAATGGTCTGTGCTCTGTTACTGATGCGTTATTATACAATGGCAGTCCATTCCTATTTAATGGACTGTCTTAAAACACTGCATGTTGATGGCGGCACCAATGTATGGAAACCCCTACACTGAGCACCATACAAGATCCCCAGGAGGACAGGTCACTGATGCTCTTTTACAATTGAAGGGTTTTTACGGTTTCCTTAAAGCGGGAGTCCACCGGGACTCCGCATTTTTTTTTTTTTTTTAAAAGCCAGCAGCTACAAATACTGCAGCTGCTGACTTTTAAATAGTGACACTTACCTGTCCAGCGCGCCCGCAATGTCGGCACCCGAAGCCGATCGCTCGCTCGTGCCGCCGCCATCTTGGGTATGGGAATCAGGAAATGGAGCCTTTCGGCTTCATTTCCCGGTTCCCTACTGCGCATGCGCGAGCCGCGCGGCACAATCCGGACGGTCCCCGCTGCCTCTGGGAGCTGTGTGTTTCCCAGCAGGCAGCGGGGCACTTGCTGAAGGGGGCGGGCGCTTGCGGAAAGGGGCGTAACGTACGCCCCTTTCCGCAGAGAGCTAGCCCGGAAGTGGGTGCAGTTACCTGGATTATCCAGGTAACTGCACCCCCCTCCCCCCTGAAAGGTGCCGATTGTGGCGCCGGAGGGGGGGGGGATTCCGATGAGCGGAGGTCCATTTTAGGGTGGACCTCCGCTTTAAACTATATGTAAACCCATTTACCTACCGTATTTATCGGCGTATAACACGCACATTCATTTTAAGAGGCAAGTTTCAGGGGAAAAAAACTTACATTTTAAATAAGGAACTTTGACGCAAAATAACGGTCAGTGCCCATCTGCAGCCTCACCATTGCCATCAATGCAGCCTGATCAATGCCCATCTGCAGCCTCACAAGTGCCATCAATACAGCCTCATCAGTCCGCATCAATGCAGCCTCACAAGTGCCATCAATGCAGCAGCCTCACCACTGCCATCAGTGCAGTCTGATAGATGCCCATCTGCAGCCTAGAGAGGACAGGAAGGGGGGCGGGACGAGCGCCGACAGATTACATACAGTAATGCCGCGTACACACGACCGGACTTTTCAACATCAAAAGTCCGACGGAATGATTCCGGCAGACCATTCGATCGTGTGTGGGCTGCAGCGGACTTTTGATTTGCAAAAGTCTGACAGACTTTAGAAATGGAACATGTTTCAAATTTTTCCGCCAGAACTCCGCCAGGCCCAGTTCCTACCAAGAAATCCGCTCGTGTGTATGCTAGTCCGACGGACAAAAACCGACGCGAGGGCAGCTATTGGCTACTGGCTATGAACTTCCTTATTCTAGTCCAGTCGTACGTCATCACGTTCAAATCCGTCGGACTTTGGTGTGATTGTGTGTGGCCAAGTCCGTTCATTCGGAAAGTCCTTCAGAACTCTGTCAGAACTCCGTCAGAACTCCATCGAAAGTCTGTCCGACCTAGTCCCTCGAAAAGTCCGGTCGTGTGTACGGGGCATTAGAATCTCCTATGATAGACAGAACAGTGGTCCAATGGCGGCCCAGGAGACAGGACTTCCTATTACAGAGGCCACCAAGTAAACAGGAGATTCTCACTGTATGTAATTTGACGGCGCTCGTCCCGCCCCCCTCCCTGTCCCCTCCCAGGCAGCTAAAATTGAAGTGTTGGCGTATAACATACACACGCTATTTGCACTCAATTTTCATGGTGAAGTGAGTGTTATACGCCAATAAATACAGTAATTTTTCGAAGAGCTTTAACATGAGTTTTTCTAAACCCCCTAAAATGTAACATATTAGCAATCCTTAGATGGGGTTGTTGTGCTAGTTTTTTTCCTTTACAGTATTTATTCCTGGTGATCCTGCCAGTAACACACTTCCTCTCCTGGGGTGCCAACGATCCCCCATTGTACTGTATCAAGATAACAGAAACGGGATAGGACTAGAGGACTCTGCCCTTCTGCTACGTCCCCATAGCATAGAGGGTGATGGGAAGCTGTCAGTAAAGCAAATCTAACATTTTCATGGAAAATTTGTTTTAAAGTGTTATGCTGCGTACACACGATCGGAAATTCGGCCAGCAAAAGACCGATGAGAGGTGTCGGAAAATGCGACCGTGTGTATGCTCCATCGGAAATTTTGTTGGCCAGTAAAAGATGGAGAGCATGTTCTCACTTTTTCCGACTGAGAAAGTTTTGATCGGAAATCCCGATCGACTGTAGAAATTTCCGGCATGCAAAATTCCTATGCATGCTCGCAAACAATTTGACACATGCTCGGAAGCATTGAACTTCATTTTCTCGGCTCGGCGTAGTGTTCTACCTCACCGCGTTCTTGACGGTCGAAAGTTCAGCGAACTTTTGTGTGACCGTGTGTATGCAAGCCAAGTTTGAGCGGAATTACGTTGGAAAAACCATCATAGCTTTTTCTGACGAGAATTTCGATCGTGTTACGAACGCATTACTAAACTCGGGACTCTGCATTCACTATATCTGGTCTCCCACAGTACACAGAACATGGAAATGCAATTATTTTAGTAAATATAAACTTCTAAATATCTTTTCTCATCAGTAGTATATAGCAGTCTTGTGACTTCTATCAGTGTTTTCATTCTCCTCTGACTGTCCTATGAGACTGCATGTCCCCTGACCCTCTGTCTGGACAGTACTGATTGGCCCTGTGCTGATCACATGTACCCTTCCAAAAAAAATTCTACCAATGCACATTAAACTGAGATTGTGCATAGTGTCCCCAAGGCTCTGTACTATCAGGAGATGGAGTGGAGACTGTGGAAGGGGGGGATCAGAGAAGACAGGATCAAACAGCCTTTTTTACACAGTGCAGAGGATTAACCCCTCAGGTTCCAGAGTGAGTATAACATGCATGCTTTACTGTATATACAGACTGATTTTACTGTTGTGGGTTTAGTAACACTTTAAGTAACCTGTGTTATTTTTTTTAAGTTCTAGGCAGCTACCCATAGCAAGCCAATCCCATAATGTTATTTTTTTTTAAGTTCTACCCAGATATTCATAGCAAACCAATCCCATAATGTTAATTTTTTTTATTTTTTTTATTATTACAGGCTTTTTACTGTAAATAGTACTGACCATTTACACAGTGCTTACTGTACCAGGGATAACCATCCCCTTGGGGGTATGGGAATTAACAATAATGGTATGGGACTGGATCACCAAATGCAAAAACAAAAAACAGAAAAAAACGAATTCTCAGTATTTTAGTAGGAAATTGACTTAATATGACACCAAAGTCTGATTTAAAAAAAAAATTATGTTCAAGTATGTACAGGTATTTTTAACCCAGAAAGGTCCCTTCTATTGCTCCCGACCTCCGCCCAATCTCCAAATTCCTATATTTTTGCTTCCTGTTAGGGGGTGGCTACATTCATTCTCCATGATCCCCCCCACCTTTTCTTGGTCTGTAGATGGACTATGGACTATAGACTATGGGGTATGGTGATAATTAAATGCATAGAGCAGTGCAGATTACCGCAATAGCAAACACAGTGTGTCGGGACTCTACAGGTTAAAGGACCGCATAAATAGCTGCAGATGGACACCGGTGGCAAGAAAAAGCGCCCAGAGGCGATTCAGTTCGTATAGGTAGCGCTATATAAGTCATTCATTCATTCATTCATTCATTCACAAATGTCCTCACTTTCTGTGTAGTACTTGGGGGTCAGACAGAACAGAAAGTGAAGGAAATGGGAACCCAGCAATAGAATCAAATGCTCTAGTACAAGAAAGAGTTAGAACCATTGCTAAAATTGTATTTATTAGGGAGATTAGTGTTGGGGTTTACGGGGGTCATATAGAACAGCAAGGGAAAATAAAACAAGCCTTTACTGGGGCATACAGAGAAGTAAACTGATGGTGCTGGAACCTTAGGATAATGGTAAGTGATGCTATAGTATTCAAAATTGATTTTAGCGATGTTGTGCTAAACTACCACAAATTTGCAATGTGAAGACAAATATTTGAGTCCACAGTAATGTTTTTTCCAAACAATAATTAGGTACAAGAGCCAATGCGTTTTGGGAGTCACACATCACCCCGTTCATCAGAGATACAACATAACATGAAAAGCAAGAATAAAAATGGTCATTAGTAAAGGATAATAGAGCAAAAGGTCTCATTCGTGTTTTTTTTTTTTTTACATAATACACATATACTTATACTTCAACGCACACAAGTGAGTGTGAAAATGTATACATTGCACCTCTCACTGAGGTTCTATCCCTTTCTGGTTCTATCCAAAACTTACAGAAAAAAAGTTTTGGTAATAAAGTTTTGTTAAGAGTTTTGCTTTAATATGTTTGAGAGACCTACCATTAGAGAGCTACGATTAAAGTTCTACCATTAGACATCTATTATTAGAGTTCTATAGTTAGAGACCTACCATTAAAGTTCTACCAATAGAGTTCTACCAGTAGAGGTCTACCATTAGAGGTCTACCGTTAGAGGTCTACTGTTAGAGGTCTACTGTTAAAGAGCTACCATTAAAATTCTACCATTAGAGATCTACCATTAGAAGTCTACCATTAGGGTCTATCATTCAAGTTCTACCATTAGAAATCTACTATTAGGATTCTACCATTAGAGATCTACCATTAGAGATCTACTATTAGAGTTCTACTATAATGCCCTGTACACACGGTTGGACATTCCGACGATAAAATCCGTCTGATTTTTTCTAGCGGATTTTGGTCCAAATTTGTCTTGCATACACACGGTCGCACAAAGTTGACGGAAAATCCAAACATTCAGACCGAGGTGACGTACAACACTTACGACGGGACTATAAAGAGGCCAGTAGCCAATAGCTTTAGTCTCATAATTTATTCTGATCGTGTGGCACTTTGTCTGTCGGAATTGTCTACACACGATCGGAATTTAAACGATCAGATTTTGTTGTCAGAAAATTTTAGATCCAGCTCTCAAACGTTGTGTGTCAGAAATTCAGACGGAAAAAGTCAGATGGAGCCCACACACGATTGGATTTTCCGACAACATTATCCGATCGCACATTTTTCGTCGGAAGTCCAATCGTGTGTACAGGGCATTATAGTTCTACTATTAGAGGTCTACCATTAGAGTTGTACCATTTGAGATTTACCATTAAAGTTTTACCATTAGAGAGCTACTATTAGAGGTTAACCATTAGAGTTCTACCATTAGAGATCTAATATCAAAGTTCTACCATTAACATTCTACCATTAGAGACCTATCATTAGAGGTCTACCATTAGAGTTCTACCATTAAAGATCTACCATTAGAGGTCTACCACTAGAAACTCTAGAAAGAAACTTTTGTCTAGGATAGATCTCTTCCTTTAAAAGGACATTGCCAATTTACGCATCCAGGGCAAATGAAAGTCTACTGATTACTCCACTCCCCCCCCCCCCCCGGGCAAGTTATACTCACCCATCCATGCTTTCCGCTCCATCACAGGTCTCACTCCATACATTAGTAGGAAAATGAGTTTAAGGCTACCTATTTAGATTAAATTCTGGAACGCAAGCCACATCCCAAATCAAGAGAGAAGACAAACTTTTGTCAAGTACTTTTAAATCGCATTCCTAAAGACAACCATTGACCTGGAGAATTTTCGTATAAATGCACCTACTAATGTATGGCAAAGACAAAGGGAGGTGCACCAGGAATTTTATGGGCAAGGGTTGAAACCAGATATAGAGGTAGAGATGTATAAAAAAAAAAGTACTTGTACTTCTCTACTTGTACGTCTCTACCTCTATATCTGGTTTCACCCTTGCCCATAAAATTCCTGGGGCACCTCCTTTTGTCTTTGCCATACATTAGTAGGTGCATTTGTACAAAAATTCTCCAGGTCAATCATTGTCTTTAGGAATGCCATTTGAAAGTACTTGACAAAAGTTTGCTATTATGATTCGATTTTGGAATGAATGGACTTTCCCAAATAAAAACCACATAGAAGAAAGGTGTTAGTTCAAAAGAAGTTTTCCATCCTGCCCCTTTGACTTTTTCTCAACATCAGCTTGAATCCACTATCCATTAGAAAATTGAACAAACGTTCTCAAAATGAAAATGTTCAAATTAAATTCTACTAGTCTACTGCCAGCTTAAGAGAGTGGAGCGTCCAGCTAGGAAGAAGCCTGTGACCACTCCTATGCGGCAGAATTTGAGTTGAGATCTGAGTTGCCGGTTGCCAGGTCTGGACACTTGGATAGGCTCTCACACCATCTGCTATTGGAGCTTACTCAGGGGGAGGTGATGGGGGACTGGATGATAGGAATACCTGGCTGAGACGTTTGACTGTCAAGAGGCTCTGTCACTATAGGAAGGTGACAGGGTCTCTTTAAGTTAGGTGTAAATAAAAAAAATGTTCAAGGACACACTGAAAAGTAAATCCTGCACTGTGTCTGCATTATTTATGTGCGCTGAAACTAAAGAAAGGATAAAATTTATATGACTCATTCCCACTCGTAAAAGTATACTGCGAATCTGCAATGTTTTATTTTCACACCTTTGCGTTATGCCGGGACAGACACATGTTACAAATAGGCTCCGGCACAACCTAACCATAAACAATCCTGCAGCAGACAATGGATTGATGATCCATCGTGCTGGAAGACGTTTACAGCTTGTCTTTTCTTTCACTTACACTTCATGCACAGGGGCCGTACAGCGTGCAGAGCCTGTGTAATGACATTCCCGGGGCCCCGCTGCCACCATACTCACCCATCCAATGAGATGCATTTGAAGAGTTGTATGCCTTATGTACTGAGCTGCCCGGAGCACCAGCATGTGCACAGGCCTATGCTCAAAATGCGCATTCGGAGCATACTTCAGTGCGCATGCAGGCCTTGGCACACAAACGCGTACAGCCACCTCTTTTATTGCATCTCCATAGGGGCCTGTATGTTGGGGCAGTGGGTCTCAGGCAGGGCAGAACTTACCATTGGGCTTGACTGGGCTCAAGCCCATGGGCCCGCCAAATAGGGGGCCCCGCTGAGATACATAGCCGAGTGTACTCCGCTCGGCTCCGCTCACAGTCACGCCCTATGATGGACATAACACAGGGACTGGGCGTGAATGTGAGCCAAGCTGAGTACACTTGGATACTTTCTGCTCCACTCGGGGACTGCAACAGGACCCGAGAGCCGCCAAGAGGACCCGAGAGCCACCGAGATGCGCCATTTTTAAACTTCAAGACTGCAATGACAAGGCTACAAATGACACTGGGGCAAGGCTGCAAATGACAAGGCTACACTGACAAGGCTGCAATGACACTGGACAAGGCTGCAGATGTATGGGCAAGGCTGCTGATGGACACAGGTTTTTTTCCTTAAACTTCCCTCCTAAAAGTTTTTTTCCTTAAAATCCCATCCTAAACTTCGGGTGCGTGTTATACGCCGATAAATCCGATAATGTATAGAAGGTATTGCCCGAAAGAGACTCAAGCCCAGGGGCCCCCACCACCCTAAGTCCTGCCCTGGTCTCAGGAATTATGCAGTCTCTCTATGCTGTACAGCTGTGTACATGATGATGGCCATACAGAGAGAAAACTTTAATCTGTTCCTAATGAACCAACCAATTTTCACTGCATGGGTGGCCATGTTGCCACACTTCTGCCCATTGGTCATGTGCAATTCGTTTTGTTCCAAATTCGTTTTTTAATGAACTTCGTTAATTCGGAAATATACGAATTAACAAAAACACATTTAACAAATTTTTCCAACTATTTTTAAATTTGAATATTCCTATATACGTAAATTAGTAAATTTTTTTAATTTTGAAAATCTGAAATAATAACTAACTAATAATAACATAACTATTACTAACTATTAAATTCTGGGTATTGGAATTTCCTTTCAAATTTGGCTGTTAGTGAATGTAACAAATAATAATTTATCTAAATGAATGGAATGTAACAAATGAATAATAATAAATAACAACAATAATAATAATAATAATAATAATAAAAACTTTTTATTATTATTATTATTCATTTATTTCGTTCCATTCGTTTAGATGTGGAATCTGTTATTGCGGATAATTCGTAACTTCAGATAAATTTGTATTTGTTACGTTCGCGAACAGCCAAATTTGAAAGGAAAATCCAATACCTTTAATTTAGTTAGTTATTATTAGTTAGTTATTCTTTCAAATTTTCTTTCTTATTTATTAATTTACAAATTTCCGAATTTTCACATTTTTGAATTTACGAATTGCAATCATAATGAATGACTCAAAAAACAAAAAAAACAAACAAACAAATGAAACGAAAACAAACACATTTTTCGGCAGTGCACATGTCTACTGCCCATCATCCTGCAACTGAAAAATGTAAGTAGTAGGGGGCGGGGATTGCAGCCAAACAGAGCCAGTGGTCATAATACTATACTATAGATGCAGTGGGGGATTGGGTCATTCAATCTAAACAGTGTTAGATTAGATTAGTATAATTAGTTAAACCCCTTTATAGCCACCCAACCAGTGGCGGCCCGTCTATATGGGGTTGCAGGGGTGCGGTCCCATGCGCCTTGTCACCTTATCTATATGCGGGGCACCGGACGCATGGATTACATTTTTTTTTTTTAGAAGCATGTGATTAGAGCCTGGGGCTCTAATTGCCATCAAAAAAAGGTGGGGTCGGGGCGCAGAGCACTGCACCCTGAGCCCACCCAGTTGTGTGATAATAGCGATTATTGCCTGTGACATGACCAACTGTGGGGGGGGGGTGTCAGTGGGTGGATTGTTTGCTGCCCCCCCAAAAATATACCACCAGCCGCCACTGCGTCCAATACATGTGTGTCGTTTGGGGGAGGGGGGGCATGTTTATGTGCAGTGAGCGTGCTCATTCAGTAATGGAACGTCCGGTCAGAGAACTTGCTTCTTTTGGCTTTTACTGATTGGAATTAACAGCACTACAGAGAACAAATAAGTCTAGGGCAGTGATGGTGAACCTCGGCACCCCAGATGTTTTGGAACTACATTGCCCATGATGCTCATGCACTCTGCAGTGTATTTGAGCATCATGGGAAATGTAGTTCCAAAACATCTGGGGTGCCAAGGTTCGCCATCACTGGTCTAGGGTGTCATATAAACAACATTGGCTCCCATCGTACAACTTCCTCCATTCCCAAATGTTCCAAACAATAAACAGCCCTTTGCAGAAGTATACAGATCACCAGTAGTCAAAGTGGTTTTCACTCTGTCGTAGTCATCTTCTATACCAGGGGTGGGTGGTCAACATTTCTAAACAAAGGACCAGTTTACTTTCGAAGGGCCCTGGCATCAGTGGGAGAAGATATAGTACCTGTGGTCAGTAGGAGGAATTAGGCCCCCTTGTTGGTGTTAGTGGGAGGAATAGTGCCCTATCATTGGTATCAGTGGGAAGAATTGTGACGTATCAGTGGGAGGTATAGTGCCCCATCGTTGGTGTCACTGGGAGGAATGGTACCCCAAAGTTGGTGTCAGTGGGAAGATTAGTGCCCCATTGTTGGTTTTATTTAGAGGAATGGTGCTCTATTGTTGGTGTCTGTGGAAGGAATAGTGCCCCATTAATGCTGTCAGTGGTAGAAATAGTGACCCATTGTTGATGTCAGTGAGAGGAAATATGCCTCATCGTTTGTGTCAGTGGGGGGAGTGGTGCCTCATTGTTGGTGTCAGTGGAAGGAATAGCGCTTTATATAGTTGAGTGGAATAGAGCCACAACCGCTCGACACAGGCAAGCAAAGAGCCACATCCAGCCCGGGGGGGGGGGGGGGGGGGTTTACAGTCTGCAGACCAATATTCTATTCTATGCCATCGAGTTGGCTAGGCCTAAAGCAGGGGCACCTTACCACTATATACTGGCACTCACCATAGTTCTCACTGTTCCCATTTCTCTTCCTAACAACTACACCCCTAGTTTTTATAGCCTGGGAAGAATAAAGAGACAGGGTGGGGTCCCACACTAAAAATGGACTAAGCCATAGATGCTTATTGAAAATGTTATCCCGTCTGTGATCTATGTCTAGTGGAAGTAACATACTGTGGAGTTGATTTACTAAAGGGAAAAAGACTGTGCACTTTGCAAGTGCAGGTTTCTCCAGAGCTTGGTAAATGAACATAAAGTCTGCTGACTTCCATCATCCAATCATGTGCAAGCAAAAATGCTGTTTTTTTTTATTTTCCTTGCAGGTGATTGGGTATTCTTTGCAAAGTGAAGCCTTACCTAAGCTCTAGAGCACGTGCGAGGTCAACTGCCCTTTGTAAAGTGCACAGTCTATTTCCCTTCAGTAAATCAATCCCAGCGAGTTTTAAAAATATGATAAAGGTTCCAAACCTTCCCATACTATCCAAAACTTCAAATAAACAAAACATTGTGTCCACTTTAGCAGCAGCTACAGTATCTTTCTCAGTGGTTGTCCTTGCACTTCTTGCATTGTTTGAAAGCAGCCTGGCATGAGACGGAAAAATATCCTTTATTCTTAATGATGTTAGAAAAAAAAATCCCCATGAAAGTGGAATCATTATATATTGCAGATGTCACATCTTATTTAAGTTTAAATAACCAGAATTACGTGTTGCCTTTTATCTGTGAGATGGGGAAGCAGTGCACTCTGGGAAAATTCACCCCGGTTATTTCTTCTCGTTTTCATATGCAAATGGAACTAAAAGTACTGAGCAGGGGGGTGGGGGGGGGGGGGGCAGTTTGGATCTGGAGTCACTTCTGCCTTTCATGTGATAAAAGGGAATACATTTATCAGTTTTCCCATCGTGTCAGAACTTGATGGCTAATCAGAAAACGTGCTATTTACGTCCTTCTTTTCCTCCCTTACATATCCCCAATTCCAGATGTAAATCAAAGCGGATGAGTGAAAACAGACGTTGGAACGACTTATAGCGGTAATGCTTGGAAAGCGAGTAAAGGAAATGAGATTAAACGGCGATATTGCCGAAGATTAACTTGGTTAAAGTAATTCTAAAGGAAAGGTTTTTTTTTTTTTTTCAAAATAACAAACATATTATACTTACCTGCTCCGTGTAATGGTTTTGCAGAGAGTAGCCCCGATTCTCTTCTTTTTGGGTCCCCCCGCTGGCGCTCCTGGCCCCACCCCCCTGCTGAGTGCCTCCAATAGCAAGCCTCTTACTATGGGGGGCACTTGAGCAGGCTTGCACCTGAACCGCACTCTGTGGGGTTGATTTACTAAAGGCTAATAGACCTCTGCAAGTGCAGTTGCTCCAGAGCTTAGTAAATGAGCTACGGCTTCACTGTGCAAAGAATACCCAATCACGTGCAAGGAAAATGTAAAAAAAACAGCATTTTTGCTTGCACATGATTGGATGGTGGAAGTCAGCAGAGCTTCTGCTTATTTACTAAGCTCTGGAGCAACTGCACTTTGAAAAGTGCACAAGGCTTTATTTACTAAAAGCAAATCAACTTTTCACTACAAGTGCACTTGGAAGTGCTGCCGCTGTAGGTCCGAGGGGGACATGCAAGGAAAATAAAAAAACAGCATTTTAGCTTGTACAGGATTGGATGATAAAATCAGCAGAGCTTCCACTCATTTCAGATCTACCCCTTAGACCGACTGCACTTCCAAGTGCACTTGTAGTGCAAAGTGGATTTGTCTTTAGTAAATCAACCCTAATGGGGTTGATTTACTAAATGCAAATCCACTTTGCACTGCAAGTGTACTGGAAGTGCACTTGGAAGTAAAGTCGTTGTAGATCCAAGGGGGATGTGCAAGGAAAATAAAAACCAGCATTTTAGCTTGCACATGATTGGATGATAAAAACAGCAGAGCTTCCACTCATTTCAGATCTACCCCTTAGATTGAGAGTGACTGCACTTCCAAGTGCACTTTCAATGCAAAGTGGATTTGCCTTTCATAAATAACCCCCAATGTATTTTTGCATTTAGTAGTTCAACCCCAGACTGTGCACTTTACAAAGTGCAGTTGTTTCAGAGATTAGTAAATGACCAGAAAGTCTGCTGACTTCCATCATCCAATCATGTGCGAGCAAAAATGCTGTTTTTTTTCTCTTTTTCCCTGCACGTGATTGGGTATTTTTTGCATAGTGAAGCCTTACCTCATTTACTAAGCTCTGGAACAACTGCACTTTGCAAATCGCACATTTGCCTTTAGTAAATCAACCCCATTGTGTTTTCCTGGCAGGGGGGCACTGGGAACCACAGACAATAGTTGCATCCTAAAAATCCGACATGCTGGTTGTACCCAAGTCGATCGTTTGAATGACTTGGGTACAGTCAGCCTGCCTGTACATGGTTCGAATCTTGGCCGGTTCCTGCTAAACGTCTATGGCCAGCTTAACATTGGGGTTGATTTATTAAGTGCACTTGGAAGTGCAGTCACTGTAGATCTGAGGGGAAGATCTGAAATGAGGGGAAGCTCTGCTGATTTTATTATCCAATCATGTACAAGCAAAAATTTTGTTTTTTATTTTCCTTGCATGTCCCCCTCGGGATCTACAGCAACTTTACTTCCAAGTGCATTGTCCCCCTCAGATCTACAGCGACTGCACTTTGCAATTTTCCTTTAGTAAATAAACCCCAGTGTCTCTACAAATGCCCCCGCCCCACCTCCTTCTACCCAACTTACCGGTGCTCCCTCACTTATTCTTTCTAATTCACAACCACCGATACTACACAGCGCTTCTGGGTGTGGGAAAATGTGTAACGCCATGTTACATAACCATAGGGTGGATGTCCATACTTTTCCAGGTTGCTGACTGTTGCAACGGCTGAAGGAGAGGTAATGGATCGCACGTGAGTATAGGATGGTTGGGGGCACTTTTGCAAAGTCACAGTCACTTTGCCTTGCCTGACAGCGCAAGGAGAAAAAAAAGCCGGTCACCGGCTCATCTGCAAGGGACATCAGTCCCGAAGAGGAAGAGGCAATTATGCCTCATCTGGGCACACCAGTACCCCCTGCCAGTGCCACCTGCCAGTGCCACCTGCTAATGTCCACCAGTGCCACCTATCAATGCCCACAAGTGCCACCTATCAATGCCCACCAGCCAATCAGTGCCACCTAGCAGTGTTGCCTATCAGTGTAACCGATCAGTGCCCATTATTACCACCCATCAGTGCCCATCACTGCCACCCATCAGTGCCCATCACTGCTACCTATCAGTGCCCATCACTGCTACCTATCAGTGCCCATCAGTGCCGCCTCATCAGCGTACATCACTGAAAGATAAAAATGACCTGTTTTAAAATTGTATAATAAAATATTAAAAAAATAATAATATTTAAATTCGGTCTTTTTACATTTTACGTAAATCCACAAGTGCTTTTTTTTTACCACTACTATTCCTTTATATGGGCTCTTAAAATTTACAAATGCAGCAATTTAGAATTTAGATGAAAGTTTTAGCACTGGGAAACACTTTTTGAAAGATAAAAAGTGCATTTTATATACAATTATACAGATCAGACCAAAATGAGGGAGAAATGAGGAGGAATGAGTGGCAGAGGGACATTGCTCCAAATCAGGGGTAGTCCCTTTGAAATCAGGGACAGTTGGGAGCTATGACCGAGAGACAGAAAAACTAGTTGGCACTAAATTAAAGAAGGAGGCTATGTATGACCTGACCAAAGAGTATCATGTTCGTATTCACAGTAAAACATTCTAAAAAGCATATTTTGTGGACATTCGTTTATTGGGAACTAATGGAGGCACACTAGTGAAGAGAGGGCCTCAAACCTGGGATACAGGAGTAGCCAAGATGGCAGAGTTTTTCCATAATATGAGTGTTTGATACCCCCTCTCGTTCATGTCTCAGGAAGAGGAAGGGAAGTGCCCCGGGCCAGAGGCGGCTCTCTAATTAGGCAAATAAGGCGGTCGCCTAAGGCCTCACACTCACAGGGGCCTCCCGACAGCCTAATTGAAGAGCCGCCTCTGCTGACAACAATGCCGCTGCGGCATTAAGCTCAGACCGGCAGCGGTTTAACATTGCCTGTGAGATAGAGAGCACAGACACCAGCACTGAGATAGAGAGCACTGACACCAGAACCGAGAGTACTGACACCAGCACCAAGAGCACTGACACCAGCACTTTAAAGCTCTTAATATATGTAATTTATACGGTTCACTTTTTTATCGCTTGAATTATTTTTCCCATTATGGGCAGGAGTGGGGCCTCATGTCTAGGTTTTGCCTAAGGCCTCAAAAAGCCTAGAGCCGCCTCTGCCCCGGGCCATCAGCAAGACCATTGCTCGTGGTCAACAAAGGGCTTGCCTACACTGGTGGTCAATAAGGTGCCCCTTATTGGCCAGACAGGAGATCAATCTGTCCCTGCCCACTGTTCAAGGAACCCTGAAGGAGCCCTAGGGTTCCATGGAACCCTGGTTAAGAAAGGCTGGTTTAAATACACTTGAATCACTTTTTTAAAACTTCAAAAAATGATTTATATAACTGCATTAAATGGCTCAATTTCTATATCTGCCTAGAGTTCAGCATCAAACTTTTCATACAAACATCTCAGTTTCTCAGGCAGCTTTATTAGAAGGACATTTTAAATTATATTTTAAAACCCCGGGGTGGATTGCTTTATTTCTAAACCAAAGGGACAGTCTAATTAGACATCTGTACATGCAGTGCCCGAGGGTCCATAGCACTAAACGCTGCCATTGTAAGGCCACGGGCCATATGATGGGTCAGCATGATGCTATAGTGGGGAGCTTGCTGCCAATGTTACTTCTCTTTACTTTGCAACAATGAAAATTCTATTGGACGTTGACATGAATGGACTGCTTTGCCTGTTTAGGGAAGTCTGTTGAGAGACCTTTAGCATAAAGGGATACACAGTGTTCTAATGACATATTGATTTGTTTTAAGCATCAGGTGAAACCGCAAGAATAAAGAAAGCATTATGTTAAAGCAACTAGGAGAGGAGAAATTGGCCTTTCAGTGGTTCCATCACGTCGGATACGGTGAGTTTCAAGCTGAGTGAAATGTTATTGTGCCGTCATTGTGTGATTATCTTTTAAAAAGCATACCGTAATTCACTTTATAGGCCAATTGTTACCTTGAGACTTTGTATATTATTTTATGTTTTTTTTTTTTCTTTTACTTTTTGAGGATTAAACATTTCGCTAATCCCCTCTTGATTGCTAATGGGAAGCTATAGTCTGTGAAAAGTTACTTTAAAGCGTATCTAAACCCAAGAACAAAAATGTAATATAATGAAGCTTACTGCCCATAGACATGGCAGCTGTGTTTGTTTTTTTTTTTTTTTTTTCAGCCTCTCTTTCCTGTAAGGTTCTTTTCACACTCACAGTGGAGTGCAGTGACCTCAAAAGAATGATCTGCATTCAGATTACTTTTGAGATGGCATTTGACAAGCGGTGAGGAGGCAATATAACACTTCCACATTTAACACTATAATTTGGCACTGCCACACTGAAATCGCATGCAGTTGCGCCAAGGCCCCACTGAACTCCAAGGGTGAGGTTGTGATGCCTGTCAAACTCTGCACGCTGAGATAAAGGTATTTTACAGCTCAGGTGGGCAGCTGGGGCCGGTGGGGTGCTAAAATCACCACTCAGCCACCTGAGTATTACTGCCCCTTAACCGCCTGTCTCAAAGAGACCTTAAACTGGCCATAGACAGATCAAAATTTGACCGGTTTAACATGGACCAGACAAATTTAGATCAGTGTTTGATCATCCCTGAAGCCAACTCATCATTAAAACATCATTAGAATGGTCAAGTTGGAAAACCTTTGTCGATTCGTGGCTAAAGCCAAACGGTGGTGGGTCCTACTATCAGGATACAATGTCCCCGATGGGGGGGATTTCTGGCTGAATGAGAAAAGAAAACTTCTCATCTATGGCCAACCTTTGTTTCACTTTTTATCCTGGCAGTATCATGCTTGCGGATCTAGGGTGACAATGCTCACTTACTGTAATGTATCTATGGAGCAGCCATGTTGTCACCTTAACCTCCCTGGCGGTATGATTATTTTGGATTTTAGGTGCTAAATCGGTACAAATATTTTGCATGAAAATTTGATGTTTTATATTGTAGTCCTGTAATTCTTAGGCCGCGTACACACGGGCGGATTGTCTGCCCAACTAAGTTCGTCAGACAATCCGACAGACAGTCCGTCCAACATTTGAATGAACGGACTTGACCACACACGATGAACAGACAGTCCGCTGAAAGCTTGCGCGATGACGTGTACAGCACGTACGACGGGACTAGAAAAACGACGTCCAATACACTGCAATGCAACCTTCGGCCGTGTAAATCCTTTCTGAGCATGCGCCATACTTAGTCCGTCCAACTTGCCTACTCACGAGCGGACTGTCCGCTGAATCCAAGTTTGGACGGACAAAACCAAGTTTGGACGGACAAAATTACGGAAATTCCGAAAGACTTAGTCCGTCAGACTGTCCGCTGAAAAAGTCCGCTGAAGCCCACACACGAGCGGATTGTCCGCTGAAACACGGTTCAGCGGACTAAGTTGGGCAGACAATCCGCCCGTGTGTACGCGGCCTTAGCAATAACTCACTTAAATCTGTCCAAACCAGAGTCTAGCAGACATCCCGGGTATGATAAAGTTTGAAAAATGAAATCATAAATTATAATATAATAAATAATTATAAATAATTGTACCAAATAATAATATAACAATAATAAAAATTATTCAATAATGTAATCAAATCAAAAACACTGAAATTTGCTCAGTTGCAGAATTGTCACTGTCATTACTTTTCAATATTTGATAACGGATCTCCCCACAAATCACTATCACTCAATTCTGCGAGTGATTCCAATTTATTATCGCTGTTTTCTAGCTGGTCTAAAATCATTTTTGATGTAAAGTGACAGTTTTGGTTGCTATGGACAATCTCCAGTTTCCAGGCATAAAGAACAGTTTTTATAATATAAAACTGCATGCAGGACACTGGGCAGACCACTAGGGACAACGGGGATGTGAAATAAGTACATACAGCAATGTAATCTGTAAGATTACATTATACTGTATGTATACTGTGTGTTTCACTTTTTGAATTTGGCGCCGATCTCTGTCCCCGTGCGCCGCAACGCTCGCAGGGAACGGAGATCAGCTCCGTGATGAATCGAGGGGAGGACGAGCCTCTCGTACAGCGGGGGGACATCGCTGGATCCAGGGGAGAAGGTAAGTAAGCGTCCTCCTGGATCCAGCGATGCGGTCCCGAGTCTGGCTCGGGGTTACCTCTTTTGGTATAAAATCTCCACCCCGAGCCAGACTCGGGAATACCACCAGGGGGGTTAAAACATCATTAGAATGGACAAGTTGGAAAACCTTTGTCAATTCGTGGCTAAAGCCAAACGGTGGTGGGTCCTACTGTCAGGATACAATGTCCCCGATGGGGGGGATTCCTGGCTGAATGAGAAAAAAAAACTTCTCATCTATGGCCAACCTTTGTTTCACCTTTTATCCTGGCAGTATCATGCTTGCTGATCTAGGGTGACAATGCTCACTTACGGTAATGTATCTATGGAGCAGCCGTAATGTCACCTTAAAGTGGAGTTCCACCCAAAAAAAAAGAAAAATGTATTAATGTGCTTATAAAAAAAATTTGGAGAAATTTTTTCTTTTTACTCACCTCTCAGCCTTTTCACTCAGCCTGTTGCTAGGGGGTCCCTCGTAGTCTGCCTCCTTCAGCGCCTGGGCTCCTGACGTCAGTGCAGGAAGGGAGATCACCTCTCTCCCCTCCCTCTAGGCAATCATCTGCGACACGTGACAGGTCCCAGATGATTGCGCGGTCAGTAACGGCACGCCCCGCGGCTCACGCATGTGCAGTGGGTGCCCAGCTGTGAAGCCTCAGCCAGGCGCCCACAGTTAAAATGCCGGCACCGATGAGCGGAGCGGGAGACGAGCGGGGCTTCGATCCCCCACATTGCCGGACCCTGGGATAGGTAAGTGTCCGATTATTAAATGTCAACAGCTGCAGTATTTGTAGAAACACCGCTTTAAGTTGTTTTTCCTGATTTTGGACACAAACACGTCCCTCCTCTATTAGATAGAAGGGAGGTGCTCTGTAATTCACAGGAGACATTTGGAAAGACCAATAGTATTGTTTGAGATCTAAATTCAGTGCATAAGAAATTTCAAGGTTAAGAGGGCAATTTTTTTCCATATGAAACCAAAATCAAAACCACGGGGACATGACCTCTAACTAAATGGATGAAAGTTCAAAACTCATTTTAGAAAGTATTATTTTACTGAAAGGGTAGCTGATGCTTGGAATACACTTCCAGCAGTGTGTACAGTATCTCACAAAAGTGAGTACACCCCTCATATTTTTGTAAATATTTTATTATATCTTTTCATGTGACAACACTGAAGAAATGACACTTTGCTACAATGTCAAGTAGTGAGTGTACAGCTTGTAACAAACTGGATAACAAATTTGCTGTTCCCTAAAAAGAAAATGCAACACACAGCCATTAATGTCTAAAGCGATGGCAACAAATGTGAGTACACCCCTAAGTGAAAATGTCCAAATTGGGCCCAATTATCCATTTTCCCTCCTCGGTGTCATGTGACTCGTTAGTGTTACAAGGTCTCAGGTTTGAATGGGGAGGGAGCAGGTGTGTTAAATTTGGTGTTATCGCTCTCACTCTCTCATACTGGTCACTGGAAGTTCAACATGGCACCTAATGGCAAAGAACTCTCTGAGGATCTGAAAAAAAGAACTGTTGCTCTACATAAAGATAGCCTAGGCCACTGGTCCTTTGCTTGCCTTTATCTGGCCCTTGGGGCACTATTTCATCCACAGATAACAACAATGGGGCACAATTTCCACCACTGACACCAATAAAGGTGCCCAATTCCTCCCAATGACACCAACAATGGGACCCAATTCCTCCCAAGGACACGATTCCTTACAATGACACCAACAATGGGGCCCAATTCCTCCCATTGACACCATTGATGGGGCATTGTTTATTCCTATTGATGTCAGGACCTTTTCTACTCCCACTGGTCATAGTCCGGCCCCCTTAAAGTCTGAAGGACTTTAAACTGGCCCTTTGGTTAGAAAGTTTGGAGGCCCCTGACCTAGGCTATAAGAAGATTGCCAAGACCCTGAAACTGATCTGCAGCACGGTGGCCAAGACCATATTGCGGTTTAACAGAGCAGGTTCCACACAGAACAGGCCTCGCCATGGTCAACCAAAAAAGTTGAGTGCACGTGCTCAGCGTCATATTCAGAGGTTGTCTTTGGGAAATAGACGTATGAGTGCTGCCAGCATTGCTGCAGAGGTTGAAGGGGTGGGGGGTTAGCCTGTCAGTGCTCAGACCATACGCCGCACACTGCATCAAATTTGTCTGCATGGCTGTTGTCCCAGAAGGAAGCCTCTTCTAAAGATGATGCACAAGGAAGCCTGCAAACAGTTTTCTGAAGACAAGCAGATTACTGGATTATTGGAACCATGTCTTGTGGTCTGATGAGACCAAGATAAACGTATTTGGTTCAGATGGTGTGAAGCGTGTGTGGCGGCAACCAGGTGAGGAGTACAAAGACAAGTGTGTCTTGCCTACAGTCAAGCATGGTGGTGGGAGTGTCATGGTCTGGGGCTGCATGAGTGCTGCTGGCCCTGGGGAGCTACAGTTCATTGAGGGAGCCATGAATGCCAACATGTACTGTGACATACTGAAGCAGAGCATGATCCCCTCCCTTCGGAGACTGGGCCCGAAGGGCAGTATTCCAACATGATTACGACCCCAAACATAACTCCAAGACAACCACTGCCTTGCTAAAGAAGATAAGGGTAAAGGTGATGGACTGGCCAAGCATGTCTCTAGACCTAAACCCTATTGAGCATCTCTGGGGCATTCTCAAATGGAAGGTGGAGGAGCACAAGGTCTCTAACATCCACCAGCTCTGTGATGTCATCATGGAGGAGTGGAAGAGGACCCCAGTGCCAACCTGTGAAGCTCTGGTGAACTCCATGCCCAAGAGGGTTAAGGCAGTGCTGGAAAATAATGGTGGCCACACAAAATATTGACACTTTGGGCCCAATGTGGACACTTTCAATTAGGGGTGTACTGACTTTTGTTGTCAGCGGTTTAGACATTAATGGCTGTGTGTTGCGTTATTTTGAGGGGGCAGCAAATTTACACTGTTATACAAGCTGTACACTCACTACTTTACATTGTAGCAAAGTGTCATTTCTTCAGTGTTGTCACATGAAAAGATAGAATAAAATATTTACAAAAATGTGAGGGGTGTACTCACTTTTGTGAGATACTGTATATATCATGTAGTATATATATATATATACCATGTGGTATTTGTAGATGCTATAACTTTCACACAAACCACCTATTGGGATTTTTTTTTTCTACCTAAGACAAGTAGCAAAATGCATTTTGACCTAAATTTGATAAAGATATAGAAATTTGATTTTATTGGATATGTTTTATAACAGAAGTAGAAATGCAATTTTTCTTTTCAAAATTCTTGGAATTTTATTATTTATATAGCAAAAAATAAAAGCCCAGTGGTAATTAAATAATACCAAAAGAAAGGTCTAATTGTGTGAAAAAATTAAATGTAATTCGCGTACATGCCTGTTGCATGACTGAGCAATCGCCAGTTAAAGTAGCACAGTGCTGAATAGCAAAAAAATGCCCTGGTCATGAAGGGGGTAAAACCTTCCTGAGGTCAAGTGGCATAGACTTTTTTAGTAATACAGAGTTAGCAGAACAGTGGCTTTCTAATAAGAAAACCTGGAAAAGTCAGGAGTTCTTCCCCTCCCCCTGCCCATGCTACACAGATGAAACATCAGTGAGGGAAACAGACAATGTGGTTTATTATACCAGATCTGCCCATACCAAGAAAATCTACGACAGTCGGAGAGGACTCGGAGAGGCATAATGGAACACTAAATTACTGATGACCCCCCCCCCCCTCCAGGTTATGAGATAAGGACTTTAGTATTATCTATGAATTGGGATTCTACAATAAACTGTGTGGAAGTCCTTCCAATATACATTTTTATTAAAGAGTTTCTTACGCAGAGAGCACTTAGCTCGCCTTATGTTAGGTCAACATAACATTTTCATTTTCCATTTCCATTCATTCGACTTATTTAGCTGCGATAGTACATGTTCACCCAGAATGATGAGCCGCACTCTAAATTCTATCCAGCCAGGGGCTTTGTGTGACATCCCCGAATGAAGGAAACTTGCTTTAATTCATAAATGCACAGCCAAGGACAAGCTAAGGGAAGCACGAATTTAAAATGGTTATATTTAGTAAAAACTCTGGGAGGGATCGTAGACACCAAGAAACATGATGATCCCCACAGTAGGAAAAAATAAAAAAGGACACATACCATGGTGTTCTCGAACACTTATTGTGTATCCATTATTTTTGCATTGGATTTCATTATGTATGTATTAATATCCTGGTGCTGACATCTGGTGGCAATTCAGTGTAACTACAACTTGAGATTTCTATGTTTGTTAATGGTATAATCCAGATCCCCTGTATGTTGGGGCTAGTTAGTGTAGCCCTTAGAGCAGTGGTACTCAACTCCTGTCCCCAGGACCCACTAACAGACCAGATTTTAAAGGAAAAGTTCAGCCTGAGCTTGTTTGGCTGGAATTCTCCTATGGGTCACAGGAGTGCAATTTCGTTTTTCACTCCTGTGACCCGTTTTCAGCAGAGAGCGGACTGAAGTCCCCTCTATGCTGACATCACCGATATCAGTCCAGACACCGTGTCATCATGACTCTGGGAGTCTGGATCCGCCAGGTGTCTGGACTGATGCCTGTCTCAGCATCTCAGCGAGCCGCTGAGAGGCTGAGCCAGTCACTTCCTGCCCCTCCACAGCTCAGCGCTCCAGTGAGCATGGAGGAGCAGAGAGGAGAGCTGCTGATTGACAGGCAGAAGCTCACCGCTCGGGGAGCCAAGAAAATCAAGCCATCAGCGATGTTCGATCGCTCAGTTCTCAGTGCAGAGATGCTGAGCCTTCATCTACCTAGGTAAGTATAAAACTGCAATAACCCCCAAACCCATACTTCTCTTTTAGGTATTAACTTGGGAAGATGCAGACTAGAATACGGCAATCATTGAGCAGCAAATTATATCACCTGTGATGTATTTTAGTTATAGGCGAGGGAGACACAACCAAAGTAGGGCACCATGAAAACAGAGGATTTATACTGCTGCCTGCAGTACACTGCGCCCAAAGGCAACATCCTCATGTCTTTTTACATCCACCAGATAGAATCTGGTAAATGTATGGATTGAAGACCAAGTTGCAGCCTTGCAGAACTGAGCCATGGAGGCTTGGTGTTGCACTGTCCATGAGCAATCGCATTTAAGTAGACCTTGACTGCTCTCACCACATCAAGAGAATGTAGTGATTTTTCTTCCAAGAACAGGGTTCTGGAAGAATGAAGGTAGAACAATATCTTGGTTTAGATAAAAACCTGATACTACCTTTGGTAAAAAGTTAGGATTAGGACGCAATACTACCTTATCCTTGTGAATAAAATATATGGCTCTTTACAAGAAAGAGCAGCCAATTCTGATACCCTTCTTGTAGCAGATATGGCTACCAGAAAAAATATTTTCCTTATCAAAAAAGGACCAAGGGAATATGTCGTATCGGGCCAAAAAAAGGGCAGTTGTGTAATGCCAACAAAACTAAATTCAAGTCCCAAGGGTTCAGGGGTTATCTAACCGGAGATTAAGCCATGTTATCCCCTGAATAAAGTTCCGAACCAAGGAAAGCGAAGCAAGTGGTCATTGAAATAATACAGATAATGTTGAGACCTGTCCTTCAAAAGCACTCAAGGCCAGCTTTATTTCTCACCCCCATCTGCCTTTGATCTATTTCCTGGGGTGCAGCTGGACCAGAGTCTTGTAGAGCGGGAGAATTGTCGTTTTATCTCAGAGTTGATCCCCTTTTTAATGCATGCCAATATTCTGTTTGCTTTGTTAGCAGCAACTTGCATGCCATTGCTGAACCTATCACCTACTAGGACCCCCAGGTCCGTTTCCATCCTAGATTCCCCCAGAGATTCTCCCCCCAGTGTATAGATTGCATTCATATTTTTGCCACCCAAATGCATTATTTTACATTTTTCTACATTAAACCTCAATTGGCATGAAGTTGCCCACCCCATCAATTTGTTCAGATCTTCTTGCAAGGTTTCCACATCCTGCGGATAAGTTATGGCCCTACTTAGCTTAGTATTGTCCGCAAATACAGAGCTTGAACTGTTTACTCCATCCTCCAGGTCATTTATGAATAAATTAAATAGGATTGGTCCCAGCACAGAACCCTGGGGGACCTCACTACCCACAGCAGATCATTCAGAGTACTCCCTATTTATAACCACCCTCTGAATTCGCCCTTGTAGCCAGGTTTCTATCCATGTACTGACACTATGGTCCATGCCAACGGACCTTATTTTGTACAATAAACGTTTATGGGGAACTGCGTCAAATGCTTTTGCAAAATCCATATATACGGGCCATCCTTTATCTAAATGGCAACTCACCTCCTCATAGAAGATTATTAGATTGGTTTGGCAAGAACAATTCTTCATGAATCCATGCTGATTACTGCTAATGATATCGTTTTCATTACTAAAATCTTTTATATAGTCCCTTATCCCCTCCAAGAGGTTGCATACTTTTGATGTAAGGCTAACTCGTCTGTAATTCCCAGGGATGTGTTTTGGGCCCATTTTAAATATTGGTGCTACATTGGCTTTTCTCCAATCTCCTGGTACCATTCCAGTCAGTAGACTGTTAGTTTCAATTAGGATCAATGGTCTGGCAATTACTTGACTGAGTTTCCTAAGTACCCTTGGGTGCAAGCTATCCGGTCCTGGTGATTTATTAATGTTAAGTTTAAGTCTAATTCTAATCCTGTCCTCTGTTAGCCATGAGGGTGCTTTCTGTGATGTGTCACGAGGAAAAACACTGCAGTTTTGGTTACTGAAGCCCCCCGATTCCCTTGTGAAGACCGCGGAGAAGAATAAATTCAATACCCTTGCCATCTCCCCATCCTTTGTAACCAGATGTCATTCCTCATTCTTTATGAGGCCAATATGGTCTGTCCTCCCTTTTTTACCGTTTACATACTTAACCACTTCAATACAGGGCATTTTCACCCCCTTCCTGCCCAGGCCAATTTTCAGCTTTCAGCACTGTAAAATTTTGAATGACAATTGCGCGGTCATGCAACACTGTACCCATATGTTTTACTAGTAATCGCTGCGAACTGCGATTTATTATTTACTATGCGTGGGGTGGGAAGTGGTTAAAGAATTTCTTGGGATTTTTTTGCTCTCCTCCACTATGTGTCTTTCATGTTCTATCTTAGCCCCCCTAAATGCATCCTTACATTTCTTATTGCATTCTTTATAAACTCTGAATGCTGATGATGATCCTTCAACCTTGTATTTTTTGAAGGCCTTCTTCTTTGCTTTTATATGCATTTTTACATGGGAGTTAAGCTATCCAGGACCCTCTCTATCCCAGTGATAAAGGGAATACCCTTGAATGGTTGCCAGCCAATCATGAGAGCTGTTGAACTGGGTCTCTGAAATTCCCACAAAATCCAAATCCTCCTCGTACAACAGTATCTCTAGTTCACACATCTTGTCCGCCAGGCTCCTGGCATTGGTGAGCATGCCACATAGTTTAGATTGCAACTAGGACTTGTTACTATATTTACCTTGGGTTTATGTACTTTAGTCAACTTACCACTAATGCCCCCAATACTACCCTCTGGAATGTGTTCGGCGCTGACTATCTCTAGCTTTAACCGATCGTGCAATTGTCAGTTAAAGCGACGCAGTGCTGTATAGCAAAAAATGGCCTGGTCATTAAGGGGCTGAAGTGGTTAAAAGAAAAAAAAATCATACAATTCCAGCCTTAAGTCAGCCAACTTGGTCCGCGGAGTCCAGAAAATCATACTGGGAGCAATTTCCGTATCCCTAATCCTTCCCCTTAATCATTACACTAATTATAATCTTGCTATTAAAATAAATAAATAATAAGGTAATTGGAAAGGCAAAGGCTGAAAATCACAGATGCGCATCTACAAAGAGCGGTAATCCTAAACTATAGCGGGCTTCTAACGCATCAATTAAAACCTGTAAAAAAAAAAAAATAATGAAATCCCAGCATCAAACCAAACAGCAATAGTGATGTGTTATCTTCTCTGTAATAGATTATCCTCGCCATGATGAACGTTCCTTAAAAACATTTGTAAATCTCCAATGTCAGCAATAAAAGAAGTTCTCAATTTCCGCTCATAATTTATCGCTTTAAGGCAAATTGACGTGTGCGGCAAAATCTGCAGCATTTAACATTTGGCGTGATGGGGAGAGATGAGTTCTTTTTGTTTAAAAGTAAATAAAAATGCTGGAAGACGCAGCAAAGGAATAATTCATGGATCGCTGTTGCCATCAACAGGACACAAATCATATTGTACGGGTCCCTTCGTCACGTCTGGCTAAAAGTGTTCGATTTCTTAAAAGGGTTTTCCTAAAGGGAATGTATTGGGTTTTAGGCTTCTATTTTGTTCATTTGTCATGTATCAACTTCATATTAAATTATTTTTTTTTTAAATGTAAATACATTTTAACATTTTAAAATCGTGTAAAAAAATGTATTCATTTCAATGGCTAAGGCCGCGTACACACGCGCGGACTGTTCGCCCAACTTTGTCCGCTGAACAGTGTTTGGGCGGACAGTCCGCTCGTGTGTGGGCTTTCAGCGGACAGTTTCAGCGGACAGTTTGACGAACAAGGTTTTACGGAATTTCCGAAAAACTGTCCGCTGAAACCTTGTTTCAGCGAACAGTCCGCTCGTGTGTAGGCTTGTTCGTCAAACTAAGTTCCGCGCATGCTCAGAAAGGATTTACACGCCGAAAGTTATAATGCAGTGTATAGGACGTCGTATTTTTCGTCCCGTCGTACGTGCCGTTCACGTCATCGCGCGCGGTTTCAGCAAACTGTTCGTCCGTCGTGTGTGGCCATGTCCGTCCATGCTAATTTTGAGCGGACTGTTTGCTGAAACTGTTTGACGGACAAAGTTGGGCGAACAGTCCGCGCATGTGTACGCGGCCTAAGAAAGGGCTTAAAACTGTAATAAATTATAAAGAAATTCAAGAAAAGAATTTTAAGATATATGAATTTTAAGACTAGTTAGGCTTAGGCTGGAATTATATTTGAACCCCTTCACCCCTAAGCCCTTGTACACACGGTCGGACATTCTGACAACCAAATCCGTTGGATTTTGTCTGACGGATTTTGTCCGAAACTGTTGCATACACACGGTTGTTGGAAAATCCGATTGTACATAACATGATGACGTTATTTCGTTACGGCGGGACTGCGTTCAGGCTAGTAGCCAATAGCTTTGGTCTAGGAATTTGATCTGAGCATGCGTGGCACTTTGTCCGTCGGAGTAGGCTACACATGATGATTATGTCCGATCGGAGCATTTTGTCAGAAAATTTTACGGACAATTTGGAAAACTTGGTCCGTCGGATACTGCAACGGAAACAGTCCGATGGAGACCACACACAGTCAGATTATCCGACAAAACGGTCCGATAGGACACATTCCGTCAGAATCTCTGACCGTGTGTACAAGGGCTAAGGGTAAAACAAATATTAATGCCCAAGCACAATTTTACCAACTTTGACATGAGTTAGTGTAGCACACTCTACCTTAGGTAGGTAGGTTGCTAGAGTAGTGTTTTTCTGCAGGCGGTGAAGGTAAATTTAGGCAGGCCTAGCTAGTTTGCTTTGATCTGGGGCTGGGGAGTGGTTTAGTATAGCAGCAGGTAACTGACAAGTACTTCATCTCTCTTGCGCCTCCTCTGTTTCCAGAGGGTTCTGGAAAAAAGGCAGGGCAGAGGATGGGCGTGGCATGCAGTGTAGCTGGAAGCCCTGACCAATCCCCAACAGGGATTGGCAGGGGGCAGGCCTCCAATATATACTCATGGTCAGTCGGGTGGAAGAACTGAATGATGGAACGTAAGACTGTTGTGGCCCTTGGGGGACCCCCTTTCTGGGGGGAGTGACCTCGGGTCTGGAGCTCGGGAGCTGGGAGGGAGCCTCTCTCTACACGGTAATGGAGAGATGTCCTGGAACAGGAGCAGGAGGAAGACAGCGGGGAGCACTGCCGGCCAATCCATTCCAGGGTTGGTGAGTGAGACGCACAGAGAGAAGCTCTGGGAGAGACATGCCAGGATTGGATATGAAGCCAGAGGGAGAAAACTAAAACTAACTAAATGTCTGTTCATTGACTGGCAAAGTGTCTGAAATTAATGTCTGGCCAAGCAGGGTGACGTGTGGCACTAGAACATGCATTGACCCCACGGGGGCACCACTACATTAGTAAAACCGTACATATCATCCCAACTACTTTGTGCATCCAGGTGGATTATACTGCATTTTTTTTTCAGGACAAATTGGGCTTTTATTTGATGGTAAATGGTAATCTCCTGATTGCTGGTGTTCGGTGGGATGAAAGCAGTGCCATTGTGCCAATCGCGGCGCATCACACTGTTGACTGTTTTTTTAAATAAACTGTTTTGAAATATCTCACAGCAAACTTTCATTAAAGTGATTCTAAAGGCTGAAGGTTTTTTTCTCCTTGTATTTTACGCATTAAGGTAAAAATAAGTATGCAGCTCCCCCCTCCCCACAGCCTAGATTCACGATTCGAATCAAGTTATTTTTTTTTTTTTTGATGGACACCGTGTCGGTCCTGGGGAGCTGCAGGCAGGAGTTTTTAGGCGAGGCCCCGCCTAAAAACTCCTGCCCGCAGCTCCTCAGGACCGGCACGGTGTCAGCGCCGGTCCTGGTGAAAAAAAAAATGTGATTTGCTGAAAATTTGAATTGTTTTGACCTCTCAACTCGATTCAAGATTCAAATCCATTTTTCCCCAGCCCTACCACAGCCCCCCTAAATACTTACCTAAACCTGATCTCAATCCAGCGATGTGCAGGCAAGCAGCGTCTCTCTCAGCTCTCTCCCTCCTCTTTGGCTCAGATACACAGCAAGAGCCAATGTCAATGACAGCCAATGAGGAGGGAGCTGAGAGCGTGACTCAGGAGCCAGCATGCAAGAGTGAGCAAGCAAGGAGGCGAGAGCAGCCCCGATCCTTCTCTTCTGAGGTCCCCCACCGAGCCTCTTGGCTCCTCCCCCCTACTGAGTGCCCCCATAGCAAGCGGCTCAGCAGAGGGGAGGAGCCAGGAGTGCTGGTGGGGGACCCAAAAAAGTGATGGATCGGGCCTTTTCTGTGCAAAACCATTGAACAGAGCAGGTATTATTTTTTTAACCACTTGCTTACTGGGCACTTAAACCCCCCTCAGTCCCAGACCAATTTTCAGCTTTCAGCGCTGATGCACTTTGAATGACAATTGCGCGGGCATACAACACTGTACCCAAATGAAATTTTTATCATTTTTTTCCCACAAATAGAGCTTTCTTTTGGTGGTATTTAGTTACAGCTCGGAGTTTTATTTTTTTGCTAAACAAACAAAAAAAGATGCAAAAAAAAAAAAATCATGTTTTAATAGTTTGTTATAAAATTTTGCAAACGGGTCATTTTTCTCCTTCATTGAAGTGCGCTGATAAGGCGGCACTGATAGGCTGCATTGGTGGGCACTGATGGGCTGCATTGGTGGGCACTGATAGGCTGCATTGGTGGGCACTGATAGGCTGCACTGGTGGGCACTGATAGGCATAGTTAAGGCGGCACTAATAGGCACAGATAAGGCGGCACCGATGGGCACAGATAAGGCGGCACTGATGGGCAAAGATGGGCACAGATAAGATGGCACCGATGGGTGGCACGGATAAGTGGCACGGATGGGTGGCACGGATGGGCACTGATAGGTACCACAGATAGATGGGACTGATGGGCACTGATAGGTGGCACTGATAGGTGGCTCTGATAGGTGGCACAGCTGGGCACTGATGGGCGGCACTGCTGGGCACTGATGGGCGGCACTGCTGGGCACTGATGGGCGGCACTGGGGTGCAGCACCTTTGAGGCAGATTGGGTGGCACTGTGGGTGGCACTGTGGGTGGCACTGTGGGGTGGCACTGTGGGGTGGCACTGTGGGTGGCACTGTGGGTGGCACTGTGGGCATTATGGGCACAAACGGGGGGCACTTACTTTTACTTTGTTAAACTTCAGGATGGCACTGCGGGAGGCAGGTGGGCACTGGCAGGTGGCATGTGGTGACTTTCATTGCTGGCCGTGATCGGGACTGATGTCCCGATCACGGCCGCCGGTGATCGGCTTTTTTTTTTTATAATAATAGCCGATTACCGGCTCCGTTCTATCACATGATCAGCTGTCCTTGGCTGACAGCTGATCACGTGATAAGGGGTCGGGATCGACCCCTTACACGGATCGGTGATCAGGCGAGTCTCACGGACTCGCCGATCACAGAGCGCGCCGCGCGCGCCCCTCGGGGGGCGCGCAGGCCGCTCGTAACCGGGACGACGTCAATAGACGTAGTCCCGGAAATCTAGGTCCGCGCTAATGCCGTCATTCGGCAATAGCGCGGTACCCAAGTGGTTAAACTTCGTATATTAAAAGCGAAGGTCCGCCCACCCCTGCGAAAATTAAAAGCCAGCAGCTGCACATACTGCCGCTGCTGACTTTTCATAATCGGACACTTACCTGTCCTGGAGTCCAGCCATGTCAGCACTGCAGCTGATGTTTCCATCAGCCGTCAGGTACATGCCGCCCCCATTGCGAGTAAGGGAACCCGGCAGTGAAGCCTTACGGCTCCACGCCGGGAACCCTACTGCGCATGCCCTCTTTCCTACTGGCCTAGCAGCCGGGGAAGGAGGAGGGAGCCCGGGTGGTGACGTCAATACCCGCGGCTGAGGCTCCCGGAAGTGGGAACAGGATATCTGTGAAAGACAAATGTGGCACCAGAGGGGGGGAGGAGTACAACGAGCGGAAGTTACACTTTTGGGTGGAACTCAGCTTTAAAGTGGTTGTAAGGGCAGAATTTTTTTTTTATCTTAATGCATTCCATGCATTAAGATAAAAAGCCTTCTGTGTGCAGCAGCCCCCCAAACACTTACCTGAAGTCCCTCTCTGCCCAGAGATGTCCACGAGTGTCCTCCTGATTGGCTGAGACACAGCAGTGGCACCACTGGCTGCTGCTGCTATTAACCACTACAGATCCGCGCTATTGCCAAATGACGGCATCAGCGCGGACCTACATTTCCGGGACTACGTCTATTGACGTCGTCCCGGATACGAGCGGCCTGCGCGCCCCCTGAGCCCCCTCTGTGATCGGCGAGTCCGTGAGACTCGCCTGATCACCGATCCGTGCAAGGGGTCGATCCCGACCCCTTATCACGTGATCAGCTGTCAGCCAATGACAGCTGATCATGTGATAGAACGGAGCCGGTAATCGGCTATTATTCCTCCTCGCGCTGACAGCGCGAGGAGAGAAAAAAAAAGCCGATCACCGGCGGCCGTGATCGGGACATCAGTCCCGATCACGGCCAGCAATACAGCTGACCACCTGCCCCCTGCCAGTGCCCACCTGCCCACCGCCGTGCCATCCTGAATAAAAGTAAGTGCCCCCCATCAGTGCCCCCCATCAGTGCCCATAGTGCCCACAGTGCCACCCACAATGCCACCCACAGTGCCATCCAGCAGTGCCACCAACAGTGCCACCCACAGTGCCCACAATCTGCCTCAAAGGTGCTGCGACCCAGTGCCGCCCATCAGTGCCCAGCAGTGCCGCCCATCAGTGCCCAGCAGTGCCGCCCATCAGTGCCCAGCAGTGCCACCTATCAGAGCCACCTATCAGTGCCACCTATCAGTGCCCATCAGTCCCATCTATCAGTGGTACCTATCAGTGCCCATCCGTGCCACCCATCCGTGCCACTTATCCGTGCCACCCATCCATGCCATCTTATCTGTGCCCATCTTTGCCCATCAGTGCCGCCTTATCTGTGCCCATCGGTGCCGCCTTATCTGTGCCTATTAGTGCCGCCTTAACTATGCCTATCAGTGCCCACCAGTGCAGCCCATCAGTGCCCACCAATGCAGCCCATCAGTGCCCACCAATGCAGCCATCAGTGCCGCCTAATCAGCGCACTTCAATGAAGGAGAAAAATGACCCGTTTGCAAAATTTTATAACAAACTATTAAAACATGATTTTTTATTTTTTATTTTTTTGCATCTTTTTTTGTTTGTTTAGCAAAAAATAAAACTCCGAGCTGTAACTAAATACCACCAAAAGAAAGCTCTATTTGTGGGAAAAAAATGATAAAAATTTCATTTGGGTACAGTGTTGTATGCCCGCGCAATTGTCATTCAAAGTGCATCAGCGCTGAAAGCTGAAAATTGGTCTGGGACTGAGGGGGGTTTAAGTGCCCAGTAAGCAAGTGGTTAAAGAGGAGGGCCGGTTTAAAAAAAAAAATTTAAAAGTCAGCAACACTGTAGCTGCTGACTTTTAATAAGCACGCTTACCTGTCCATGGCGCCCGCAATGTCGGCCGCCCGAGGCTGACCCGTCCCTCGGCTCTCGGGTCCCGACGCCGCCATTTTGGCTAAGGGAAACAGGCAGTGGAGCCTTGCGGCTTCACTGCCCGTTTCCTACTGCGCATGCGCGGGTCGCGCAGCGCTTTGTGAATGGGGCGCGCTGTGTTCTGGGACACAGTTCCCAGAACACAGCGCGACCCATTACCCAGAAGACGCCGCACGGAGGAGAGAAGACAGAAGATCTCCGTGGAGGAGGAAGAGGCAGATTAGGAGGATGTACCTAGCAACAGGCATTTCTGGTATGTAAAAAAAAAATGTTTTAAATTTTTTTTTTTCTGATTTTTTTCTAATTTTTAATGTATTTTTTTTTTCAGGGTGGCCCTCCACTTTAAATCAAAGTCAGGCAGGTCGGGGCTCCGTGTCTGAATAGACACGGGGAGATGTGACTCGGCTCAGGTGCCCCCATAGCAAGCTGCTTGCTGTGGGGGCACTGAACTGGAGGGAGGGACCAGGAGAGCCGAAGAGGGACCTGAGAAGAGGAGGATCCAGGTTGCTCTGTGCAAAACCACAGAGCAGGTAAGTATAACATGTTTATTATTTTTAAAGGAAAAAAAACAAGACTTTACAATCACTTTAAGTTCTATTGACCTCTGTGTGGTGGGAGGTGGTGGATTGCCTGTGCTGCGCTAAAAAAAAAATAAGCTTAGTGATAGCAAACTAACATTCCTGGGCATAAGTGCGATAACTGGACAATCAGTGACTCAAGGGATAGTGTCTTTGCCCTTGTTGCCCTCCTGGATAGGTTGAATCCTAAAAGTCACACAGGAGGATAAAAAGAAGAGGGTGCACCAGCCTTGTACATTATCCCAAGATAATTTATTGATAAAAAAAACAGTAAAATACTACACTAATACAAACATGTGATGAATAAAAGCCTGTAGAAGCCACTAAAATGTGGCAATCAGTCCTGCAACCGACCGTCTCGAGAGAGCAGAGGGGAAGACCTCAGAACCACTGCTGGTTGACGCGTTTCGAAGGAGTACCTTCTTCCTCAGAGCCTGCCGTACCTCTTTTCAGTGCACACCAATGCAGTGGTGTGAGCTGGACAGGTAGGAGATAAGGCATTTTGACTTGTCTTGAGGTAGCACTGCGCTACAATAGCCACCCAATGCTGTCCTACCAGATTTGGTGTAAATCTACCCTTAAACTGGGAGAAAGAGCAGCATGAGCAGACAGTTTGGGGTGGTGCCATACATAAAGCCTAGCGAGAAACATTCTTACAGCAGAGTGAGCAGAGGGATGACTCACCAGTGAGCTGCTGTTCATTTATTGTCCAATCACAGAGGCTGGGAGGTGCCAGCAGCAGCAGAAAAAAGGTCAGGTCACTGGCCTAGCTGTACAGTCTGGTAGGATTGTGCATCAATTCATACTAGAAAGCACAGTGGCTAAGTGGTTAGCACTTCCCTCTAGCAGTACTAGGATTGTCAGTTCAAATCCCTGTGCTCCCTGTGCCTGCGTGAGTTTCCTCCGGGTACTCTGGTTTCCTCCCACACTACATGCTGGGAGATTGGCTCTAGTATATATATGTATGAATGTGAATTAGGGACTTTAGACTGTAAGCTCCTTGAGGGCAGGGACTGGCAGTACTGGGTTAAGCTCATCTAGCGAACATGCCAAACTGCTTGCCCCAAGATTTGTTAGTAATATAAATATGTGTCAGCAAAGATCACCCCCCACCAAAAAAAACTGAGCTCAATTCTGCATGCTTAAGCATAAATGCCCCCTCCCAAAAAAATAAATAAAACACCCCTCCTAATAAAAAATCCTCTATCCCTAAAATATCCCCTCTGAGTACACATCTTTCCTCCTCCTAACACAAATTAGCACACGTAAGCCTCGTACACGTGATCGGATTGTTGGCCGACAAAACCGTGGACTTTTGTCCAAAGGGTATTGACCCAAACTTGTCCTGCATACAAACGGCAAGGAATTGTTGGCCAACAAATATGAATGTAGTGACGTACTAGGTTGTTTTTCAGCTCTTTAGTGTCACCCTGTGGGCTACTTCTGCAAATTTCATGTTAGCAGAAGTTTGGTGAGTGTTGATTCGCACTTTTCATTTTCGAGCCTGCTTTCGTCAGCCAGCCATGTTGCGGAATCGAAGGAGATAACGTGTTATTTATTAGCAGCCTTGGAGTTATTGCTTTGACATAATTTTTTGGGTTGAATAATGATTGGATTTGGTATATCTTTTATATTTTTGGATGCACAGAATGCACTTTTTGGTTAAGGGCTCTTTCATAGGGACGTGTCCGTGTATGGAGCCCGCTCTGCTCAGCGGGGGATCGCTCCGGCGATCCCCGCTGTGCAGGCAGATGACAAGTCCGTCTCTGCACATTGAGTCCGTCGTCACCCGATCCGATGACGGATGGAAAGGTAGGTTTTTCCTCCGTCACACTTTTTCGGATCGGAGCAGGTCGGATGTCAGTGGACGTCACCGCTGACATCTGGCGCACCATAGAGGTCTATGGAGCGTTCGTTCAGGTCTGCCTAAAAAACAGATAGGTGGACCTGAACGGACAGTCCGTGTGAAAGAGGCCTAAGTTCTATTGGCAGATAGCATGTCTAATTTTATTTGTTTTCTTTTTTTAATGCACAATAAAAAAATTATGTAGAATAATACTTGGCTATGTGTTTTACTTCAAATGGCAGTTTGGGAGTAGGCAGTTACATTAAAAAAAATACAATGTAAAATTGACAAGGGACACCAACATATTTGTATCTTTGATCTTAAAATCTACAGGATAATGGTGTTGTGGTAACTTACTCCAAAAAAAAAAAAAAAAAAAGCATAATAATATTATAATATTAATATTGATATCACTAGAAAAAAAAAGTCTTTGAAAATTAGTTTGCAATAACTCCACCAGTATCACCAGCAAAGCAGCTTCATTATTATATCATTAAAGAAGAAGAGAATTGTGCGCTGCATTTGGAGATTTCATAATTTGCTGCGTCACAAATGTTAATTCTCCATTACGAACACTAGATTACAAGACCGACCGCTTCCGGCTCGTCCTTGCCTCCGAGCATGCGTGTTTGTACTTTGGACTTTTGTCCGACGGACTTGTGTACACACACTCGGAAAATCTGACAGCAGACATTTGTCCGCGGAAAATTTTAAAACATGCCATCCAACATTTGTCCATGGAAAATCCGACAACTGTCCGATGGAGCGTACAAATGGTTGGATTTTCCGCCAACAGCCTGTCATCACACATTTCCCGTTGGAAAATCTGATTGTGTGTACAGGGCTATACTCCCCAGATTCCCTCTCCTAGAATAATACATACCCCCTGCCGCCCCCTAAATTCCCCCTTACAACACAAATCTCCTATATGTAAATTGACAGCGCTATATCAGCACCTATAATAAATAAATATATTTTAATTAAAATAAATAATAAAATTGTATATGTATGTATGTATATATATATATATATATATATATATATATATATATATATATATATGTAAATATTATTTTCAAAATCTTTTTAACAATGTTGAATTTTTACTAAAATCTCTATTTACTGTCCACAACGAGCTTACTAGATTGATATTTTCAACCGCAACTACAGGAGCGTTCCATCCCCATCCTCCGCTGTATATATATATATATATATATATATAACACATAAATACACTACAGATGGTCTGGACAAATCTTCTATTTCCATTGTAACGCAATCCAATAAACGCGCAATATTATGTGTTTCATCCTGATACGCTCAAACAGCGCCATAAAACTCGGTTACTGCCACGTGCAGCTGTCACGGCACAGTTAAATAAACTTCAAACAGCTTTTTCAGAGTCACAGAATATGCTGCAACTGTTGCAGACAACCAGCCCTGGCAATGTGATGGAGCTCCGCTATTCTAAACGATGTGCGCTGATAAGACGGCGCAGCGGAACCCTGCTGCCCCCTAGAGTATCAAATTATAACCAGCTTGTTCGGTGAATTAAGATTCCCAGGAACCGGATCTGAATTCTGGGCCAGCGCTGCAGATTGATTGCCGGGTCTCCGGAGTCCTGTTTGGTTTTCAGCCCCGCTGAATGGAAGCTCTGCAGTTTTATATTTTATTTATGGTATAAGCAGAATAAATGTGGCTTTTTTTTTTTTTCTCTTTTTAAGATGAAAACGTCTCTGCTTGATGCATGCACAGATCATGCTAGATGCTGGGAGGATAAAGTAAAAATATAGTAACATAATGTCCAGATCAAAGGCTAATCCCGGCTTCTGTGCCGAACAGATATTACTGAGGCTTAAAGGTGCATGCCGCTGGAATATGAAAATGATAAAGCGACTGGCAGCAACACAGATGGCTCTAATGTTCATCAGGGAGCTCTGCAGTGAGCTGTCTGGCTAGATACATTCCTACATCTGCATCTTCTTAAAGCTGAACTCTAAGAAAATAAAGTGGAACCCCAGGAATTGTCTTTATTGACAATTTATATTGGTCAAGCTTCCTATTATTATTATTATGTAAGGTACTTATATAGCGCCATCAACTTATGCAGTGCTTTACATATACATTGTACATTCACATCAGCCCCTACCCTCAAGGAGCTTACAATCTAAAGTCCCTAACTCACATATACTAGGGGCATATTAGACAGAAGCCAATTAGCTCCCAGCATGTCTTTGGAGTGTGGGAGGAAACCGGAGTAAACCCACGCAGGCACAGGGAGAACATGCAAACTCCAGGCAGGTAGTGTCGTGGTTGGGATTTGAACCAGCGACCCTTGTCACTGCTAGGCAAGAGCGCTAACCACTACACCACTGTGCCACCCATATTGATGTGATTATCCTTATTTTATATCCGGGGGGGCCACAGGGGAAGCTGAAAATGACTGTAGTTTTCAGCACTTCTATGCCTTGGCCCGCGTTCACACTTTTGCGAAGCGGGAACCAGCGCAATTCCAGCGCCGGTTCCCTCATCGCATCTTCCCGCAGGCAGTTCACACTGCCCTCTGCGAATTGCTGCGGGTGTCAATACAAAGTTAATGACACCCCCAGATCAGTTTACAGATTTCAGTGCGAACTGTGGATTCGGACAGAAACCCATGCGATACGATTCCAGTGCGGGGGGGGAGGGGGAGTCCCTTCGCCTTTTTTGTGCATATCCAAATTGTATGGCTGAACTCGCATTGCACAGACATGGCATGTGATCGGCACAGCAGTGCGGGTGCGAATCACATCTGTGAACCCAGGCTTATGCACACCGGATGTTTTTACAGCTGCTGTTTTTGGCTTCAGGTGTTTTTTTTCTGCAGCCGATAGACTCCTCAGAATGTTGTCCTATGGGGTTGATTTACTAAAGGGAAAAAGACTTTGCACTTTGCAAAATGCTATTTCATTCTGCTAAGTGCGGTTTCTCCAGAGCTTAGTAAAAGAGCAGAAACTCTGCTGACTTCCATCGTCCAATCATGTGCAAGCAAAAATGCATTTAGCTACGTAAACTGTTGGCGCTATATAAATCCTGTATTATAATAATAATAATAATATATATATATATTTTTCCTTTGGTCATGATTGGCTGCTCTTTGTAAAGTGAAGCCTTACCACATTAAGCTCTGGAGCAACTGCACTTCTTATATGCCTTTAGTAAATGAATCCCTATACATCCAGACATAGGGGGTTATTTACTAAAGGAAAATCCACTTTGCACCGCAAGAGCAAAGTTCACTTGAAATTGCACTGAAAGTCACTGTAGATCAGAGGGGGACATGCAAGGAAAATAAAAAAACAGAATTTTAGCTTGCACATGATTGGATGATAAAATTAGCAGAGCTTCCCCTCATTTCAGATCTACCCCTCAGATTTAGAGCGACTGCACTTCCAAGTGCACTTTCAGTGCAAAGTGGATTTGCCTTTCATAAAAAACCCCCATAGGCTGTTATCAGCAGTTATTGGCTGGGGCGTTTTCTGGCTGGAACCCCCCCCCAGAACTAGTGGGGTTTGAGAGGATTTTTTCCAGCTATAAAAATGCTCTAACTCTGCAAAAAAACGCTGAAAAACTCGGCTATTCTGCATTTATCAGGGTTTTTGAGCCATAAACTTTTGTGGTAGTATAGTTATGTTAAAAAAAAGCTAAAAAACGCAATAGTTAAAAAAAAAAGTTGAAAAATGCTGAAAACTTAATTCTACAGCTAGAGCTCCCTACAGCTAACGCTACTGGCATTTTTATAATGTCCAGTCCAAAAGTGATAAAAAATGTTTTTTTAAAAGAAAGCATCAAACTAGAAAAATAAAAGTAAAATTAATAATAAAAAATTAAAAAATAAATTTAAAGCGCCCCTGTCCCCGCGTGCTTGCTCGCAGAACGCATACATAAGTCACGCCCACATATGTAAACGGAGTTCAAACCACACAGGTTTTCAATTTGGATAGAGCAAAGGAGGGTTATAACCCCTGGCAGATTTTTTTTCCATCATCTGTGTCCCATTTCGGAGATTTCGTGAATGCACATAAAACACTGTTAATGGCACCCCAAACGCAGCAAAAATGATGTGTGTTTGAAAAAAAAAAAAAAACTCATATGTGACAAGACGTGAGGTTAAAAATGCACAAAGCTAAACGCTCAGAAAGGCACATAAGCTACTTTGCCGCATTTAACGTGTGTAGGGAAGTCCACTGAGTGTAGTGCAAGAACACGCAGAAACGATCAAAAACACGGCGCGATTTTGCTTGCGTTTACAAAACACAAAATGCGAACGTAGCCTTAGGCCCCTTTTATGCGGACGAACCGATTGGGTCCGGCTGTCAGTTTTTCAGGTGGATCCAATCAAACCATTCATTGCTCTCTATAGAGGGCTGGATGACAGCGGACTTGTGTCTGCTGACACCCGCCGACATTCAATCCAATCCTGTCCGCTAAAAATGAACGGATGGGAATTGAATCAGACAACAGTCAGATGGGAAACGGACAGGCAGTGCATTTTCATCCGGCCATAGAGGACAGCGGGCCGTGTCATCCACCTGTTCAGCAGAGAGATCCCCTTCTGAGCAGGCGAATCCGCTGGTGGACCAAAGATCAGCGTTGTCACCCTGGTACAGGACACAGAAAAATATTGGATCTATTGGCAGGATCAACCGGTGATAAAATGTGTTATTGGGGAAATGCATAAAAAAAAAAAAAAAAGTCACTGTTAACCACTTTTAACCAAGATTTACCCCCTTTATGACCAAGCCATTTTTTTGCAATACGGCACTGCGTTAATTTAAAGCGGACGTCCACCCTGAAGTGGAAGTTCTGCTCATCTGATCCCCCCCCCCCCCCTCCGGTGCCACAATTGGCACCTTTCAGGGGGAGGGAGGTGCAGATACCTGGATAATACACCCACTTCCGGGACAAGCTAGCCGCAGATGCCCCGACCCCCCCCCCCCCCCCCGCCCCCGTTGTGTTCTGGGAAACACACAGTTCCCAGGACACAGCGGGGACCAGTGGAGACACGCAGCGCAACTCGCGCATGCGCAGTAGGGAACCGGGCAGTGAAGCCGCAATGCTTCACTTCTCGATTCCCTGACAGAGGCTGGCGGCAGGGGCAGCGGAGAGACGAGCGATCGCTCGTCATCTGCCGCCGACATCGCTGGACCCCGGGCCAGGTAAGTGTCCATTTCTTAAAAGTCAGCAGCTGCAATATTTGTAGCTGCTGGCTTTTAATATTTTTTTTAAAGGTGCAGCTCCTCTTTAACTGACAACCGCCCGGTTGTGCGACATTGTACCAAAATAAAATTTATTTCCCTTTTCCTCCACAAATAGAGCTTTCTTTTGGTGGCATTTGATCACCACTGCGGTTTTAATTTTTTGTGCTATAAACAAAAAAAGAGCGACAATTTTGAAAATTCATCAATTTAGGCCAATATGTATTCTGCTATATATTTTTGGTAAAAAAAAAAAACAATAAGCATATATTGATTGGTTTGCACAAAAGTTAAAGCGTCTACAAACTATGGGATACTTTTTTTTATTTATTTATTTATTACTAGTAATAGTGGCGATCAGCGACAATATTGCGGCAGGCATTCTGACACTAACTGACACTTTTTGGGGAAAAGTGACACTGTACTAATGACGCTGGCTGGGAAGGGGTAATCAGGGGGCAATCAAAGGGTTAACTGTGTGCCTAACCAGTGTTTTTCTAAACTGTGGGGGAGGTGCTTTTACTAGGGGAAGGCATGGATCAGTGCTTTGCCTTCCCTACTGACAGAATGGTGATCTGCTTTGTTTACATAGGCAGATTGCAGTCCTCTCTGGATGATGATGATTGGCGAGTGCAGGAGGATATCGAATCCGCGATACTCCCTGATCGGCTCCTGCTGTGTGTAATCACAGCAGGAGTGAGCCGCCAGCAGCGCTCTTTTGCGCCCCCTACCTGAAAGAGCTAGATTGCGTGTGTATATATATATATATATATATATATATATATATATATATATTTATTTTTTTTATTATTATTTTTATTTATTTATTTTGTAATTTATATATATATATATATATATATATATATACACACACGTGATCGTGCACACAGCAGCCGCCCTGTAGAGGTAAAACTGCTATGGGGTGGTTGGCAAGTGGTTAATGCTGAGCAGACACCATAACTCGTAATTTTTTATTTTGCAGATAACTCCAATTTAAGCTAAATACGTCCTCCTTGGATTGTTTCAGCGAAAAAATTCTTTAACACATCTATAAAAAAATCTGTCCAATCCGTAACACAAATTCCATTGTGGTGTCATTTTCTATACGTTCCCAGGCAGCAAACTATTATGGCATGTTTCCCAGAAATGGAAAACAGAACGTGTGTCCATTTCACTCGCCTCCCTCTATTATGGTAAGATCGAATATACCGGCTCTGGAAAAAATAGATCCGAGGAAGAAACACAAAGAAAAATAAGGAACTCTGATCGCGCCTCTGCATTCTTCATTATCTCTGATGGTGTAATCTGCATGGATAGAGCCCAGCAATTCCATCTGAGGGGGAGACCATGATAAAAGTACAAGGAAAAGGCTCAGAAAGTATGCCTGGCCCGTTCACACTTGTAAACTGCGACAATACGCACTGAAATGCAAATGTTAAAGTGTTACTAAACCCACAACATTAAAATCAGTGTGTATACAATGCATTGAAAAAGTATTCATACCCCTTGAAATTTTCCACATTTTTGTCATGTTACAACCAAAAACGTAAATGCATTTTATTGGGATTTTATGTCATAGACCAACACAAAGTGGCACCTAATTGTGAAGTGGAAGGAAAATAATAAATGGTTTTCAATTTTTTTTACAAATTAATACGTGAAAAGTGTGGGGTGCTTTTGTATTCAGCCTTCTTTACTCTGATACCCCCAACTAAACTCTAGTGGAACCAATTGCCTTCAGAAGTCACCTAATTAGTACATAGATTCCCCCTGTGTGTAATTTAATCTCAGTATTAATACAGCTGTCCTGTGAAGCTCTCAGAGGTTTGTTAGAGAACCTTATTGTACAAACAGCATCGTGAAGGCCAAAGAATACACCAGACAGGTCAGGGATAAAGTTGTGTAGAAGTTTAAAGCAGGGTTAGGTTATAAAAAAAAAAATATCCCAAACTTTGAACATCTCAATCCATCATCCGAAAATGGCAAGAGTATGGCACAACTGCAAACTTGGCCGCCCACCTAAACTGGCAGGCTGGGCAAGGAGAGCATTAATCAGAGGAGCAGCCAAGAGGCCCATGGTAACTCTGGAGGAGCTGCAGAGATCCACAGCTCAGGTGAGAGAATCTGTCCACAGGACAACTATTATGCTGCGTACACACAATCGGAATTTTGGTCGGAAAAAGTTCTGATGTTTTTTCTGACAGAATTCCGACGGGATTTCGCTCAAGCTGTCTTGCATACACACGATCACACCAAATTCTGACCGTCAAGAACGCAGTGACGTACAACACTACTAGAAAAAGGAAGTTTAATACCCAGTAGGCAATAGCTTGGGTGGGTTTTTGCGTGTCGGAATTGCATACACGCAATCGGAATTTCCGACAGAAAATTTTTCCATCGGGAAAATGGAGAACATGCTCTCAAATTTTTGCTGGCAGGAATTCGGCCAGCTAAATTCCGATGGAGCATACACATGGTTGCATTTTCCGATGAAAAGCTCTCATCAGTCTTTTGCTGGCCGAAATTCCGATCGTGTGTACGCGGCATTAGTCGTGCACTCCACGAATCTGGCCTTTATGGAAGAGTGGTAAAAAGAAAGCCATTGCTGAAAGAAAGCCATAAGAAGTCCCGTTTGAAGTTTGCAAGAAGCCATGTGGAGGACACAACAAACATGTGGAAGAAGGAGCTCTGGTCAGATGAGACCAAAATTGAACTGTTTGGCCTAAAAGCAAAATGTGTGGTGGGGATGCTTTTCTTCAGCAGGGACAGGGAAGCTGGTCAGAGTTGATGGAAAGAAGGATGGAGCCAAATACAGGGCAATCTTACGCCGTGTACACACGACCGGACTTTGACGGACTGAATTCCATCTGACTTTTCAAAGGACTTTCGACGGACTTCCGTCGAATCGGACACAATCACACCAAAGTCCGACGGATTCGACCGTGATGACATACAACTGGACTAGAATAAGGAAGTTCATAGCCAGTAGCCAATACCTGCCCTAGCATCGGTTTTCGTCCGTTGGACTAACATACAGACAAATGGATTCTCGACCAGACTTGAGTCCATCGGAATGATTTGAAACATGTTCTAAATCTAAAGTCCGTCTGATTTTTCAACAGCAAAGGTCCGATGAAGCCCACACACGGTCAAATTGTCTGACGGATTTGTTCTGTCGGACCTTTGCTGTCAAAAAGTCCGGCCATGTGTACGCGCCATTAGAAGAAAACCTGTTAAGAGTCTGAAAAACACTTGAGACTGGGGCGGAGATTCAACTTCCAGCAGGACAACGACCCTAAACGTACAGCCAGAGATACAATGGAATGGTTTAGATCAAAGCATATTCATGTGTTAGAATGGCCCAGTCAAAGTCCAGACCTAAATCCAATTAAGAATCTGTGGAAAGATTCGAAAACTGCTGTTTACAGACACTCTCCATCCAATCTGACAGAAGTTGAGCTGTTTTGCAAAGAAGAATAGGCAAAAATGTCCCTCTCTAGATGTGTAAAGCTGGTAGAGACACCCCCAAAAAGACTTGCAGCTGTAATTGCAGTGAAAGGCGGTTCTACAAAGTATTGACTCAGGGGGGCGCCATACAAATGCACCCCACACTTTTCACATATCTATTTGTAAAAAATGTTGAAAACCATTTATCATTTTCCTTCCACTTCACAATTAGGTGCCACTTTGTGTTGGTCTATTACATAAAATCCCAATGAAATATATTTACGTTTTTGGTGGTAACATGAGAAAATGTGGAGAATTTCAAGGGGTATGAATAAAGCCCATCCCAGTATATGAAGGACCTGGGAGGGATACATTCCTACAGATTCCACCCAGGATGGCGATGTATAGTGAAATAAGCAATCTGCCATGTCAGCGTACTACCCTTTACGTAAGAAACGGCAGCGAATAATTTATCTTACGTCCGCTAACAAATCGATGTCAAGCTGAGCAATAATTATTTTGAAACTAGATTCCACTTTAATTCTATGACCACTAAACCCATAATAGCAGCTATTCCCAGCAAATGTCACAACTAATCACAGGATACGGACAGAAGACAAATATAGGATTTGGGGAGGATGTGGGACTCTAATCCGGTATGGATCTGCCCCCCCTCCCGCCCCCCCCCCCCCCCCCCGGTCCCTGTACTGTAATCAGAGCCAGCCGCTGATGTCTGCAGAGTCTTGCTCAGAGTGTGTTTTAAAGTTTATATAAACCGGCTTTTTTCAACCCCTCCACTACAAAGGAACCCTTGAAATAATTTCCAGGTCCAAAGGAACCCCTATTAGGGATAAGAAACAAAGAGATCTTAAGTAAAAATCAGCCCATAATGCACACATTAAAGTGGTTGTATAGTCATTTTTGGGACTTTTACCTACGGGAAAGCCTATAATAAGGCTTACCTGTAGGTAAAAAAAATATCTCCTAAACCTGTACGGTTTAGGAGATATTCCCCTCGCAATGCGCCGTGACTGCAGCGGCGCATGCGCACAGGGGATTCTCGGCTGAAAGTCCGGCAGACGCCGGACCCTGCCGGGAAGAAATCTCCCTCGGCGTGGATCGGGCCAGATGTCGAGGCCTCGTTCTAAGGCAAGTATCTCATAATGAGCTAGTATGCGGTGCATACCAGCTCATTATGCCTTTTCCTTTGCAGGTGAGTAAAAAAAAAAAAAAACATCAGCGGGTATACAACCGCTTTAAGGCTCCATTCACCCCTAGGCAATTTGAATTGCAGGCAGAATCGCTGCAATTCCACTCGCAATTCCAAACCATGGCAAAATGCGGGACGCATTAACAATGCCATTACTACTTAAAGAGGAAGTAAACCCTGATGGGTTTACTTCCTCTTTTTTTCCCTGCAAAGGTAAAGCATAATGGACTACTATGCATCGCATAGTAGCTCATTATGTGTCACTTACCTGACACAGGAGCCAGCGAAGTCGCCGCTGATCCCTGTAGTCCGCCGCATCCATCTTGCTGGTGGCGTCTCGCAGCTCCGACCAATGACAGCGGCGAAGCCGCGATGACGTCACTCCCGCGCATGCGCACGGGAGTCGCGTCTCGCAGCTCCGACGCTGCCATTCAGCGAAGCCGCGATTACGTCACTCCCGCGCATGCGCACGGGAGTCGACAAATTAGGCAAATCCATTCTTGGATTTGCCGCATTTAGTGCGCCTGCGCGCCGCTGTCTACGGCGCATGCGCCATAGACAGCGGTGCCCATTTTCGGGCAAATATCTCCTAAACCATATAGGTTTAGGAGATATTGCTTGGACCTACAGGTAAGCCTTAATCTAGGCTTACCTGTAGGTCAAAGTGGTTTGAAGGGGTTTACTTCCTCTTTAATGGCACCCCAAGTGTGGTGCTTTTTTGATGTGATTTGTATTCGTAGTGTTTTCATGTGACAACATTGAAGAAATTACACTTTTCTACAATGTAAAGTAGTGAGTACACAGCTTGTATAACAGTGTAAATTTGCTGTCCCCTCAAAATAACTCAACACACAGCCATTAATGTCTAAACCACTGGCAACAAAAGTGAGTACACCCCTAAGTTAAAATGTCGAAATTGGGCCCAATTAGCCATTTTCCCTCCCCGGCATCATGTGACTCATTTAGTGTTGCAAGGTCTCAGGTGTGAATGTGGAGCAGGTGTGTTAAGCAGGTGTGTTAAATTTGGTGTTATCGCTCTCACTCTCTCATATTGGTCACTGGAAGTTCAACATGGCACTTTATGGCAAAGAACTCTCTGAGGATCTGAAAAAAAAGAATTGTTGCTCTACATAAAGGTGGCCTAAGCCAGTGGTCCTTTGCTTGCCTTTATCTGGCCCTTGGGGCACTATTTTGTCCACAGATAACAACAATGATGCACAATTTCCCCCACTGACACCAATGGTAAAGGTGGCCTAAGCCAGTGGTCCTTTGCTTGCCTTTATCTGGCCCTTGGGGCACTATTTTGTCCACAGATAACAACAATGATGCACAATTTCCCCCACTGACACCAATAAAGGTGCCCAATTCCTCATGGCAAAAAAACTCTCTGAGGATCTGAAAAAAAGAATTTCTGCTCTACATAAAGATGGCCTATGTTATAAGAAGATTGCCAAGACCCTGAAACTGAGCTGCAGCATGGTGGACAAGACCATACAGTGGTTTAACAGGACAGAATCCACTCAGAACAGGCCACGCCATGGTCGACCAAAGAAGTTGAGTGCACGTGGTCAGCGTCATATCCAGAGGTTGTCTTTGGGAAATAGATGTATGAGTGCTGCCAGCATTGCTGCAGAGGTTGATGGGGTGGGGGGGTCAGCCTATCAGTGCTCAGACCATACGCCGCACACTGCATCAAATTGGTCTGCATGGCTTTTCTAAAGATGATGCACTAGAAAGCCTGCAAACAGTTTGGTGAAGACAAGCAGACTAAGGACATGGATTATTGGAACCATGTCTTGTGGTCTGATGAGACCAAGATAAACTTATTTGGTTCAGATGGTGTCAAGCGTGTGTGACGGCAACCAGGTGAGGAGTACAAAGACAAGTGTGTCTTGCCTACAGTCAAGCATGGTGGTGGGAGTGTCATGGACTGGGGCTGCATGAGTGCTGCAGGCACTGGGGAGCTACAGTTCACTGAGGGAACCATGAATGCCAACATGCAGGGCCAGGACAAGGGGTGGGCAGGAGGGACGGCTGCCCCTGGCGCAATGGTTTATTCCAGGGGTAGGGGGCACCCTAACCCTAAGGGAAAGGCGGGCACAGTTTGGCGTCTTTGCCCTGGACTCTGGATGACCTTGTCCCGGCACTGCCAACATGTACTGTGACATACTGGAGCAGAGCAAGATCCCTTCCCTTCTAAAACTGGGCCGCAGGGCAGTATTCCAACATGATAACGACCCCAAACACACCTCCAAGACGACCACTGCCTTGCTGAGGAGCAAAGGTGAAGGACTTGCCAAGCATGTCTCCAGACCTAAACCCTATTCAGCATCTGTGGGGCATCCTCAAACGGAAGGTGAAGAAGGGCAAGGTGTCTAACATCCACCAGCTCTGTGATGACCTCACGGAGGAGTGGAAGAGGTCTCCAATTTGGACTTTTTCATTTAGGGGTGTACTCACTTTTGTTGCCAGCAGTTTAGACATTAATGGTTGTGTGTTGAGTTATTTTGAGGGGACAGCAAATTGACACTGTTATACAAGCTATACACTCACTACTTTACATTGCTGATCATTTGAGGTGGTTAATGAGTAGGGATGAGCTTCGTGATGCGTTCGACTCGAACATCGGTCGTTCGTGCGTTCGCCGAATTCCGAACGTTTGGGCCGTTCGCGGCAAAATTCGTGTGGCCCACAATGCACTGCGATGGCGCAATGCATTGCTGTCTCACGATTGGCCAAGCATGCACTGTGACCCCGCATGCTTGGCCAATTGCAGCGCCAGTAGCGAGGAGAGCAATGGTTGGCCACAGGCATCCTGCCTGTGGCCAATCATAGCTCAGACTGTGTAGTGCACGCCCCACACTATATAAAGCCGCCTTTCAGGCGGCCTCGTGTAGTGTTTGTTAGCATCTGAAGCAGTGGGTGTTCTGTGTACCTTCAACACAGTTACACACCAATCGTTTTTGGCTGATTTACTATTTTGCTCTTGTGTAGTGGTTACTGTCTGTGCCCTGACCGCAGTATACACCACTATATTCACCTCACCTATATAGCTAGTGATCTAGCTTTAATAATAGAGCTTGCAGTCAGTAGTGTTAGTGCGTGCTGTCTGCGTGCTCTGTACCCAGTACATACCACTATATACACCTACATAGCTGTTCTCTATTTGAGCCCGATTGTCATTTGCAGGAGTTATTGGAAGTTGTGTGTGCCTCCAGCACAGCACAGTATACATCTGTATATACCCCTTTAACTCTGCTGTTTTCTGGTTATTATCTGCGTGCCCTGACCGCAGTATACACCGTGATATTCACCTCACCTATATAGCTAGTGGTCCATCTTTAACAATAGAGCTTGCAGTCAGTAGTGTCACTCAGGAGATAGTGCGTGCTGTGTGCCTGCTCTGTACCCAGTACATACCGCTATTATCCACCTACATAGCTGTTCTCTATTTGGGCCCGATTGGCATCTGCTGGAGTTATTGGAAGTTGTGTGTGCTTCCAGCACAGCACAGTATACATCTGTATATACCCCTTTAACTCTGCTGTTTTCTGGTTATTATCTGCGTGCCCTGACCGCAGTATACACCGTGATATTCACCTCACCTATATAGCTAGTGGTCCATCTTTAACAATAGAGCTTGCAGTCAGTAGTGTCACTCAGGAGATAGTGCGTGCTGTGTGCCTGCTCTGTACCCAGTACATACCGCTATTATCCACCTACATAGCTGTTCTCTATTTGGGCCCGATTGACATCTGCTGGAGTTATTGGAAGTTGTGTGTGCTTCCAGCACAGTATACATCTGTATATACCCCTTTAACTCTGCTGTTTTCTTGTTATTGTCTGCGTGCCCTGACCGCAGTATACACCGTGATATTCACCTCACCTATATAGCTAGTGGTCCATCTTTAACAATAGAGCTTGCAGTCAGTAGTGTCACTCAGGAGATAGTGCGTGCTGTGTGCCTGCTCTGTACCCAGTACATACCGCTATTATCCACCTACATAGCTGTTCTCTATTTGGGCCCGATTGACATCTGCTGGAGTTATTGGAAGTTGTGTGTGCTTCCAGCACAGCACAGTATACATCTGTATATACCCCTTTAACTCTGCTGTTCCATAAAAAAGGCATCTGCAGGAGTTAGTGGGTGTTGTGTGCCTCCAGCACAATATACACTACCCAACTGCTGTTTTACCCAACTCCCTTCAGGCCATTACCATGTCTGGAAGGCCAGCAAGGAGAGGCAGACAGGCGCGAGCCGATAAAAGAGGGCAAGCAGGCTCTGTGTCTAGAGACAACAGTGCTGGTCGTGGACGCGGTGCATTGTCATCAGCACGTGGCCATGGGACATGCTTGTCCTTCTTTTCTGCAGCTGGACATGTTGAACCGCAACATGCCAACGACTTGGTAGAGTGGATGACCAAGCCCTCTTCATCCTCCTCATCCTCTCTCACCCAGTCTCAGGGTAGTAGAAAAGCAGCTGCCAACACATCGTCGTCCCTCCTCTCAATGTCATCATCAGTGACTCCTTCCCTAGACCCACCACGTCCTCCTGAGGAGTCTCCTGAACTCTTTGAGCACAGTGTTGGGTACATGCTCCAGGAGGATGCCCAGTGTTTGGTGGGCTCTGATGATGACACTCAGCTAGAGGAAGGCAGTAGCGTGAGCACAGAGAGAGGGGATGCTCAAGAAGGACAGCAATCTGGCAGTCATGTTCCACAAGCTGCAGCATACTGCCAGGTTTGCTACAGCGATGAAGAGGGAGGGGATGATGAGGGCACTGACTCCACGTGGGTGCCTGGAAGGAGGGAGGAGGAGGAGGAGGAGGCACATGTCCAACGAGGCAGGATGCCCTCCGGGGGCCAGCTTAGGGGCAGCACACCGACTGAATCACACCGCAGAGCTCCGCCTGCGCAGAGCGCTTCCTCTGCGCAGAGCGCTTCCTCTGCGCGTTATTCTAAAAGTTCTTTGGTGTGGGCCTTTTTTGAGACGAGTGCATCAGATCGCACCGCTGCTATTTGCAACATATGTCTCAAGCGTATCTCACGTGGCCAAAACATCAGCCGCTTGGGCACCACATGCTTGACCAGACATATGTTGACCTGCCATGCAGCTCGTTGGCAAGCATACCTCAAAGACCCACACCAAAGAACAAAGCGGACCTCTCCTTGCTCCTCATCAGCTGGCATCTCCAACCCCACTAGACCTTCAGTCCTCTCTGAAACCTGCTCTGAGAGGAATGAAGGTGTAGAATTAGGTGTGTCACAGCCAAGTGCTTCCGGGAACTCTGCTAGTGGTACATCCACGTCCGATTATAGCAGACAAATGTCCCTGCCCCAGCTGCTGGACCGGCGGAAGAAATTTACTCCCAGCCATCCACATGCCCAGCGGTTGAATGCTAGCTTGGCTAAATTGCTAGCACTTCAACTGCTGCCTTTTCAGTTGGTAGACTCGGCCCCCTTCCGTGAGTTTGTACAATGTGCGGTTCCTCAGTGGCAGGTCCCCAAACGCCACTTTTTCTCACGGAAGGCGATTCCGGCTCTCTACCGGCATGTGGAAGGCAATGTCCTTGCCTCGCTGGACAGGGCGGTCAGTGGTAAGGTGCATATTACCGCTGACTCATGGTCCAGCAGGCATGGACAGGGACGTTACCTGTCTTTCACGGCCCATTGGGTCACTCTTCTGGCTGCTGGGAAGGATGCAGGACAAGGTGCAGTAGTATTGGAGGTTGTTCCGCCACCACGCCTCCAAAATGCTACTATTGGTTGTGACACACCTCTCTCCTCCACCCCCTCCTCTTCTTCTTCCTCCATGGCCTCTTCCAGTGCTCTGTCCTCAGAACCAGCGGTGCTCTGTAGGCGTTGCAGGGGCTACGCAAGTATGCAGGCAAAACGATGCCATGCCATGCTTGCGCTGGTTTGTTTGGGGGACAGGAGCCACACTGGGGCGGATGTTTTGTCAGCTCTGCAGGGGCAGGCCGAGAGGTGGTTGACGCCACGCCAGCTTAAGCCAGGAATGGTGGTTTGCGACAATGGCACCAACCTCCTCTCCGCCCTCCGACAGGGACAACTGACCCATGTGCCCTGTGTAGCTCACGTCCTTAACCTGGTGGTGCAGCGGTTCTTGGGCAGGTACCCCGGCTTACAGGATGTCCTGAAACAGGCCAGGAGAGTCTGTGTGCATTTCCGCCGATCATTTAATGCCTGTGCTCGGCTGGCTGAGCTCCAAAAGGAGTTGAACCTGCCCAAGAACCGCCTTATATGTGACATGCCCACCAGATGGAACTCAACATTGGCCATGCTGCAGCGGCTGCACACGCAGCAGAGGGCCATCAATGAGTACCTGTGCGACTACGGCACCAGGACAGGGTCAGGAGAGCTTGGTTTTTTCTCACCACGCCAGTGGGGCATGATCAGGGATGCATGCACTGTCCTGTCACCATTTGAGGAGGCCACAAGGATGGTGAGCAGTGACAGTGCATGCATCAGTGACACTATACCTCTTGTCCACCTCTTGGAGCATACGCTGCGTGGAATAATGGACAGGGCACTTGAGGCAGAACAGAGGCAGGAAGAGGAGGACTTCCTTGCCTCTCAAGGCCCCCTTTATCCAGACAGTGTTCCTGCTGTGCCACCCATCACACAGGAAGAGGGTGAGGAGGAGGAAGAGGAGGAGGAGGATGATTGTGTCAGCATGGAGGTGGAGGCTGGCACTCAGCATCAGCAGCAGCAGTCTTATAGGGATGATTTACAGTCCCAAGAAACACGTGGACTTGTACGTGGCTGGGAGGAGGTAGCTGCGGATCATGTTGTCCTTAGTGACCCAGAGGACTCCGGACCGAATGCCTCAGCTAACCTACGCTGCATGGCCTCCCTGGTCCTGCAAAGCCTGCGGAAGGATCCTCGTATTCTTCGGATCAAGGAGAGGGACCATTACTGGCTGGCCACTCTCCTTGATCCACGGTACAAGGGTAAGGTTGCCGACCTTATCTTGCCATCGCAGAGGGAGCAGAGGATGAGACATCTCCGGGAGGCCTTGCAGAAAGCTCTGTGCAACGCGTTCCCAGAGACTGGGAGGTCACAAACTCCTGGTCCTGGACAACGTGTTGCTGAGGCATCAGTCAGAAGGAGCGGTGGAGAAGGTGGCCGTCTGACTGATGCTTTCAGACAATTTTTTAGTCCGCAGCCCCAAGGTATGATTGGTTCCAGCACCCATCGCCAGCGTCTAATTTACATGGTGCAGGAATACCTAGGGGCAAGGTCAGACTTGGACACCTTTCCCACTGAAAATCCTCTGGCTTACTGGGTCTTGAGGATGGATCACTGGCCAGAGCTTGCACAGTATGCAATTGAGCTACTGGCCTGTCCTGCATCCAGCGTTCTTTCGGAACGCACCTTCAGTGCTGCTGGTGGCTTCGTTACCGATCACAGGGTGCGCCTGTCCACCGAATCAGTTGATCGACTGACCTTCATCAAGATGAATCAGTCTTGGATCACCCACAGCTACCAAGCACCTGAAGCTGATGTAACCGAATAATTTTTTTTGAAATACCACATCCCTTCAAGACTGCCTATGCTGATGCTGAGTGACTGTCCTGTTATGTTGATTGTCTATCCTCTTCCTCCTCCGCTGATATGTTGGAAGAACATTTTTGGTTCTGGGTGATGCCTAAGGCCCAATTTTTCTGCCCCTGTTTAACAGGGGCGTTTAAGTACAATTTTTGATGCAATGCTTTGCAGCAGGGCTAATTCCTGCAATAAAACTAGAGTATATGGCAGAGGTTGCAGTGTGATGGCACCAGTGCCTAAGGCCCAATTTTTCTGCCCCTGTTTAACAGGGGCGTTTAAGTACAATTTTTGATGCAATGCTTTGCAGCAGGGCTAATTCCTGCAATAAAACTAGAGTATATGGCAGAGGTTGCAGTGTGATGGCACCAGTGCCTAAGGCCCAATTTTTCTGCCCCTGTTTAACAGGGGCGTTTAAGTACAATTTTTGATGCAATGCTTTGCAGCAGGGCTAATTCCTGCAATAAAACTAGAGTATATGGCAGAGGTTGCAGTGTGATGGCACCAGTGCCTAAGGCCCAATTTTTCTGCCCCTGTTTAACAGGGGCGTTTAAGTACAATTTTTGATGCAATGCTTTGCAGCAGGGCTAATTCCTGCAATAAAACTAGAGTATATGGCAGAGGTTGCAGTGTGATGGCACCAGTGCCTAAGGCCCAATTTTTCTGCCCCTGTTTAACAGGGGCATTTAAGTACAATTTTTGATGCAATGCTTTGCAGCAGGGCTAATTCCTGCAATAAAACTAGAGTATATGGCAGAGGTTGCAGTGTGATGGCACCAGTGCCTAAGGCCCAATTTTTCTGCCCCTGTTTAACAGGGGCGTTTAAGTACAATTTTTGATGCAATGCTTTGCAGCAGGGCTAATTCCTGCAATAAAACTAGAGTATATGGCAGAGGTTGCAGTGTGATGGCACCAGTGCCTAAGGCCCAATTTTTCTGCCCCTGTTTAACAGGGACATGTAATTACAATTCTTGATATAATATTTCACAGGAGGGCCCCTTCCTGTGCCCACCCAGAGTAACGGTGAGGACTTATAGTGTTGTGGCACCAGCACCACAACCACCAAAGGTCAATTTTTCTACCACTGTTCAACAATGGCATGTAATTACAATTCTTGATACACAGCAGGACGCTCCAGCGCCCACCAAGAGTCACTTTGAGGGCTTACAATGTTGTGGCAAAACCAACACCTTGTTCTGCCATTTCTGCAGAGCATATAGGGCAGGCCCCTACTTTCAAACATCCAATTTACAAACATCTCCTACTTGCAAACGGAAAGAGACAACAGCAAGTGAGATGAAAAAAGATGGACGACAAAACAAATTATACAGGGGTGATAACCCTTCCCTATGTTTTCCAAAAAGCTTAAAAATAGTTTTTTTGACTGGAGCTACACTTTAAAAATGTACCAGTTGAAAATTACAAACAGATTCAACTTAACACAACAAACCTACACAGTCCCTGTCTTGGTTGCACCGCCTGTATACTGCTGTTCTGAGTATATAGGGCCTGGGGGCCACACACATTTCCTTTTTTTAATATGGGTACGGGGTTCCCCTTAATATGTGTACAAGACCCAAATAGGCTGGTAATGGGCAGGGAGGGCTACCCATGCCATTTTTCTGAATGATTTTCAACCATATTGCAGGAACCAGATATAACATTAAAACCGCAAGCAGTTTTAAATGGTGTTATTTCCGTTTAATGTCATTTTGTGCAGGGACTGTTCTAAACACGGGAAACACGTGGCACTTCACAGGCATACTACAGACACCCCCCAGGCACCATATTTAAAGGAATATTTCATATTTTTTTTTTCACTTTAATCGTCATTAAAATCAGTGCTCCCGCCAAAACGGACGTTTTTAAAACTTTTTTTTGCATTGACCCATGTCCCCTGAGGCAGGAGTCAGGTCCCCAAACCCTTTTTAGGACAGTATCTTGCATATTAGCCGTTAAAATTAGCACTTTCAATTTCGAACGTTCGAGTCCCATAGACTTCAATGGGGTTCTAACGTTCGTTACGAACGCGGGGTCCGTTCGAAAGTTCTGGTGCGAACCGAACCCGGGGGGTGTTCGGCTCATCCCTATTAATGAGGAACTTTACCCATAACAACTTGATAAAAAATAATGTTCTTTAGAAAGGAACATACATTCCACATCAATAATTATGCTACCAAAATGAGTGTGTTCTGCATATTGCCTCCAGCATTGCTCCTGTTTCTTCTTTCTGGAGGCTGCCATTTTGCTGAAGCCCAAAACCCCTGAGCAGCGGTAAATCTTTAGAGCTGTCAGCAGCTCGGCCACTAGTGGCTCCAATTTTCAGTCAAAATTCCAAAAATGGGGAGCAACAGCATGTGCAGAGCAGGGTGAGACAGTGTATTACTGGATTTTAAACAGCGTGGGCACTTATTTTTAATGTTTTACATTTTTTGACTAAAGTTGTACTTTAAGCTTCTTTTTTTTCTGCACACCACCACACATGTATGGTGTGAACCGGGCAGAAAAACATAGATTAACGGATAAATCCTTGCCTGCACAATTCAGTTCTCCAGAGTGCAATCACACTCCTGGGCACACACCATGCCAAGTTTGAGTCACCTCTCTCCACTGTTTTGGCAAAGAAGAAAGAGGATCAATAAAAACGCATCTCATGGCAGGAGTCCCCAAGCTATATTAGTGTAGCACTCTCTAGTTTTCTACTATTGTGAGAGTAGTCAAACTATATTGTTTAATCCTGTGAGTCTGTAATTGGGTCAGGGTTATTAGTGTTCAGGGCAGCATGACTCATACAGACAGCTCTCTGGTGCCTCCCCCTGGTCTAGAATGTCGGAGAATGTTCTGGAAACTAGAGGCTGGGGGCTAGGAGGGGCTGTTCTACATATTTGGTGTCCCTTAGCCAGTCCCCAGGAGGTGGGCCTGGCAGAGGACTAAGTGAGCCCTTAAATAGAGATAAGTCATGCTGGCCAGGAAGTCGGGAGGAAGATGGAGATGCAGTGCTCAGGCTGACGGTGGCCCTTGAGGCAAACCCCTTAGTCTGGGGGGGGTGTGCGCTGCCTAGGGCTGGGGCTCAGGTTCTGGCCTCAGATTCTACCACAGATGAAGTTCCTATGTGCCTGGCTGTGTAGCAATGGAGAACCCTGTCACTTGCAGCCCCTACAGGGGTTGTGCCAGGGCCGTCTTTAAGGCAGGGCATAAGGGGCAGCTGCCCTGGGCCCTGTCATTGTTGTGGGGCCCAAAGCAGCTGCCTCATACTTGCCAACTATCCCAGTTTGCATTCCCTTGTCCCTTGAAGTTTTAGTCCTGTGCTGTGTCCTGATATCTCAGTGTGAAGTGCTGCTACTAATGCTGCCCAGCTCTGCCCTATTGTTGTGTACAGATGACTCACCTGCAGACCCTGTGTTTACCTGTAAATAAGCAGTAAATAGCAGTGACATGCATATGTAAATAGCTGAGGCCAACGGAATTGATATTTAAATAAAGGCAGTATTCACATGTATATCATGCCCCTCTCCAGTGAGGAGATGATGTGCTGTAACCTATAGCAACCAGTGAGCAGTATTACTGTACAGTAATCTCTAGCAGCCAATCAAAAAGCAGAAATCATGTGCTGTAACCTCTAGCAACTAATTAGTTAGCCTTAAGGAGTGCTGTAACCTCTAGCCACCAGTTAGTGAGCAGTAATGATATGCTGTAACCTCTGGCAACCAATCGCAATCGCTGCCTGATCTGATAAGGTAAACTGGTTTTAAGTCTAGCTGCTATTTATTTTATTTCTCAGAGAAGGTGGAGAGTGAAATTGCATGGGGGGAGGGGGGCCCTAAGAAAATTTTTGCCCAGGGCCCAATCAATATTAAAGACGGCCTAAATGGGTTGTGCTACATATGAAGCCAAAAGTTGACGACCCTAATCAACACATTCTGCTCATAGCTAATCCAGTTTTGGTGGAAAGGTCTTTTCATGAACATGTGTCCCTTTTTGACCAGGTTGGCTGTATTAGAAAAGGTTGAGATATCGGTGGAAACTGCCCAAACCTTACAACAAAGTTTTTTTCTGGAGCTTCTAAGTAAGAGATTTCGGGAAGTAGTAGAAATGAGGAACCCGAGCTTTAAGCGGCCTTCGTCTGGCCTGAACAGCTTCAAATAATTCTGTCTCTTGCAGGAACCTGTGATTTACCAGCTGCATTGAATTACAATGAAAGATTGTGGAATGTCTAATCTTTTCGTGGAAGAACCTTTCAAGTATTAGAAAAAGACAATATTCTTCTAAGGACATACCTTGAACAGGCAAGAAGAAAGAAAAGTAGCCGCAGAGCAAGTTCTCATTTTATTTATGTGACGGTTGCCATGTGTACCAGACATCGAACGAAGAAAATGTTTGATGGATCCCTAAGCTCTGTTTTTTTTTTCTTTACTTAGTGAATTTAGACAGTAGCTGCCATAAAATGACATTTAATTGAAATGCTATTCATTTTGTCAAATGATCTCTACAGCAGGATCATAATACAGACTGGCTGCCCCCCCCCCCATTTAGAAATGCCCATGAATTGGTTACGTGACCAGCCAAGGTGGGCCAGGCCAACACAGAACTGGTAGCCACCATGGACACCATGCTGCTGGGGGCACAGCTGGAGCAACAGCCCTATACTGCCTCTGCATCACACAATCGTCCCCTACACTGTGTACTGGGCTCTCCCCGTAAAACCAGAGGAACTTTGCTGTCATGCACTCCTATACTGTACAGGACTGAGATGCCAAACTTATAGCTCAGTCCTGCAGATTATACAAGGAGATCGGGGTCCTCCCTCTAAATCAGTTCACAGAGAAAAAGGGTCGGGACTTTAAATGATGTTGATATATTTACCTCTTTTTATAGATATATCATGCATCCGCCCCTGATGATTGGATAGATCCCATGAAACGCGTTGGACCTAACCTAGATGCAATGTATACATACCCACATGGTGTTTGGATTCAGGCAATTACCGTGGATTATAACTGTCATATTGCAATGATTATACTATTGTATATTGTATATTCTATTCATATTTTTTAACATGTAAATGTTTTTGGATACATGATTTGTTATATTATGTGCCATTATTGCATGTATTGTCTACCATATACCTACTCCTAATCATAGCAAACAAATAAATACTTGTTCATGTTTTACTTTGACTCCTTTGATTAGCTACAATATAGACACCTCATTTAAAGTCCCGACCCTTTTTCTCTATGTACTTGAATAAGGATGGAGATGCATGTTACCGTCCATCTAATTTAAAGTCCCAAAAGCCCCCTCTATTGCAATCCCTCTAAATCAGTGGCACTCCGCTGTCAGATGCTCTTGCCCCGTGCGGGACTGAGCTGTCAAACTGACAGCTCAGTCCTGCAGATTACATAGGGAGACTGGGGCTCTCATTGTAAAACCAGTGGCACTCTGCTGCCAGATAATCCTTGGCTATGCAGGACTGAGCTGTCAAACTGACAGCTCAGCCTGGCAGATTACACTGAGAGATCAGAGCTCTCATTGTAAACCAGTTGCACTCTGTTGTCAGATATTCCTGCACTGTGTAGGACTGAGGCGTCAAACACACAGCTCAGTTTTGCAGATTACACAGGAAGAGTAGGGCTTTCAAGTATTAGAAACCAGTGGCACTCCGCTGTCAGATATTCCTGCACTGTGCAGGACTGAGCTGTCAAACTGACAGCTCAGTCCTGCAGATTACACAGAGAGATCTGGGCTCTCAATGTAAACCAGTGGCACTCAGCTGTCGGATATTCCTGTATGTATCATGGAGCTCTGATGATTAAAGCGTTACTAAACCCAGTAATATGAAAATAGTTTATTTGCCCCCCCCCTCCCCCACAGTGTCTACAGCTTATAAATCTTCTTTTTACAATAAAATACTGCCACTATATACCTTTTTGGCTGATCTGTATACCACGGTCACATGATAAGCTGCAGAGTTTGTCCAGAGCTGTGTGCTCAGGCAGGAGGAGATTTCCACTATAGCCTGTATACACGCCCACATGTGTGATGTCAATATCAAGTGGCCTGGCAAGCTCTGAGAACAAGTAATTGTTCTCTCCAGCATTAAAGACACAACTGAGCATGTGCAGGCTGGCTACCCTGCCTGTGTTAGCTGGCCTTCCCAAGATAGACAGTGCAGGAGGGGGAAGATCGGTGCATACAGGATCAAACAGCCTTTTTACACAATGCAGAGGATTAACCCCTTAAATTCCACAGAGAGTATAACAAGGATGCTATGCAGCATATAAAGACTGTTGTGGGTTTAGTAACACTTTAAAGCTCCATTCACATTTGGCGTTTTGGGATCTCAAGCAGAATCGCTACAATCCCAAAATGGAAACAGTGATGACGGATGCTCTTTTTAAATGCTACTTGTTTGAATAGGAAACCGCTGTTTTTGACAAGAAAAGACTGTGTTTGACCTACTTTTCTTGCCGTTTAAATGCAGCTCAACTGGACATGTTGTCCATAGAAACGGAGCACAACACAAAGAGGGTCAAACACAACCTCTGAACTGCCATGTTTAGTTCTCTAAAGTCAGTGGGATTTTGCAGATCTGTGTTTTGACAGCTTGCAAACGTATGTCACGTGTAGGAAAACAAAGCCCATCAATATGAGCTATTATATTGTGAGAGCCACGTTCTCCCTGTGTAATCTGTAGGACTAAGCTATGAAACTGACAGCCATGTGATGCAGAGGCAGAAGAGGCTGTCCCCGCCCCCCCCCCCCCAGCATGGCACCTAAAGCAAAAGCCTATTCTGCTTGTGCCTTGGCCCGGCCCTGCCCAGAATGCTTTCCTACTTGTCTTGGATAAAACAATCCTATGTAGCTTTCATTCATAAATGAGTGTTATGTGTGTAGCACCCTCTACCAATAGGTAGGTGCTAGTAATAGTTTTGTTTACTAGGCACAGTCAGCACAGGCAAATTTAGGCAGGCCTATGCTGCAAGCTAGGCCTGTCTGTTTTGATCTGGGGGCTGGGAGTGGTCAGAGTAGCAGTGGGTGCGGCCACCTGTGCTCTAGTTCTGAGCCGCCTCCCCTGCTTCCAGGGAGAAGATTCTGGAAGAGGGGCTGGGCCTAGATCTGGAGTGGCAGGCAGCTCATGTGGGAGCCCTGACCAATCCCCAATTGGTATTGGCAGGGGGCAGGCCTCCTATATAACCTGAGGTAAAAATCCACTGGGGGGAGATGTTGGCTGAGTGAAGTGAGGAATGGAATACTAGGCAGCAGCAGGAGGGCACCCCCATCTGGGGGGGGGGGGTGTACCGATCGCAAGTGGTGGCCTAGGGAGAGCTGTGAGGGAACTTTGCCTCTACACGGTCATTGGCAATGTCTTTATTACCACACGGTCGGTGGTAAACAACTCCTGGAGCAGAGGGGCAGGTGAAGCTGTCGGATGGTCCGGTCAAGTTCCTCATCAAGGAATCAGGGCAATGGAAGGTCGGTGAGTGTTAGTGGCGGGCTGGATGTGCCAGGAAGTCTGTGAGGGAACTTTGCTTCTATACGGTCTTTAGCAAAGTCTTCATCATTTACACAGTGAATAATGGGGAGTTCTGGATCAGAGGAGAGACTGTGAGGATCTGTGTCAAATCGATGTGGCCTGAGGGCACAGAATTTGCAAGCTGTCTGGGAATATTAGTCCACCATCCTTAACCACTACAATACAGGGCACTTTCACCCCCTTCCTTCCCAGCCCAATTTTCAGCTTTCAGCGCTCTAGCGCTTTCAGTGACAATTGCGCGGTCATGCTACACTGTACCCAAATGAAATTGTTATCATTTTGTTCGCACAAATAGAGCTTTATTTTGGTGTTATTTATTCACGACTCCGTTTTTTTTTTTGCGATATAAGCGCAAAAAAAGCGGAAATTTGGAAAAAAAACAATATTTTCTTTTTTCTATTTGAAAAGAAATCCAATAAAATCAAATTTTGTCATAAATTTAAGCCAAAATGTATTCTGCTACATGTTTTTGGTAAGAAAAATTCCGTTAAGTGTATAATAATTGGTTTGTGTGATCACGGACATATGTACGCAAATGATCATGTACATATGTGTGCAGGTGATCACGTACATATGTGTGCACATAATCATTGGGACAAGTGATTTTAGTGGGACATATGTGGGGGACATGTTTTTATTATTAGGGACATGTGTTTTTATTATTTGGGGACATGTATGTTTTGGGGACATGTGTGTTTTGGGGACATATGTGGGGACTGTGTTTGTACTGTGTGGTGTGTTGTGTGTTTACACTACACTGATGATCAGTGAGTAAAAAGCTGTAAAAAGCAGCTCATACTCACTGATCATCAGCCGGCTGCAGCGTTCTGCTCTCCTCTCCTCAGCGGTGACTTCCGTGTGAGGAGAGGAGAGCCGATTGCCTAGCAACCGGCTGTTTGTTTACATCACATGACGGCCGTGATTGGACACGGCCGTCATGTGATCAGGAGGGCCAATCACAGAGCCCTCCTGCCGATCTGAGATGTGCCGTGTCCGGGTGACACGAGCACATCGGGATCGCGCCGCTGCGCGAGCGCGCGCGCGCGCGATCCCGCTACTCCTGAAGGACGTTCCTGAACGGCCTATCAGGAGTAGACGGCTCCCACCTGGCCGTATATGTGCATTGGCCGGGTGGGAAGTGGTTAAGAATGTTTTTAAACTACTAGGCCTCTGGGGAGAGGTGCTGCAGGCCTCAGGCCTAGTGGCAGTGAGCAGCCAGAGCCTGATAAGGGACTTATTCAGAGTGGGTCATTATTGCTCAAAAGAAGAAGATGTGACATGACTTTACCTCAGTATAAACAAGTTTGTGCAGGAGGAGAAGGAGTTGTAGGACCATCACTTTTACACGGTCAAGAGTGATGTCCTCATCCTTTACCACGGTAATGGATGGGGAATTCTTGGAAGTAATAGTCTGCGGGAGTTAAGCAGAGGAGAAGCAACAGTCTTCATGGAGATGCAGGAGGAGATTCATACTCAGTACAAATGCACATCATATCTTCTGGCTCTAACTATGTGCTATTGTGCTTAATCTTAAAAATTGTGCTTAATCTTAACCACTTCAGCCCCGGACCATTTTGCTGGCCAAAGACCAGACCACTTTTTGCAATTCGGCACTGCATCGCTTTAACTGACAATTGCGCGGCAATGCGATGTGGCTCCCAAACAAAATTGACGTCCTTTTTTTCCCACAAATAGAGCTTTCTTTTGGTGGTATTTGATCACCCCTGCGGTTTTTATTTTTTGCGCTATAAACAAAAATAGAGCGACAATTTTGAAAAAAATGCATTATTTTTTACTTTTTGCTATAATAAATATCCCCAAAAAATATATATAAAAAAAATGTTTCCCTCAGTTTAGGCCGATACGTATTCTTCTACATATTTTTGGTAAATAAAATCACAATAAGCTTTGAATATTGATTGGTTTGCTCAAAAGTTATAGCGTTTACAAAATAGGGGATAGTTTTATGGCATTTTTATTAATAATTCTTTTTTTTACTAGTAATGGCGGCGATCAGCGATTTTTATTGTGACTGCGACATTATGGCGAACACATTGGACATTTTTGACACATTTTTGGGACCACTGTCATTTATACAGCAATCACTGCTATACAAATGCAGTGATTCCTGTGTAAATGACACTGGCAGTGAAGGGGTTAACCAGTGGGTGGCAGTGTTCCTAAGGGTGTGTTACTAACTGTTGGGGGCTGGGCTTTCATTTAGTGAACACTGATCTCTGCCCCAATCACATGGAGCAGAGATCAGCGTCACTTGTTGCTAGGCAGAACGGGGAGATGCTGTTTACAACGGCATCTCTCCGTTCAGACGCCCCGTGAGACGATCGCGGGTATCCCCACGGCGATCGAGTCCGCGGGACCCGCAACCGGACTCATGGGGGTCCTGACCAGCACGGCGGCGCGCTCGAGATGGCAGGGCGCCATTAAAGATTGGACGTACCTGTACGCCAATATGCCTGCCCGTGCCATTCTGCCGACGTACATCGGCGTGCGCTGGTCAGGAACTGGTTAAAATGTGATGGCAATTAAAGGTTCTATGAACATCCCATATCCCCCATCCAAGTTGTACCCCCCAATAAAACAACAAAAACAAAACCAGCAAAAGACTGTTCATTGTCTCTGCAAGTGATGAATGAAGTCTGGCAGTGGGGTGAATTGGTGAATTGTTTATTACTAGCGGCAACTACATCGCCACATGTGTAAATTTAAAAAAAAAGTAATTTTTTATTAAATCCTTCATTCCTTTTATTTATTTATTCATTATTTATTATTCCATTATTTTGTGTTTTGTAAGCAAGTTCTCATTTTATTCATGTGACGGTTGCTATGTGTACCAGGCATCGAGTACAAAAAATGTTTGATGGCTCCCTAAGACCCCTTTCACACCACACCGCCCATAGCGTCGGCGGCAAAACACCACTATTTCTAACGGCGTTTTACCGCCGGATTTACGGCGCATTTCGGTCGCTAGCGGGGCGCTTTTACCCCCCGCTAGCAGCCGAGAAAGGGTTAAAACCGCCGGCAATAAGCTGCAATAGCAGCGTTTTGCCGGCGGTATTACAGCGCTGCCCCATTGATTTCAATGGGGAGCAGCGGTGGAGGAGCGGTAAACACACCGCTCCTTCACCGCTCCAAAGAAGGTGCTGGCAGGACTTTTTTCTGACGTCCTGCCACCGCACCGCTGTAGTGGGAAAGCCCTTGGGCTTTCACACTACACACAATGGTGCAGCTTCTTTAGGGCGGATTGCCGGCGCTATTTCTAACGCTATGGCGCCTGCAAAACGCCCTGGTGTGAAAGGGGTCTTAAGCTTTATTTTTTCTTACAGACAGTAGCTGCTGTAAAAAAAGACATTTAATTGAAACGCTATTCATTTGGTCACGTGATCTCTACAGCAGGATCACAATGCAGACTGGCTGACGCCTCCATTTAGCAATGCCCAGGAACTGGTTACTTGACCAGCCAATGTAGCATTGTATTATCAAACACAGGTAAGTGAGCCTTCTGCGCAGGGCCAGGCCGAGACAAAATAGGCAGCCACCTTGGACCCAATGCTGCTGGTCTGGAGGTGGCCACCTGTTCGGGATTCACCCGGACAGTTCGGGTTTGGAATCATGTGTCCGGGTTTCAGACTGCCTGAAAACCCGGACACATTATTCAGACCGGACTATGGCTTCCCAGCAGGGTTGCTGGCTGCAGTTGTCTAAGCCGAGAGTGTCTGTTATGCCCCGTACACACGAGAGGAATTAAGTCTGACAGACCTCCAAAGGAGTTCCGCCGGAGTTCCGCTGGAGTTCCGACGGAGTTCTGGCGGACTTTTCGACCGAACGGACTTGACCACACACCATCACACCAAACTCCGACGGAGTCGAACGTGATGACGTACGACTGGATTCGACGTAGGAAGTTCATAGACAGTAGCCAATAGCTGCCCTAGCGTCGGTTTTAGTCCGTCGGAGTAGCACACACACGAGCGGATTTTTCAAAGGGGACCGGGTCCGGCGGAGTTCCGTCGGGAAAATTTAAAGCATGCTTCATTTCTAAAGTCCGTCAGACTTTAGCTTCGCTAAAGTCCGTTGCAGCCCACACACGATCGGATAGTCCGCCGGACTCAGTCCGTCGAAGTTTGGATGTCGAAAAGTCCGCTCGTGTGTACGGGGCATTACACTTCCTTTCACACTGCCCAAAGCCAGCACTAACAATTGATTTTGCCTTGTTTTTTACCTGCTATTATTTATATACTGTATATAAGAACACACTTTGCACATTGCACTTTATTTATATATTGTTTATTGAATGTGCTATATATCCCTCAGGAGATACTTTGCATTTAGCGCTGCACTTATTTTGATTTTAGTCAGATGTAAAAGGGGAACTCTGCGGATTCAGATGTAAAAAGGAAGCTCTGCAGATTCAGATGTAAAAGGGGAACTCTGCGGATTCAGATTTAAAAGGGGAGCTCTGCAGATTCAGATGTAAAAGGGGAACTCTGCAGATTCAGATGTAAAAGGGGAACTCTGCGGATTCAGATTTAAAAGGGGAACTCTGCGGATTTAGATATAAAAGGGGAACTCTGCGGATTCAGATTTAAAAGGGGAACTCTGCGGATTTAGATATAAAAGGGGAACTCTGCGGATTCAGATGTAAAAGGGGAACTCTTCAGACTGACAGCTCAGTCCTGCAAATTACACAGGGAGTTCGGGGCTCTCAATGTAAACAAGTGACACTCCGCTGTCAGATATTCCTGCACTGAGCAGGACTGAGTTGTCAAACTCACAGCTCAGTCTGCAGATTACACAGGGAGATCGGGGCTCTCAATATAAACCAGTGGAACACCAAATAAATAAAAACATAAATGCTTTGTACCAAAAACATGATTCTAGTGCCTTTATAAACGGGACAAATCTCAGAATAAAATTTGCAGTTAGGGTCGGTTCCCACTGGTGCGATGTCTGACATTAGATGTGATTCGCACCACACTGCAGTGCAAATCACATGCGAAGTCCTGCAATGCGAATTCAACCATACAGATAGTATAGCTGAATTGGCATTGCATTTTGGACCAAACTTGCACAGGACCCTTTTTTTGTCTGCAGCAGAATTTACACCCATGCCATCCGATTCCTATGCGAGTTGGCAGATCGCATTGTGATATGCAAACTGATTGGGGGTGTCATTAACTTTCAATTGGCACTCCCAGCAGTTCATATAGGGCAGTGTGAACCGGCCCTTAACCCTCATTGTCTCTTAACGATTGTCCTGACGATTTGTAGTTAAAATGTTACCTGACCCTTTGTTTTTTAACTCTTTATTCCTTCCCATTGATTTTTTTTTTCCGTGTGCCCCCCTCCTCATTGCTGAAATGTTGCAATGCTCTTAAAACCGCTGGGGGGGGGGGGGGGGCAGTTAGATACCAAACCCACCTTTCCCCTGACTTCTGCCCATGTAAGATACCTGAGAATACTGGGAAGGCTGTCCACAAGGTTTAGAAGTGTCTATGGGAATGTTTGACCATTCTTTCATCCCAAAGGTGTTCTGTCGGTTTAAGGGTCAGGACTCTGTGTAGGCCAGTCATGCTCCTCCACCCCAAACTCGCTCATCCGTGTCTCTTTATGGACCCTTTTGCACCAGTGCACAGTCATGTTGGAACAGGAAGGGGCCATCTCCAAACTGTTCCCACAAAGTTGGGAGGATGAAATTATCCAAAATATCTTAGTATGCTTGCGCCTTAAGAGTTCCCTTCACTGGAACTAAGGGGCCAAGCCCAACTCCTAAAAAGCAACCCCACACCCCCTTTAACAAATGATTTGGACCAGTGTAAAAAGCAAGGTCCATAAATGCATGAATGAGCAAATTTGGGGTGGAGGAACTTGACTGGCCTGCACAGACTCGTGACATCAACCCGATAGCACACTTTAGGATGAATTAGAGTGGAGACTGTGAGCCAGGCCTTCTCATCCAACATCAGTGCCTGACCCCACAAATGTGCTTCTGGAAGAATGGTCAAACATTCCCATAGACACACTCCTAAACCTTGTAGACGGCCTTCCCAGAAGAGTTGAAGCTGTTACAGCTGCAATGGGTGGGCCAACTCAATATTGAACCCTACAGACTAAGAACGGGATGCCATTAAAGTTCATGTGTGTGTAAAGACAGGCGTCACAATACTTTTGACAATATAGGTTACATTGCAGCGCACCACAAGGTAACACTGCCATATGGTTGGCTGTTGAACATGCTGCATGTACAATGTCTGGTCTGTCTTGGTGTGTTAGGTGGTCCATTCAAATGAATGGTCTGCTCTAATGCAACTTACACTAACACACTTGCATTTAATGCAGTGAATCAGGCTGGTGTGAGCAGGTTTTTAGGTTAATTCATAAATTGAGTAAAGGTGCACAGCACAGAGCAGATCTCGGTCATAGCCTCAGAAAAGAACCGCATCGAAAATAAAAAGATCGGACCTTGAATGGAGTGCAGGGTCCGCTTTAAGCCGCTTTAAGCTCAGCATGCCACGGCTCCGAGGGAAGCGGGAAGTGTGCCTTCACTCTTGTAATCATCATATTTTCTTGTAGAGTGTTTATTTTCCTATGCTTGTAAATCAGATTTTATATAATTAAATCCATCATGCAGCAGAGACCACAGAGATTCCCAGGGAAGATGCCAACTCAATAAAAGGCCTCATCCAGATTTTTGGGTGCCAACTGGAAGGGATCGGGCAGAGCTGTTTCTCAACAAGAGGTTGTGTAATCCCAACAATGTAGGCTAAAAAGCACAGCAAACTGTTCTACTATGGAGAAAGAACAAAATGAATTAAAATAATAAAATCCTGGTGGGCCAGTGGTTAAAGGGTAACTCCACTTTTGTGGGGAAAAACTACTTTTCAGACGATGGATTGAACAGTGCTCTGAGAGATGTTCAAAGCTTGGGATATTTTTTTTTATAACTTAACCCTGCTTTAATCTTATCCACAACTTTATCCCTGATCTGTCTGGTGTGTTCCTTGGCCTTCGTGATGCTGTTTGTTCACTAAGGTTCTCTAACAAACCTCTGAGGGCTTCACAGAACAGCTGTATTTATACTGAGATTCAATTACACACAGGTGGATTCTATCTAATTAGGTGAGTTCTGAAGGCAATTGTTTCCACTAGATTTTAGTTAGGGGGTATCAGAATAAAGGGGGCTGAATACAAATGCCCCCCACACTTTTCACATATTTATTTGTAGAAAATTTTGAAAACCATTTATAATTTTCCTTCCACGTTACAATTTTGTGCCACTTTGTGTTGGTCTATCACATAAAATCCCAATAAAATACATTTACTTTTTTTGGTTGTAACATGACAAAATGTGGAATATTTGAATGGGGTATGAATACTTTTTCAAGGCACTGTACAAATGTGACAAAAGTCAACTGAATGTTATTAAAATTGACCTTTTCTTTTCAATTTGCAGCCGCTGTCATTCTCTGTAAAATTCAATAAGGACATCTGGAAGTGTTATATACACAAATGGTATACAGAACGGCCCCCCAGATATGCCAGTTCCTGCTTGTGTGATTGGCTTACTGATTTTTCCTAGAAGTCTACACTAAGATACAAGTCAGATTTTGGGCATCCCCTGCAACAAAGAAGTAATTTTTGGAGATATACTTCCAAAGAGAAATCATGCCTAAGGCCCCTTTCACACTGGGCCGGTGGGTGCGTCGGCAGTAAAGCTACGCTATTTTTAACGGCGCTTTACCATCAATTTTGTGGCGCTATTACCCCCACTAGAGGCCGAGAAAGGGTTAAAAACCAGCCGCGAAAGGATTAAAACCACCCCAGAGTGCTGCTGCAGTACTGATTTCAATGGGCAGGAGTGGCGAAGGAGCGGTGTATACACCGCTCCAAAGATGCTGCTAGCAGGACTTTTTTTAGCATCCTGCCAGCACACCACTCCATTGTGAAAGCCCTCGGGCGGCACAGTGGTATAGCGGGCAGCACTCTCGCCAAGCAGCAAAGAGGGTCTCTGGTTCAAATCCCAACCACGACACCACCGGGTACTCCAGTTTCCACTCACACTCCAAAGACATGCTGGCAGTCTAATTGGCTTCTGTTCAAAATTGGCCCTAGTATATGAATGTGAGTTGGGGACCTTGGATTGTGGGCACCTTGAGGGTAGGGATGTATGTGTGGAGTGCTGCATAAATTGATGGCACTATATGGGTACCTTAAATAAATAGGGATAATTGTAGACACACACCCACACTCACTCAGGTTGAACTGGATGGACTGGTGTCTTTATTCAACCTTACTAGCTACGTAACTATGTAACATTGGAGACACAGCAAGATCGCTTCGCAGGCACTATTTGTCATGCTGTAGCGCCTGCAAAGCGCTCCCAGTGTGAAGGGGTCCTAAGGGATGCAGGCCCTGCAACTTTCCTCATTAGAGCATTGCAGGTGCAGCAGCTGACTGATAATTACAAATATCCTTCCATAGAGATTCACTCTGCACTTGGACACAAACAGACATGTATTTCTGCAGAATATCAAAAGATAGGAATCTGAAACAAATTGTTCAAATCCTTGCAATGTATAGAGATCACCTAGAGGGAATGTTTTTTTTTTTTTTTTCCCCTCAACAAAAGTGAAGTTACTCTTTAAGGCAGTGTGTAAAAAAATAAACTGCACCTTGTCCCTAAAAAAAAAAAAGGTCCTGAAAGCAGCATCTTTGAGTGTATACACCGCTCCTAAAATGCCCCTGCCCATTGAAATCAATGGGCAGTGCCCCCAAATTGCTTTGTGGGCGCTTTTAGACCCCATTCACACCTGAGCGTTTTGTAGCTTGAAGCCTGAGGCTCCATGCACACTGGAGCTCATAAACTGCAGTTTATTGGAGTTTGGGCGTTTTTTTTAAAAGCCCATAAACTCCACTCTATGTTAGCCTATGTGTCCATGCACACAAGGACGTTTTTCAGCTTTAATGAGCAGTGGAGTTTATGGGCTTTTTTCTGAACGCCAGAAATTCGCGTTCAAAGTGCCGTTTTTCACCGCCAAAAAACGACAAACGCTGATAAACGCTCATAAACGCTTATAAACGTTCATAAACGCGCGTTAATTAGTGTTCAGCATTCTATTTTTTCAATGCATTGTGGGAGTTTGGAATGTACTGTGGGATTTTTGGAGTGTCCTCTGTGTATTTTTATTGAAAACGCCCATAAACGCTAACGCTAATAAACGCTCATAAACGCTAGTACAAAACGCTGTTAAAAGCAAGTTTTTCAACCAGCGTTTTCTGCCAGCAATCTGGCGTCTAGAAAAAGCTTTTTTGAGCTTCAGTGTGCATGAAGCCTGAAGCTACAAAACGCTGGAGGGGAAAAATTCTATTATTCTCAATGGAGATGGTTCACATCTCCACTACATGTCGCCTGAAGCCGAACGCCTGAAGCTCAAACAAGTTCCAGACCCTTTTTTGTCGCTCGAATTGAGCAGATTTGGGCGTTTTTCTTCTTTTAGGCTCCATGCACACTGGAGCTCATAAACTGCAGTTTATTGGAGTTTGGGCGTTTTTTTTAAAAAGCCCATAAACTCCACTCTATGTTAGCCTATGTGTCCATGCACACATGGACGTTTTTCAGCTTTAATGAGCAGTGGAGTTTATGGGCTTTTTTCTGAACGCCAGAAATTCGCGTTCAAAGTGCCGTTTTTCACCGCCAAAAAACGGCAAACGCTGATAAACGCTCATAAACGCTATTAAACGCTCATAAACATGCGTTAATTAGTGTTCGGCATTCTATTTTTTAATGCATTGTGGGATTTTTGGAATGTCCTCTGTGTATTTTTATAAAAAACGCCCATTAACGCTAACGCTGTAAAACGCTCATAAATGCTAGTATAAAACGTTGTTAAAAGCAGGTTTTTCAACCAGCGTTTTCTGCCAGCAATCTGTCATCCAGAAAAAGCTTTTTTGAGCTTCAGTGTGCATGGAGCCTCATAAACGCTCATAAGCGCGCGTTAATTCGTGTTCGGCATTCTATTTTTTCAATGCATTGTGGGAGTTTGGAATGTACTGTGGGATTTTTGGAGTGTCCTCTGTGTATTTTTATTGAAAACGCCCATAAACGCTAACGCTAATAAACGCTCATAAACGCTAGTACAAAACGCTGTTAAAAGCAAGTTTTTCAACCAGCGTTTTCTGCCAGCAATCTGGCATCCAGAAACAGCTTTTTTGAGCTTCAGTGTGCATGGAGCCTTAACATTGGTGACCTTTTGCCCTGCACAAAATCGTGGCAAATCGCGGTAAAAAACGCGGTAAAAAACGCAGCGAATCGCTGTAAAAAACGCCGCAAAAAACATTTGAAAATGCTACGCTCAGGTGTGAATGCAGCTCACCCTTTATCGGCTGTTAGCGGGGGTTAAAATTTGGTAATATAGCGCATGTTACTCTGACAACGATTGAATATGTAGTAATAGTGAAAGAAAATGATTGTTTCTTTTTTAAGAAACGCTTCTTCCTACGTTATGTCAACCGGAAACAAAGGTTTGGGTGGACGGCTAACATATGTTGAGACAAAGAGGGGCACAGAGGTGACTTTGAAGGTTGGAGGTCCCTGGGGTCCAGCCTGGAAGATCAGGAGCTGTGTGTAGCAGAAACAGATGTTGCCGGCAGCACAGAGACCCCGGCCTGCTATGTAACCTTTGCAGAAGCCGTGACTCTGGAATTCCACACTGCCCCATTTCCTGTCTGCCAGACAGGCATCCTGCACTTTGACTGCGTGCCAATACAGCTGCCCAAGCTACGGAGAGCCTGTCCCCTTTAATATGTCTTCCAGATACCCCAGTACATTCACAGGCAATGAAGAAATCATTTTTAAACACGATCCGTGTTTTTATAACACCGGCAATTTTTATAGGCCTCAAGCCCACCGACGCACGAGGCTGTATTGAATAAACTGCAGGTATATTTCTGCTCTCAGGACAGACAGCTGCCACGTATGGAAGATGGTAGTAATGAATACCCAAGTATACATCGCTACTTGCTTACCTACTTTATTTTTTTTATTTTTTTTACACATATAACAAAAACTGCATTTTTGCTTGAAATTACTCTAAACCACAAAAGCATATATTTTCTGAAAGCAGAGACCCTAGAATTGCAACTACCAACCAACATTTTATTCTCTAGGGCCTAGAGAATAAAATGTTGGTTGGTAGTTGCAATTTTTTTTTCTATGCTGGTGTGTGGGATGATCCTCGGGAGACGCAGAACACTTCCACACTGGGCGATTCGCACTGAAGGACGACTTTTCATCCCATTCTTTATATTGTTACATGGGGGGGGATCCCATGTGATACTTCTGTTTACCTTGCAGGATGGATTTGATAGTCTATCATAATGGACCCTCCCTGGATGTGTGTTGTGCGAGTTCAACCCCCTACGGATTTTGTCCTTTTGATATACCGTATTTATCGGCATATAACACGAGCCGGCGTATAACACGCACCCCAAGTTTAGGAGGGAATTTAAAAGAAAAAATCTTTTAGGAGGGAAGTTTAAGGAAAAAAATGTACATTTAAATGCCCATCAATGCATCCTTATCAGTCATTTGCAGCCTTGCATTTAGCCTTGTCAGTCATTTGTTGAGTTGTCTGTGGCTTTGCAGTTTAAAAATGGCGCCACCGAGATACAGAGCGGATGTAACACGGTAGTTCTCGGCCGCTCTCTGCGGTTTTCAGGTATTTTCGGCCACACTCGGCCGTTCTCTGATATTTTCGGCCGAAAATGGCCGAGAACGGCCGAAGATAGCCGAGTGCGGCCGAAAATACCCAGAAGCCGCAGAAAGCGGCAGAAAGGGTTAGAAATAGCGGGCGATGAGTGTATAACACTCACCCCCGATTTCCCCCTGATTTTAGGGGGAAAAAAGTGCATGTTATACACCGATAAATACGGTAAGTACAGTGGAACCTTGGATTACGAGCATAATCCATTCCAGGAGAATGCTTGTAATCCAAAGCACTCGCATATCAAAGCGAGTTTCCCCATAGAAGTCAATGGAAACAAAGATAATTTGTTCTGCATTGACTTCTATTGCATGCAATAACACATGTGGCCAGAGGTGGGGGAGGGGCGCCAGGGAGCATCGGAAATACTCGAGGACAGCTCGGCAAGCCTCAGAAAAGCTTGGAAACACTCGGGAACTGAGTATTTCTGAGTGATTCCGGGTATTTATGAACGGCTCTGAACCATTCCGAGTGTCACAGGTGCCCCTGCACCTCTTGCCAAATGTGGTGCTGCACCGCCAACTAGCTTGACGAGACAGTCGCAAACTGAGTCAGAATTTGTTTTTTAAAAAGTTGCTTGTCTTTCAAAACGCTCGTTACATGTAAACCAAGGTTCCACTGTAAAGGGTATATCTTATCCATAGTTAATTGAGGTTGTCCTCCTGGTTATATGGTCTTCGCCTCAATGTGGTCCCTGTTTTGGTCTCCCCCTAATCTGGATGCCCTGGACACGTTTAAGATTTTGAGATAGCTACAAAGAAAACATGCCCTGAAGAAGCGGATACATATATCGAAACATGTTGGCTACTTCTATGTAATATATATGTATGAAATTTTGTATACACACCATTGGTTTTATGTATAGGGGTGTGTATGTCACTCCCCTATTGTGTTTTCATCTCAATGTTTCTATTGTCTTTTTCTATTTTTTCAATAAACAATATAATATTAATAAGATTGTTATCTGTCTGGAGGAGATCACTTAACAAACTAATCTAATACAATTTCCCTTTTCCTGTAATTTTTTTTTAATTTCACACGATATTTGTACAGTTATTTTTCAAATTATTATTATACAGAAATGTACAGTGGTGTAGAGGTTAGCACTCTTACCTAGCAGCAGAAAGGGTCGCTGGTTCAATTCCTGACCACGACACCATCTGCCTTGAGTTTGCATGTTCTCTCTGTGCTTGTGTGGGTTTCCTCTGGGTGCTTCGGTTTCCTCCTACACTCTAAAGACATGCTGGTAGGTTAATCGGATCCTGTCTAAATTGGCCCTAGTATGTATGAATGTGTGTTAGGGACCTTAGACTGTAAGCTCTGTGAGGGTAGGCATGTATGTGAATGTACAATGTATATGTAAAGTAAATTGATGGTGCTCTATAATTACCTGCAATAAATAAATATAGTGGCAACAGTCTACGCAGTGCTTTACAACATATAGTAGAGCTGGATAATTTTCTAAAAAAAAAAAACAACTTGATTCACGTTTCGAAACAAGTTATTTTTTTTGATGGACACTGCGCCGGTCCTGAGGAGCTCCTCAGGACCGACGCGGTGTCCATCAAAAAAAAAAAAAATCACCCAGCTCTACTACTATCGCTGCCTAGGACATGACAGCAATCACTGCTCCTGATGACAGGGAGCAGTGATCTCTGTCATGTCACTAGGCAGAAAGGGGAAATGCCTTATTTACATGAGCGGAAGAACGAGGAGATGCCTTGCTTACATGAGCGGAAGAACGGGCAGATGCCTTGTTTACATGAGCGGAAGAACGGGCAGATGCCTTGTTTACATGAGTGGAGGAACGGGGAGATGTCTTGTTTACAAGAGTGGAGGAATGGGGAGATGCCTTGTTTACATGAGCGGAGGATCGGGGAGATGCCTTGTTTACATGAGTGGAGGAATGGGGAGATGCCTTGTTTACATGAGCGGAGGATCGGGGAGATGCCTTGTTTACATGAGTGAAGGAACGGGGAGATGCCTTGTTTACATGAGTGGAGGAACAGGGAGATGCCTTGTTTACATGAGCGGTGGCATCTCCCCGTTCTTCGGCTCCATGACACAATCTCCGGGACACCGGTGGACATCGAGTCGGCGGGACCCTTGGTCACGGAGCACGCGGCCCACAATGCTGCATCTTAAAGGGGACGTACCTGTACACCCATTTGCCCAGCCGTGGCATTGCGCCGATGTATATTGTCGTGCGCAGGTCGGCACGTGATTAAAATACGTTCATTTGAATAAGGCTAGTTCACATATGTGCATTACATTCGCACTCCGCATTGCCCAAAAAGCGTGTGCGGTTTCTGGGAATTGCTTTGCGAATTGCAAGCACATTATCTTCTATGGGAACTTATCTGATTCGCAGATGCGTTTCGTTGTGAACAGGATAAAATCCTGATCTGATCCTGATCAAAAACTGACATGAAATGCTTAACAACTACTTTATCAATTAGCTGTGATAACGGAGCTTAAATTCGCACCGCATATGTGTGAACCCGGCCTTAAGCTGGAACTTCATTTTAAACCTCTGAGAGAAGAAAGCGTTAACAGCGAGCCCCATGGTGTTCCCGTGTGGATTGAGATGGAAGCTGTGCACATGTGAAGGCCGGGGCCGTGCTGTGGTTTCACAGTACACTCTCCAGCTGTGAAAGGACACATCCCCATCGCTGATTGGAACCAGCCGCCTGCCAGGCAGCATGTCAGTGAACACCAACACATTGCAATCCTTAGTAAGACCCGTCTACAGTGTTACTGCATTCTGCTTGGGCTGTACGGATGCATCAGGACTGCCCACATGCTGCTTCCCTTCAACCTCCGATTCCTCCTCTGTTCAATTATCATTTTCCTTCCACTTCACAATTATTTGCCACCTTGTGTTGGTCTATCACATAAAATCCTAATAAAATACATTTACGTTTTTTGTGGTAACATAAGAAAATGTAGAAAATTTCAAGGGGTATGAATACTTTTTCAAGGCACTGTAAATTCTGTATAATAATAATAACCTCTGAACAGGCAGCATGGTCAGAGTCAGGCCTGGAAAAACCTTCTCAAAATCTAGGAGCCAGCGGGCAGAAAGTTGGGTGCCGGTGTTTTGTCACATTCGGTGACCCATCACATTATGCTACGGAAGTGACGTTCAGCTGAGTAATTTCGCACTGCGCATGCGTAACTTGCCCCTATAATTCATCAGATTAAGCAACCCATCAGAATGTGTAATGCCGCGTACATACAACCGGACTTTCCGGCAGACTAGGTCTGAAGGGATTAGTCCGTCCGACAATTTGATCGTGTGTGGGCTAGTCCGATCGTTTTTTCCAAAATTAAATCCGACGGACGTAGAAAAAGAACATGTTTGAAATCTATCTGACGGACTAAAATCGGGGAAAACCGTTCGTCAGTATGCTGGTCCGACTGACCAAATACGACGCAAGGGAAGCTATTGGCTACTGGCTATTGAACTTCCTTGTTTAATCCTGTTTATGTCATCACATTCAAAACCAACAGACTTAGTCCGTTCGTGTGTGGGCAAGTCTGTTCATTCGGAAAGTCCATCAGAACTCCGCCGAAAGTCCATCAGGAAGACTGTCGGACCTAGTCTGCCGGAAAGTCCATCGTGTGTACGCGCCATTATGGAAGTGACCTTTAGTCGCCGCCATCTTGCTACACCCCGCACTGCTCTACAATAAGGATACACTGAGAAGAGGGAAAGTGGACATCTTGCTACACCCACTGGAGTTTTGCATTTTAAACTTATTTATAACAGTAAAGTGAGTTTCTATAGTGAAATACAGGACTTAGAACTCCGTCTGACTGGTTAGATGTTAAATTTTAAAAGCAGCGAACTTGTGTCAGATCAGCAAACCTGTGAGGTGAGCAGGCTTGCTGCTGCTTTTAAAATTCAACATCTAACCGGTCAGACTGAGTTCTGAGTCCTGTATTTTCACTATAGAAACTCACTTTACTGTTAAAAAGAAGTATAAAATGCACAACTCCAGTGGGTGTAACAAGATGTCCGCCTCCCCCTTCTCAGTGTATGCTTACTGTAGAGAAGTGCGGGGTGTAGCAAAATGATGGCGGCGATGGAAAGTCACCTCTGCTACATATTGCGATGGGTTGGGAATCCAGCGTCGCACATGCGCACTCCAGCGGGTAGCCAAATGTGATGGGTCGCCATATGTGACGAAACACTGGCAACACTGTTGCTTTTGGTCTGTTATACACTAAATCACTAAAACTATTGGGACACCTACCTTTACACACACATGAACTTTAATGACATCCCAGTCTTAGTCTGTAGGGTTCAATATTAGGTTGGCCCACCCTTTGCAGCTATAACAGCTTCAACTCTTCTGGGAAGGCTGTCTACAAGGTTTAGGAGTGTGTCTATGGGAATGTCTGACCATTCCTCTTAGATGCGCATTTGTGAGGTCAGACACTGATGTTGGATAAGAAGGCCTGGCTCACAGTCTCCACTCTAATTCATCCCAAAGGTGTTCTATTGGGTTGAGGTCAGGACAGTCAAGTTCCTCCACCCCAAAAAAGCATGACAGGACCTCTTAAATATGAGATCTGGGGTCAAAAAGACCTCAGGTCTCATATGTACACTAAAATGCAATTTAAAAAAACAAAAAAACGTTGTCATTTGAAAAAAATAAAATGGGTTGTCACTTCTGCCCATAGCTCTTAAAGGGCTTAAGAGCTATGGGCGGAAGTGATGTTTTGATGTCGCTTGCGCCCTGCAATGGTATGGAGACGGGTGGGGGCCATCTTCCCCTCACTCGTCTCCATATCCAGCAAGGACAAGGATCCGATTGCCTCCTCCGGTAAGCAGCGGAGGGCACCGGAGAGCAGTGGGGGGGTGGGGCGCTCTCCCGCCACCAATAAAAGTGATCTCGCGGCGAATCCACCACAGAGACCACTATTATCGGAAACCGGACTGCACGCTGAAGAAGAGGATACAGCTAGCTGCTGCCATAACAAAGATATCCCTCTTCAAAGATAGGACGTATATTGTCGTGCAGCAGCCCGGAAGTGGTTAAAAATGATGTGCTTTGATAAAGATGCATCGATTCAATGGAGGAGATAGACGGTAGAGAGTGCCTGCCTTGTAGAAAACTTCGGCGACCCAGAAAGGCGCTCTAACCATGCAATCATATTGTTTCCCAGGAATACTAGTTTGGGGTCGTCCTGTATTTTGCCACATAAACACTGATCTGGCCGATTCAGAATACTGCCGCCTATAGGCACCTCTATAGGCACCTTTAAGTCTCATAAGGTACAAATTATACAGATAAAGGGAAAAGACGCACAGCTGGAACTATCAGCTCTACAGCCAGAGTTGGAAAGAAAAGGATTACAGGGAAGACCGGAGGGATGTGCAACACATGGAACAATAAAACAAATTCACCGTAAACACTGAAGGACATGTATGCCGGCCATACATGGATCAAAATTCAGCTGGTTCAGCAGGTACTGTGTGTGGGCATCCTAGTTGTACTGCACAACCAGCCTGTCAGGTTTCTCCTGATCGATCTGTGCCGCCGCATATAGCCGGCAGCACTGATCACTGTATTCTGATGGTGGGGAAGGCTCCCTGCCATCAGAATACAACAGCAGAGAGGAAGGATTCTTCCATCCAATTGAAAGCAATAGGAAATGCATCAAAAACGCATTGCAGGTGCAGTTTTGGTGCGCTTTTTTTTAGTCACATCTCTATTTTCACAGGTGCTTGCTGGGAGTCGGACCTCCAGAAAATGCAACTGAAAAATGCAGTAAAAACACATCAAAAACGCAATATGCATTTCTAAAATGTGAAAGGGCCCTAAATCAGAATGTTTGTTTGTTTGTATCATTGGTTATTTGGTGAGGGGGAGCACCTTCGCTGCCATTGTGCTATTTGCTGGGTGTCCAGTGAACTCCCTGTGCCTTCAAAGCGGAGTTCCACCTAAAAGTGGAACTTCCACTTTAAGGCCTCATCCCCGACTCCTGTTTGTGAAACTGAGATTTTTGGGAAGTGGGGGGGAGCAGGCACCCAAATTCGACAGGTACTCGTGTCCCCTTTCAGTCCCGATTGTCTTTGGAAGACGATCGGAAGCAGAAGTTCTCCTTCCCAAAGTCTTCCGGGACATATGACAGGTCCTAGAAGACTTTGTGGACCAATCACAGAGCACAGAGCCGCTCGCGCATGTGCAGTGGGCACCTGGCTGTGAAGCAGCAAGCTGTCATAGGCGGGTGCCCATAGTAGAGGTGCCGGCGCATCTGGGAGAACACAGCGTGGGTGAGTGCACGGCTGTGGGACATTTGAGGGGCTGTTTGTTAAAAATCAGCAGCTACGGTTTGTGTAGCTGCTGACTTTAACCACTTCAGCCCCAGATCATTTTGCTGTCCAAAGACCCGAGCACTTTTTGCGATTCGGCTGTGTGACGCTTTAACTGACAATTGCACGGTCATGTGACATGGCTCCCAAACAAAAGTGACGTCCTTTTTTTCCCACAAATAGAGCTTTCTTTTGGTAGTATTTGATCACCCCTGCGTTTTTTTATTTTTTTGCACTATAAACAAAAAAAGAACAACAATTTTGGAAAAAATGCATTATTTTTAACTTTTTGCTATAATAAATATCCCCCAAAAATATATAAAAAAACATTTTTTTTCCTCAGTTTAGGCCGATATGTATTCTTCTACATATTTTTGGTAAAAAAAAATCACAATAAGCGTATATTGATTAGTTTGCAGAAAAGTTATAGTGTCTACAAAATAGGGCATAGTTTTATGGAATTTTTATTAATATTTTTTTTTTTTTACTAGTAATAGCGGCGATCCGCGATTTTTTTTATCATGACTGCGACATTATGGCGGACACATCGGACACATTTTTAGCGCTATTTTGGGACCATTCACATTTATACAGCGATCGGTGTGATTAAAAATGCACGGATTACTGTGTAAATGTAACTGGCAGTGGAGGGGTTAACCAGGAGGGGGCGCTGCAGGGGTTAAGTGTGTCCTAGGGAGTGATTCTAACTGTGGGGGGGGGGAGGGGCTGTGTGTGGCACATCACTGATCACCGCTGCCAATTACAGGGAGCTGTGATCGTTGTCAGTATCATTAGGCAGAACGGGGAGGTGCTTGTTTACATCAGCATTTCCCCATCCTTCCTCTCTGTGAGACGATCGCGGGTATCCCCGCGGTCGGACTCACGGAGCTTGCGGAGGGCACCACTGCTACCCAAGCCTCGCAAGATTTGATTTTGTGCAGCGGAGCCAAACTGCTGCAGTAAAACTGCGGCGGCTGGTCAGCAAGCTGTTAAATAAACAAACAAATGACTAGAACTCCGTTTTAAATACTTCAGCCCCAGATGGATTTACCCCCTTAACGACCAGGCCATTTTTTGCGATACGGCACTGGGTCGCTTTAACAACTGCGTGGTCGTGCGACATGGCTCCCAAACAAAATTGACGTCCTTTTTATCCCACAAATAGAGCTTTATTTTGGTGGTATTTTATCACCTCTGCAGTTTTAATTTTTTGCGCTATAAACAAATAAAGAGCGACAATTTTGAAAAAATATATATATTTTTTACTCTTTGCTATAATAATTATCCCCCCAAAAAAAAATGCCTTCATCAGTTTAGACCAGAATATATTCTTCTACATATTTTAGAAAAAAAAAGAATCACAATAAGCGTATATTGATTGGTTTGCGCATAAGTTATAGCGTCTACAAAATAGGGGATAGTTTATGGCATTTTCGTTTTCCTTAATTTCCCTCCTTCTCCCCTCCCCTCCCCACCACCCCCCTCCTCTTTAATTTGTATCAATTTGTTTTTTCCCTTCCTCTGAAGAAATAAAACAGTTCCATGGTGACCACGTTTTAAATACATTTTTATTATAATTTAATTTTTATTTTTATTTTTTTTTTGCAATTGAATGTTTAGCAATTTTTAGTGGGACTGCGACACTGTGGCGGACAGATCGGACACCTTTGACACTTTTTGGGGATCAGTGACAATATTATAGTGATCAGAGCTAAAAATAGCCACCGATTACTGTACAAATGTCACTGGCCGGGAAGAGGTTAAGTGTTCCCTAGGGCATACCTCCCAACATTTTGAGATGGGAATGAGGGACACCTACCGCCGCCGGCAAACATATGTAAGCATAGGACACGCCCCCTGCCACACCCCCTTAAAGGAGAATTATCCCCCCAAAAAAAGGTTAATTAAAACCACAGGGGCTTTCTTGTTACCACTACTATTCCTTTATATTGGCTTTTAAAATTTACAAATGCAGCAATTTAGAAATCAGATGAAAGGTTTAGCGCTGGGAAATACTTTTTGAAAGATACAAAGTGCATTTTATATACAACTATAGAGATCAGACCAAAAGGAGGGACAAATGAGGAGGAAAGAGGGACAGAGGGACATTGCTCCAAATCAGGGACAGTCCTTCGAATTCAGGGACAGTTGGGAGCTATGCACTCAGTGACATCATCACCGGGTCTCTGTGCTCCTTTGCGGGCAGATCATGGCTGGTGGGAGGGGCCCAGCAGGGGGCTGTACAGAGCTTTCTGAAAACATCCCAGCACCCGGCCTCAGTACTCCCACGAGCGGCCGCATTTTGAAGCGTGACATGTTGGGTATCAATTTAGTCGGCGTAACATTATTTTTCACAATATAGAAAACAATTGGGCTAACTTTATTGTTGTCTTATTCTTTAATTCAAAAAAGTGCAGTTTTTCTAAAAAATATTGCGCTTGTAAGCCCGCTGAGCAAATACGATGTGATATAAAGTATTGCAACAACTGCCATTTTATTCTCTAGGGTGTTTTAAAATATATATATATATACATATATATATATATATTTATATATAAACAACAAATCTCAAAAAGAGGCTTGGTCCTTAAGTGGTTAAACGGTGGGTTTTGGCTGTGTCTAAGGGCGGGTTAAAACCCCGCCCTTCAACACACCCACAACCCGACCCCGCAAATAGCAAGGCAGAATCTGACAGTTTCACTCTCTCTGCGCTTAGCCGACCGTCCGACGATCCGCGCATGCGCTGTGTTGACGTCACGCCAGCTGATCAACATATTAGCTGGAGTGACATTGCGTACTGCGCAGACCCATCGGAGGCATTTTTTTCAACGGAGGGCATTTCTCGATAGAACCCCCGGCCATCCTATGTAACCCCCACATGTGATGATGAGCCTCTTTGATTGAAATAACTGAAATCCAATGAATGAAAGGGGCGGGCCAGGCACAGTCAAGCTGGGGAGGAAAAGGCAAGAATATTATTAAAGGGGTTGTAAACCCTTGTGTTTTTTCACCTTAATGCGTCCTATGCGTCATTTGCATCCACAGACACGAATGCCGAACTCGGCCCCACTCCCTGGCGCCTGCATCATTGGATTTGATTGACAGCAGCGGGAGCCAATGGCTGCACTGCTATCAATCTATCCAATCAAGAGCTGGGACCCCATGGTCTCTCGTGGCTGACAAGGTAAGTGCTCTCCGATTGGGATGACCGGCGCTCTTTTGCTTTACAACTCAGTTTCCAGTGTCAAATAAATAGAAAGATCCCCTAACAAGGAGATCACAGTACCCCTCGGTACAGCGGGACTTTTAAGGCAGACCAGAATATAGGTAAAAAATATATTACAAATGTATTCACAAAAATAATACACAAAATTATTTTACAAAAAAGTATAAAAATCCATACATATCTCAATGCGTGGAATCATACATATGAATATATAATCTACACAACATCAAAGACTTCCTATATGATTTTATAATATGAACTCCAAAACGCCTGACATGTTTCAGGAAAACATCCCCTTCTTCAGAGGCATATCTAATGAGAACAAATAGCTCTAATCTGAAAAGGAATCAAAACAAGAAACATTTCTTTAATATATTTTTTACCTATATTCTGGTCTGCCTTAACCACTTAAGCCCTGGACCATTTTCCAGCTAAAGGACCAAGTCCCTTTTTGCGATTTGGCACTGCGTCGCTTTAACTGACAATTGCGCGGTCGTGCGACGTGGCTCCAAAACAAAATTGACGTCCTTTTTTTCCCACAAATAGAGCTTTCTTTTGGTGGTATTTGATCACCTCTGCAGCTTTTATTTTTTGCGATATAAACAAAAAAAGAGTGTCAATTTTGAAAAAAATGCATTTTTTACATTTTCCTATAATAAATATCCCCCAAAAATATCTAAAAAAACTTTTTTTTTCCCTCAGTTTAGGCCGATACGTATTCTTCTACATATTTTTAGTAAAAAAATCGCAATAAGCGATTATTGATTGGTTTGCGCAAAAGTTATAACGTCTACAAAATAGGGGATAGTTTTATGGCATTTTAACCACTTTCAGACCGGACCATTTTGCTGGTAAATGACCAGAGGTCTTTTTACACTTTGGCACTGCGCTGCTTTAACTGGTAATTGCGCGGTCATGCAATGTTGTACCCAAACAAAATTTGCGTCCTTTTCTTCCCACAAATAGAGCTTTCTTTTGATGGTATTTGATTGCCTCTGCGATTTTTATTTTTTGCGATATAAACGTAAAAAGACCGCAAATTTTGAAAAAAAATGATATTTTCTACTTTTTGTTATTAGAAAAATCCAATAAACTCAATTTTAGTCATACATTTAGGCCAAAATGTATTCAGCCACATGTCTTTGGTAAAAAAAAAGTCAATAATTGTATATTTATTGGTTTGCGCAAAAGTTGTCACATCTACAAACTAAGGTACGTTTTCTGGAATTTACGCAGCTTTTAGTTTACGACTGCCTATCTCATTTCTTGAGGTGCTAAAATGACAGGGCAGTACAAAACCCCCCCAAATGACCCCATTTTGGAAAGTAGACCCCCTAAGGAAATTGATAAGAGGCATGTTGAGCCCATTGAATATTTTATTTTTTTGCCTCAAGCGATTGAATAATGACAAAAAAAAAATTTTTTTTTTTTTTTTACACAAAGTTGTCACTAAATGATATATTGCTCACACATGCTATGGGCGTATGTGAAATGACACCCCAAAATAAATTCTGCTGCTTCTCCTGAGTACGGGGATACCACATATGTGGGACTTTTTGGGAGCCTAGCCGCGTACAGGGCCCCGAAAACCAAGCACCGCCTTCAGGCTTTCTAAGGGCGTAAATTTTTGATTTCACGCCTCACTACCTATTACAGTTTTGAAGGCCATAAAATGCCAAGATGGCACAAAACCCCCACAAATGACCCCATTTTAGAAAGTAGACACCCCAAGCTATTTGCTGAGAGGCATGTTGAGTCCATGGAATATTTTATATTTTGCCACAAGTTGCGGGAAAATTACAAACTTTTTTTTTTTTTTTTTTTTTTTCACAAAGTTGTCACTAAATGATATATTGCTCATGCATGCCATGGGCATATGTGAAATGACACCCCAAAATAAATTCTGCTGCTTCTCCTGAGTACGGGGATACCACATATGTGGGACTTTTTGGGAGCCTAGCCGCGTACGGGGCCCCGAAAACCAAGCACCGCCTTCAGGCTTTCTAAGGGCGTAATTTTTTGAGTTCACTTCTCACTACCTATTACAGTTTTGAAGGCCATAAAATGCCAAGATGGCACAAAACCCCCACAAATGACCCCATTTTAGAAAGTAGACACCCCAAGCTATTTGCTGAGAGGCATGTTGAGTCCATGGAATATTTTATATTTTGCCACAAGTTGCGGGAAAATTACAAACTTTTTTTTTTTTTCACAAAGTTGTCACTAAATGATATATTGCTCACGCATGCCATGGGCATATGTGAAATGACACCCCAAAATAAATTCTGCTGCTTCTCCTGAGTACGGGGATACCACATATGTGGGACTTTTTGGGAGCCTAGCCGCGTACGGGGCCCCAAAAACCAAGCACCGCCTTCAGGCTTTCTAAGGGCGTTACAGTTTTGAAGGCCATAAAATGCCAAGATGGCACAAACCCCCCCCCCCCCAAATGACCCCATTTTAGAAAGTAGACACCCCTAAATTTAGGGGTACACTAGTGAGACTAGGTAATAAATGGCGGGTGCCCTGAAACTATAAAAAAATAACTAACCAACCAGCGTCACCTGTAACAGTTATATGGTGATCACTGGTGAAAGGGTTAACTAGGGGGCAATCAGGGGGCTTTATGCGGTAGTATATGGGGGTCCCTGGCGCTATAAAAAGCTGCGGCGAACCTAAATACCTACCTGCCTAACTAGCGTCACCTGTGACACTAATACAGCGATCAGAAAAACGATCGCTTATTAGGCTGGGTTCACACTGGAGCGATGCGGGAACGCCACGAATGCGCGGCGGGTTCCCGCATCGCATGCCTCCCGGCGGCAGTTCACACTGCCCTATGCGAACTGCTGGGAGTGTCAGTGAAATGTTAATGACACCCCCAGATCAGTTCGCATATCGCAGTGCGATCTGCAAACTTGGATCGCATGGTGTGAACACCCATGCGATCCGATTCTGCTGCGGACCAAAAAAAGGGTCCCGTGCGAGTTTGCGGCGGGTGCGGCGGGTGCGACACGAATTCAGCCATACTATCTGTATAGCTGAACTCGAATCGCACAGAGATCGGATGTGATTTGCACTGCAGTGCGGTGCGAATCACATCCGTTCTCATAAACCGCTGCAATGTGAACCCAGCCTTAGTGACACTGGCGACGGGGGGTGATCACGGGGTTAAACCTTTATTGGGGGGGTTAGGGGGGTACCTTAGAACTAAAGGGGGCTAACCCTAACTGCCCTAACAGTTATTAGTCACAAATGACACCTGCCGGGTGATCAGGGGGTTAAACCTTTATTAGGTAATAAATGGCGGGTGCCCTGAAACTATAAAAAAATAACTAACCAACCAGCGTCACCTGTAACAGTTATATGGTGATCACTGGTGAAAGGGTTAACTAGGGGGCAATCAGGGGGCTTTATGCGGTAGTATATGGGGGTCCCTAGCGCTATAAAAAGCTGCGGCGAACCTAAATACCTACCTGCCTAACTAGCGTCACCTGTGACACTAATACGGCGATCAGAAAAATGATCGCTTATTAGGCTGGGTTCACACTGGAGCGATGCGGGAACGCCGCGAATCCGCGGCGGGTTCCCGCATCGCATGCCTCCAGGCGGCAGTTCACACTGCCCTATGCGAACTGCTGGGAGTGTCAGTGAAATGTTACTGACACCCCCAGATCAGTTCGCATATCGCAGTGCGATCTGCAAACTCGGATCGCATGGTGTGAACACCCATGCGATCCGATTCTGCTGCGGGCCAAAAAAAGGGTCCCGTGCGAATTTGCGGCGGGTGCGGCGGGTGTGGCGGGTGCGGCGAATGGCTGAACTCGAATCGCACAGAGATCGGATGTGATTTGCACTGCAGTGCGGTGCGAATCACATTCGTTCTCATAAACCGCTGCAATGTGAACCCAGCCTTAGTGACACTGGCGACGGGGGGTGATCACGGGGTTAAACCTTTATTGGGGGGGTTAGGGGGGTACATTAGAACTAAAGGGGGCTAACCCTAACTGCCCTAACAGTTATTACAGTCACAAATGACACCAATGCAAAAAAAAAAAAAAAAAAAAAAAAAATGACATTGGTGTCACTGTGACTGGGGGGGCAGGGGTAATTGGGGGGGTGATCGGGGGGTAAAGGGGGGGTGTGAGTGTGCCTGGCATGTTCTACTGTGTGTGGGATGTGTTGGTGCAACTCACTGATCCGCTCTCCTCCGTGTCGGAACGAAAAATACCGACACGGAGGAGAGAATACATCACTTCCTCTCCTGTGTTTACATTACAGGAGAGGAAGTGATGTCACCGAGGATTTCCATTCGTCGGGAGCGATCGCGAGGGGGTGGCCATGAATGAATGGCCGTCCCCTCGTCCGGGATCGCTCCCGAACGAAAACCGACCGCCGCAGGCACCGGGCGGGGGCCCGATCGGGCCCCCGACCCGCGGGAGGCAAATCACGTACATGTACGTGCTTATGCCTGCCCGTGCCATTCTGCCGACGTACATCGGCGTGAGGCGGTCGGCAAGTGGTTAATTAATAATTTTTTTTTTACTAGTAATGGCGGCGATCAGCGATTTTTATTGTGACTGCAACATTATGGCGGACACATCGGACAATTTTGACACATTTTTGGGACCCTTGGCATTAATACAGCAATCAGTGCAATTAAAAATGCACTGATTACTGTAAAAATGTCATTGGCAGTGAAGGGTTTAACCACTAGGGGGCAGTGTAGGGGTTAAGTGTGTGTGTTTTTTTAACTGTAGAGGGCGTGGCTTGGCGTGTGACGTCACTGATCTTCTTTCCCTATAACAGGGAACAGACGATCAGTGACAGCCTCAGTAAGAAGGACGAGGAGAGGTTTGCTTACACAGACCTCTCCTCATTCTTCAGCTCTGTGACACGATCGCGGGACACCGGCAGCGATCGGGTCTGCGGGTCCCGCGGCCATGGTCACGGAGATCAGGACCGCGCTCACGACCCACGGCTGGGCACTTAAAGGGCAACGTACAGGTACGTGCTTGTGCCCAGCCGTGCCATTCTGCCGACGTACATCGGCGTGAGGCGGTCCTTAATCGGTTAAAAGTGCCGCTGTACCGGGGGGTACTGTGATCTCCTTATCAAGGGATCTTTCTATTTATACTCTGGGATGTTGGCGGCAATGACATTGGAAAGCTTGATGATTTCCTTTATGGTTCATCTCTTACGCAGTTTCCAGTGTCAGGTTTTCTATTTGAACACATTGGAGATGATTCACATTTACTGGAGGAAAAGTTCATGTTATTACAATGATATATTCATTATACAGACTTTACTTTATTACCTTCCCTGTGACTCGCCCGTCACTCCCTCCAACCTAACATCACCCGTCACTCCCTCCCACCTAACATCACCCGTCACTCCCTCCAACCTAACATCACCCATCACTCCCTCCAACCTAACATCACCCATCACTCCCTCCAACCTAACATCACCCATCACTCCCTCCAACCTAACATCACCCATCACTCCCTCCAACCTAACATCACACGTCCTACTGAGATCACCGCAGGGGGGAACTCTCACTATATTTGTAGGAACTCACATCTCACCTCAACCTCGGTGTCCCCAACTGTCACTTGGACTAGGCATGGTGTCACTCAGATCTCACTCACTGATCTGTCCCTGCACTCGCACTCAGCTGTCACTCCAATCTCACTCTCAGCTGTTACTCAGACCTCATCCTCAGTTTTCACTGCGATCTCACTCTCAACTATCACTTCAATCTCACCCTAAACTGTCACTCCGATCTCACTCTCAACTGTCACTCCAATCTCACCCTAAGCGATCTCACACTCAACTGTCACTCTGATCTCACACTCAACTCTCACTCCGGCTTCACACTCAACTGTCACTGCGATCTCACACTCAGCGGTCACTCTGATCTCACACTCAGCGGTCACTCTGATCTCACACTCAGCGGTCACTCTGATCTCATACTCAGCGGTCACTCTGATCTCATACTCAGCGGTCACTCTGATCTCACACTCAGCGGTCACTCTGATCTCACACTCAGCGGTCACTCTGATCTCATACTCAGCGGTCACTCCGGCTTCACACTCAACTGTCACTGCGATCTCACACTCAGCGGTCACTCTGATCTCACACTCAGCGGTCACTCTGATCTCACACTCAGCGGTCACTCTGATCTCACACTCAGCGGTCACTCTGATCTCATACTCAGCGGTCACTCTGATCTCACACTCAGCGGTCACTCTGATCTCACACTCAGCGGTCACTCTGATCTCACACTCAGCGGTCACTCTGATCTCACACTCAGCGGTCACTCTGATCTCATACTCAGCGGTCACTCCGGCTTCACACTCAACTGTCACTGCGATCTCACACTCAGCGGTCACTCTGATCTCACACTCAGCGGTCACTCTGATCTCACACTCAGCGGTCACTCCGATTTCACACTCAGCTGTCACTCTGATCTCACACTCAACTGTCACTCTGATCTCACACTCAGAAGTCACTCTGATCTCACATTCAACTGTTACTCTGATCTCACACTCAACTGTCACTCTGATCTCACACTCAGAAGTCACTCTGATCTCACATTCAACTGTCACTCTGATCTCACACTCAGCGGTCACTCTGATCTCACACTCAGCGGTCACTCTGATCTCATACTCAGCGGTCACTCCGGCTTCACACTCAGCTGTCACTCCGATCTCACACTCAGCTGTCACTCCGATCTCACACTCAGCTGTCACTCCGATCTCACACTCAGCTGTCACTCCGATCTCACACTCAGCTGTCACTCCGATCTCACACTCAGCTGTCACTCTGATCTCACAACCTCACATGGCTTTCATACCTGTTCCATATATCTGTCTGTCCAAAGCTGATTCTACACCTGTAATCCCTCTCCATCCAGACATTCGGTATCAGATAAGGAATGTGTGATGTGATATGAAAAACTTCCTGGAGAAGATACATTGTATCGTCATTCCTTTTATTGGAACTCTGGGAATTGTTTGTATGGCACACCAGGTCCAGCTTGTCACAATGTACTTATGTATAGTATACTAGATCTCATACCTCATAGGCCGCGCTGGAAGCTGACAATCGCTGTAGTATTCAGCGCTGCTGCAGTGATTGCTGTGACCTCCGGGGTCCCGAGCCAAGCGGGTTCCCCTCCGCATACTGACCACAGGGGGTCGCTCTCTTGGCACTGTCACCATTCATAGAACACCTTTGGGGTTTTTTAAGAATACAAGGCATTCTGTAACTGGACGAGGTGGAGAGAAGGGGTAGTGACTTAATGATCTCCGTTCTGTCCAATCAGAGAACACCTTGGGGGTTATTTCCGAAAGGCAAATCCACTTGGAAGTACAGTTGCTCTAAATCTAAGGGGTAGATCTGAAATGAGGGGAAGCTCTGCTGATTTTATCATCCAATCATGTACAAGCTAAAATGCTTTTTTTTATTTTCCTTGCATGTCCCCCTCGGATCTACAGCGACTTTACTTCCAAGTGCACTTTCAGTGCAAAGTGGATTTGCCTTTAGTAAATAACCCCCATTGCATCCATTGAAAAAAGAAATGCACGATAATTGCTTTCGTAGCGCCATTCACCGCAGTGATTGTCAGCTTCCCCAGCGCCCCATCAGGTATGGATCCAATGGAGGATTGCCGTACTGCATGCACGTGTTTTAGTAAATCTGGCATTTCCTATTCTGGTGCCTTTTTTGTCCTGTAAAGAAATCAATAGGAATGCATTTAATCAGAATCCGTCACTTTGCCCATTAAGGGGCCCCCCAGAACCCCCAACCATCCACCAACCCCCCAATGACACCTTACTAGGGACTGCTGGAGTCATAGCTCTGTGTTATCTCCATGTCATATCTCACCTCCCAATTCATGTATGGGCGACTTCACTCAGATCTCACCTAAATATTGGTGTCCAAAACTGTCACTCTACGACTAGGCATGGTGTCACTCAGCTTAAACTACGATTCTCGCACTCAACTGTCACTCAGACCTCACACTCAGCTGTCACTATGATCTCACACCCACCTCTCACTATGATCTCACACCCAGCTGTCACTATGATCTCACACCCAGCTCTCACTATGATCTCACACCCAGCTCTCACTATGATCTCACACCCAGCTCTCACTATGATCTCACACCCAGCTGTCACTATGATCTCACACCCAGCTCTCACTATGATCTCACACCCAGCTGTCACTCTGATCTCACACCCAGCTCTCACTGTGATCTCACACCCAGCTCTCACTATGATCTCACACCCAGCTGTCACTATGATCCCACACCCACCTCTCACTATGATCTCACACTCAGCTTTCACTATGATCTCACACCCAGCTCTCACTATGATCTCACACTCAGATGTCACTATGATCGCCCACCCAGCTCTCACTATGATCTCACACCCAGCTCTCACTATGATCTCACACTCAGCTCTCACTATGATCTCACACCCAGCTGTCATATTATCTCACACATAGCTCTCACTATGATCTCACACCCAGCTCTCACTATGATCTCACACTCAGATGTCACTATGATCTCCCACCCAGCTCTCACTATGATCTCCCACCCAGCTCTCACTATGATCTCACACCCAGCTCTCACTATGATCTCACACCCAGCTCTCACTATGATCTCACACCCAGCTCTCACTATGATCTCACACTCAGCTCTCACTCAGCTTTCATTTTCAGTTGCCACTCCAATCTCACACTGGGCTGTCACTTTGATCTCAAACTCAACTGTCAATCAGATCTCAGTTGTCACTCCTATCTCATGCTCAACTGTCACTTCGCTTTTGCTCAGCTTTCATTCTCCGTTGTCACTCCGATCTCTCAGTCAACTGTCACTCAGCTTCCATTCTCTCACACTGATTGGCGGATGTTCTCTGTCAGTATTTGTAGATCGGCCGATGCTCTCTTACCTTCAGGATCCCGGCCATGTCCCCGCCGATCCTCCTCGGTCCAGCCGCACAGCAGATCCTCCACTCACACTGCGGCCATCCGAGTAGCAGAGGCCGCCTCACCCCCCTCCCTCCCCGGCCAGCCAGCCAGACACCTCCCCGGTCACATGGGGCTCCGGCTGGGGGGTCTCAGCATCTTCTCCGCCCGAACCGCCGCCAGCCCATCCCCCCCCATGTAACCCCCAGACCCCCTCAGTACGGCGAGGAGGCGGAGCGCCGACAATACAGCACCGATCCTGACCGTCCTCCCCTCCCTCGGTACCGCGACCGTCCTCCCCTCCCCCGGTACCGCGACCGACCACCGCTATACCGGAGCCTGACCGTCCTACCCTCCTCCTCCACTCCTGTACACCCCGCTGTACCGGAGCCCGCCCGCCCTTCACCCCGGTACCGACTATATACGCCTCTATACCAGAGATATATACCTCCCTGCCCGGTACAGAGACTGCTCTCCTGGATACTGAAGATTTTTACCGGAGACCTCCCGTCCTACACCCCGTATACACCGGAAACCTCCCGTCCTACACCCCGTATACACCGGAGACCTCCCGTCCTACACCCCGTATACACCGGAGACCTCCCGTCCTACACCTACTATACACCGGAGACCTCCCATCCTACACCCCGTATACACCGGAGACCTCCCGTCCTACACCTACTATACACCGGAGACCTCCCGTCCTACACCCCGTATACACCGGAAACCTCCCGTCCTACACCCCGTATACACCGGAGACCTCCCGTCCTACACCCCGTATACACCGGAGACCTCCCGTCCTACACCCCGTATACACCGGAGACCTCCCGTCCTACACCTCGTATACACCGGAGACCTCCCGTCCTACACCTACTATACACCGGAGACCTCCCGTCCTACACCCCGTATACACCGGAGACCTCCCGTCCTACACCCACTATACACCGGAGACCTCCCGTCCTACACCCCGTATACACCAGAGACCTCCCGTCCTACACCCCGTATACACCGGAGACCTCCCGTCCTACACCCCGTATACACCGGAGACCTCCCATCCTACACCCCGTATACACCGGAGACCTCCCGTCCTACACCTACTATACACCGGAGACCTCCCGTCCTACACCCCGTATACACCGGAGACCTCCCGTTCTACACCCACTATACACCGGAGACCTCCCGTCCTACACCCCGTATACACCAGAGACCTCCCGTCCTACACCCCGTATACACCGGAGACCTCCCGTCCTACACCCCGTATACACCGGAGACCTCCCGTCCTACACCCCGTATACACCGGAGACCTCCCGTCCTACACCCCGGAGACCTCCCGTCCTACACCCACTATACACCGGAGACCTCCCGTCCTACAGCCTGTATACACCGGAGACCTCCCGTCCTACACCCCGTATACACCAGAGACCTCCCGTCCTACACCCCGTATACACCAGAGACCTCCCGTCCTACACCCCGTATACACCAGAGACCTCCCGTCCTACACCCCGGAGACCTCCCGTCCTACACCCCGTATACACCGGAGACCTCCCTTCCTACACCCCGGAGACCTCCCGTCCTACACCCACTATACACCGGAGACCTCCCGTCCTACACCCTGTATACACCGAAGACCTCCCGTCCTACACCCCGTATACACCGGAGACCTCCCGTCCTACACCCCGTATACACCAGAGACCTCCCGTCCTACACCCCGTATACACCAGAGACCTCCCGTCCTACACCCCGTATACACCAGAGACCTCCCGTCCTACACCCCGTATACACCGGAGACCTCCCGTCCTACACCCCGTATACACCAGAGACCTCCCGTCCTACACCCCGTATACACCGAAGACCTCCCGTCCTACACCCCGTATACACCGGAGACCTCCCGTCCTACACCCCGTATACACCAGAGACCTCCCGTCCTACACCCCGTATACACCAGAGACCTCCCGTCCTACACCCCGTATACACCAGAGACCTCCCTTCCTACACCCCGGAGACCTCCCGTCCTACACCCCGTATACACCGGAGACCTCCCTTCCTACACCCCGGAGACCTCCCGTCCTACACCCCGTATACACCGGAGACCTCCCGTCCTACACCCCGCGTACACCGGACACCTCCCGTCCTACACCCCGTATACATCGGAGACCTCCCATCCTACACCCCGTATACACCGGAGACCTCCTGTCCTACACCCTGTATACACCGGAGACCTCCCATCCTACACACGGTATACACCGGAGTCCTCCAGTCCTACACCCCGTATACACCGGAGACCTCCCGTCCTACAACCCATATACACCGGAGACCTCCCGTCCTACACCCCGTATACACCGGAGCCCTCCCGTCCTACACCCCGTATACGCCGGAGCCCTCCCGTCCTACACCCCGTATACGCGGGAGACCTCCCGTCCTACACCCCATATACACCGGAGACCTCCCGTCCTACACCCCGTATACACCGGAGACCTCCCGTCATACACCCCGTATACACCGGAGACCTCCCGTCCTACACCTACTATACACCGGAGACCTCCCGTCCTACACCCTGTATACACCGGAGACCTCCCGTCCTACACCCCGTATACACCGGAGGCCTCCCGTCCTACACCTACTATACACCGGAGACCTCCCATCCTACACCCCGTATACACCGGAGACCTCCCGTCCTACACCTACTATACACCGGAGACCTCCCGTCCTACACCCCGTATACACCGGAGACCTCCCGTCCTACACCCACTATACACCGGAGACCTCCCGTCCTACACCCCGTATACACCAGAGACCTCCCGTCCTACACCCCGTATACACCGGAGACCTCCTGTCCTACACCCCGTATACACCGGAGACCTCCCGTCCTACACCCCGTATACACCGGAGACCTCCCGTCCTACACCCCGGAGACCTCCCGTTCTACACCCACTATACACCGGAGACCTCCCGTCCTACACCCTGTATACACCGGAGACCTCCCGTCCTACACCCCGTATACACCGGAGACCTCCAGTCCTACACCCCGTATACACCAGAGACCTCCCGTCCTACACCCCGTATACACCAGAGACCTCCCGTCCTACACCCCGTATACACCAGAGACCTCCCGTCCTACACCCCGGAGACCTCCCGTCCTACACCCCGTATACACCGGAGACCTCCCTTCCTACACCCCGGAGACCTCCCGTCCTACACCCACTATACACCGGAGACCTCCCGTCCTACACCCTGTATACACCGAAGACCTCCCGTCCTACACCCCGTATACACCGGAGACCTCCCGTCCTACACCCCGTATACACCAGAGACCTCCCGTCCTACACCCCGTATACACCAGAGACCTCCCGTCCTACACCCCGTATACACCAGAGACCTCCCGTCCTACACCCCGGAGAACTCCCGTCCTACACCCCGTATACACCGGAGACCTCCCTTCCTACACCCCGGAGACCTCCCGTCCTACACCCCGTATACACCGGAGACCTCCCGTCCTACACCCCGCGTACACCGGACACCTCCCGTCCTACACCCCGTATACACCGGAGACCTCCCATCCTACACCCCGTATACATCGGAGACCTCCCATCCTACACCCCGTATACACCGGAGACCTCCTGTCCTACACCCTGTATACACCGGAGACCTCCCATCCTACACACGGTATACACCGGAGTCCTCCAGTCCTACACCCCGTATACACCGGAGACCTCCCGTCCTACAACCCATATACACCGGAGACCTCCCGTCCTACACCCCGTATACACCGGAGCCCTCCCGTCCTACACCCCGTATACACCGGAGCCCTCCCGTCCTACACCCCGTATACGCAGGGGACCTCCCGTCCTACACCCCGTATACACCGGAGACCTCCCGTCCTACACCCCGTATACACCGGAGACCTCCCGTCCTACACCCCGTATACACCAGAGACCTCCCGTCCTACACCCCGTATACACCAGAGACCTCCCGTCCTACACCCCGTATACACCAGAGACCTCCCGTCCTACACCCCGGAGACCTCCCGTCCTACACCCCGTATACACCGGAGACCTCCCTTCCTACACCCCGGAGACCTCCCGTCCTACACCCCGTATACACCGGAGACCTCCCGTCCTACATCCCGCGAACACCGGACACCTCCCGTCCTACACCCCGTATACACCGTAGACCTCCCGTCCTACACCCCGTATACATCGGAGACCTCCCATCCTACACCCCGTATACACCGGAGACCTCCTGTCCTACACCCTGTATACACCGGAGACCTCCCATCCTACACACGGTATACACCGGAGTCCTCCAGTCCTACACCCCGTATACACCGGAGACCTCCCGTCCTACAACCCATATACACCGGAGACCTCCCGTCCTACACCCCGTATACACCGGAGCCCTCCCGTCCTACACCCCGTATACACCGGAGCCCTCCCGTCCTACACCCCGTATACGCGGGAGACCTCCCGTCCTACACCCCGTATACACCGGAGACCTCCCGTCCTACACCCCGTATACACCGGAGACCTCCCGTCCTACACCCCGTATACACCGGAGTCCTCCCGTCCTACACCTCGTATACACCGGAGACCTCCCGTCCTACAACCCATATACACCGGAGACCTCCCGTTCTACAACCCATATACACCGGAGACCTCCCGTCCTACACCCCGGATACACCGGAGCCCTCCCGTCCTACACCCCGTATACACCGGAGCCCTCCCATCCTATACACCGGATCCCTCCCGTCCTACACCCCATATACACCGGAGCCCTCCCGTCCTACACCCCATATACACCGGAGACCTCCCGTCCTACACCCCGTATACACCGGAGACCTCCCGTCCTACACCCCGTATACACCGGAGACCTCCCGTCCTACACCCTGTATACACCAGAGACCTCCCGTCCTAACCCTGTATATACCAGAGACCTCCTGTCCTATACCCCGTATACACCGGAGACCTCCCGTCTTACACTGGAGATCTCCCGTCCTACACCCCGTATACATCGGAGACCTCCCGTCCTACACCCCGTATATACCGGAGATCTCCCATCCTACACCCCGTATATACCAGAGCCCTCCTGTCCTACACCCCGTATATACTGTAGACCTCCCGTCCTACACCGCATATACACCGCAGATCTCCCGTCCTACACCCCATATATACCGGAGACCTCCCGCCCTACACCCCATATACACCGGTGACTTCCCGTCCTACACCCCGTATACACCGGAGATCTCCCGCCCTACACCCCGTATATACCGGAGCCTGACCATCCTCCCCTCCTCCTACACTCCTCACCGGAGATATACACCCGGCTATACCGGAGATATACACCCCGCTATATTGGAGCCTGACCACTCCAGTACTGACTATACTCATACTAGTATATATACCTCCCTGCCCGGTACAGAGACTGCTCTCCGGTATACTGAAGATTTTTACTGGAGACCTCCAGTCCTACACCCCGTATATACTGGAGACCTCCCGTCCTACACCCCGTATACACCGGAGACCTCTCGTCCTACACCCCGTATACACCGGAGACCTCCCGTCCTACACCCCATATACACCGGAGACCTCCCGTCCTACACCCCATATATACCGGATCCCTCCCTTCCTAACCCCGTATATACCGGAGACCTCCTGTCCTACACCCCGTATACACCGGAGACCTCCCGTCCTACACCCCGTATACACCGAAGACCTCCCGTCCTACACCCTGTATATACCGAAGCCCTCCCATCCTACACCCTGTATATACCGGAGACCTCCCGTTCTACACCCCGTATATACCGGAGACCTCCCGTCCTACACTCCATATACACCGGAGACCTCCCGTCCTACACCCCATATATACTGGAGACCTCCTGTCCTACACCCCGTATATACCGGAGACCTCCCATCCTAGACCCCGTATATACCAGAGCCCTCCCGTCCTACACCCCATATACACCAGAGACCTCCCATCTTACACCCCGTATACACCGGAGCCCCCCCGTCCTACACCCCATATACACCGGAGCCCTCCCGTCCTACACTCCATATACACAGGAGACCTCCCGTCCTAGACCCCGTATATACCGGAGCCCTCCCGTCCTACACCACATATACACCGGAGACCTCCCGTCCTACACCCCATATACACCGGAGACCTCCCGTCCTACACCCCGTATATACCAGAGCCCTCCTGCCCTTCACCCTGTATATACTGGAGACCTCCCGTCCTAGACCCCCTATATACCAGAGCCCTCCCGTCCTACACCCCATACACACCAGAGCCCTCCCGTCTTACTCCCCATATACACCGGAGCCCTCCCGTCCTACACCCCATATACACAGGAGACCTCCCGTCCTAGACCCCGTATATACCGGAGCCCTCCCGTCCTACACCACATATACACCGGAGACCTCTCGTCCTACACCCGTATATACCGGAGACCTCCCGCCCTACACCCCATATACACCGGTGACTTCCCGTCCTACGCCACATATACACCGGAGACCTCCCGTCCTACACCCCATATACACCGGAGACCTCCCATCCTACACCCCGTATATACCAGAGCCCTCCTGTCCTTCACCCTGTATATACTGGAAACCTCCCGTCCTACACCCCATACACACCAGAGCCCTCCCGTCTTACTCCCCATATACACCGGAGCCCTCCCATCCTACACCCCATATACACAGGAGACCTCCCGTCCTAGACCCCGTATATACCGGAGCCCTCCCGTCCTACACCACATTTACACTGGAGACCTCCCGTCCTACACCCCATATATACCGGAGACCTCCCACCCTACACCCCATATACACCGGTGACTTCCCGTCCTACACCCCATATACACCGGAGATCTCCCGCCCTACACCCCGTATATACCGGAGCCTGACCGTCCTCCACTCCTCCTACACTCCTCACCGGAAATATACACCCGACTATACCAGAGATATACACCCCGCTATATTGGAGCCTGACCACTCCAGTACTGACTATACTCATACTAGTATATATACCTCCCTGCCCGGTACAGAGACTGCTCTCCGGTATACTGAAGATTTTTACTGGAGACCTCCAGTCCTACACCCCGTATACACCGGAGACCTCCCGTCCTACACCCCATATATACCGGATCTCTCCTGTCCTAACCCCGTATATACCGGAGACCTCTTGTCCTACACCCCGTATACACCGGAGACCTCCCGTCCTACACCCCGTATACACCGGAGACCTCCCGTCCTACACCCTGTATATACCGAAGCCCTCCCGTCCTAAACCCTGTATATACCGGAGACCTCCCGTCCTACACCCCGTATATACCGGAGACCTCCCGTCCTACACTCCATATACACCGGAGACCTCCCCTCCTACACCCCGTATATACCAGAGCCCTCCTGTCCTACACCCCATATATACTGGAGACCTCCTGTCCTACACCCCGTATATACCGGAGACCTCCCATCCTAGACCCCGTATATACCACAGCCCTCCCGTCCTACACCCCATATACACCAGAGACCTCCCGTCTTACACCCCGTATACACCGGAGCCCTCCCGTCCTACACCCCATATACACCGGAGCCCTCCCGTCCTACACCCCATATACACAGGAGACCTCCCGTCCTAGACCCCGTATATACCGGAGCCCTCCCGTCCTACACCACATATACACCGGAGACCTCCCGTCCTACACCCCATATACACCGGAGACCTCCCGTCCTACACCCCGTATATACCGGAGACCTCCCGCCCTACACCCCATATACACTGGTGACTTCCCGTCCTACACCCCGTATACACCGGAGATCTCCCGCCTTACACCCTGTATATACCGGAGCCTGACCGTCCTCCCCTCCTCCTACATTCCTTACCGAAGATATACACCTGGCTATACCGGAGATATACACCCCGCTATATCGGAGCCTGACCACTCCGGTACTGACTATACTCATACTAAAGATATATACCTCCCTGCCCAGTACAGAGACTGCTCTCCGATATACTGAAGATTTTTACTGGAGACCTCCAGTCCTACACCACGTATATACTGGAGTCCTCCCGTCCTACACCCCATATACACCGGAGACCTCCCGTCCTACACCCCGTATATACCGGAGACCTCCCGCCCTACACCCCATATACACTGGTGACTTCCCGTCCTACACCCCGTATACACCGGAGATCTCCCGCCTTACACCCTGTATATACCGGAGCCTGACCGTCCTCCCCTCCTCCTACATTCCTTACCGAAGATATACACCTGGCTATACCGGAGATATACACCCCGCTATATCGGAGCCTGACCACTCCGGTACTGACTATACTCATACTAAAGATATATACCTCCCTGCCCAGTACAGAGACTGCTCTCCGGTATACTGAAGATTTTTACTGGAGACCTCCAGTCCTACACCACGTATATACTGGAGTCCTCCCGTCCTACACCCCGTATACACCGGAGACCTCCCGTCCTACACCCCGTATACACCAGGGACCCCCGTCCTACACCCCGTATACACCGGAGACCTCCTGTCCTACACCCCGTATACACCGGGGACCGCCCGTCCTACATCCTGTATACACCGGAGACCTCCCGTCCTACACCCCGTATATACCGGAGACCTCCCGTCCTACACCCGTATACACCGAGGACCTCCGTCCTACATCCTGTATACACCGGAGACCTCCTGTCCTACACCCCGTATATACCGGAGACCTCCTGTCCTACACCCGTATACACCGAGGACCCCCGTCCTACATCCTGTATACACCGGAGACCTCCCGTCCTACACCTCGTATATACCGGTGACCTCCCGTCCTACACCCGTATACACCGAGGACCCCGTCCTACATCCTGTATACACCGGAGACCTCCCGTCCTACACCCCGTATATACCGGAGACCTCCCGTCCTACACCCCGTATACACCGGAGACCTCCTGTCCTACACCCCGTATACACCGGAGACCTCCCGTCCTACATCCCGTATACACCGGAGACCTCCCGTCCTACACCCCGTATATACTGGAGACCTCCCGTCCTACACCACATATATACCGGAGACCTCCCATCCTATACCCCGTATATAGGTCTGTAAAATGGGTATAAAAAGAGCATCTTAGAGAGTTAAAGTGTCTCAAAGTAAAGATGGGAAGAGGTTCACCAATCTGTGACGAGCTGCGTCTAAAAATTGTTGAACAATTTCAGAATAATGTTCCTCAACGTTAAATTTCAAAAATTGTAAATATATTATCATCATCGACATTGCATATCATCATCAAAAGATTCTGAGAATCTGGAGAAATCTCTGTGTGTATAACACAAGGTAAAAACACAATACTGGATGCCTGTGATCTTCAAGCCCTCAGATGGCACGATTCTGTGGTGGACATCACTGTATGGGCTCAGGAATACTTCCAAAAATCACTGTCTGTGGACATAGTTCATTGTGCCACCCAAAAATGCAAGGGTTAGCCAAATTCGAACCTGATCCAGAAACGCTGATTTCTTCTCTGGGCCAAAGCTCATTTAAAATGGTCTGTTGCAAAGTGGAAAACTATTCTATGGTCAGACAAATCAACATTTGACATTCCTTTTGGCAACCATGGGCAACCCATCCTCCAGACTAAAGAGGTTGATGGTATGAGGGTGCATTAGTGCATATGGAATGGGCAGCTTACAGATCTGGAAAGGCACCATCAATGGTGAAAGATATATCTAGGTTTTTGAGCAACATAAGCACCAATGCAGACTTTCATATTTCAGCAGTACAATGCTAAACCGCATTCTGCATAATAACAGCTAGTCTTCATAATAGAAAAGCCTGGGTGGTTACTGGCTTGCCTGCAGTCCAGACCTTTCGCCAACTAAAAATGTTTGGTGCATCTTGAAACGAAAAGTACGACAAAGAAGACCCAGGACTGTTGAGCAGATATGGTGGTATCACACAGATTGTGAGTTCCCTTGCTGGTACCATACATCATTAGCTGGCTACAACTTTTAGTACAGTTTGTTTATAGTATAGTTTATAGTATAGTACCAGTACAGAGGGTAATCCTCAAGTGAAGTTAATCTCAAGTACAGACGTTCACTGTATTTACATACAGTGTTTTTCATGAACTGCACATCTGCAGTTTGGTTTTGATTAATTTGCCAGATTCTTATTTGAATTGGCTTTGGCACACACAGTATCTCACAAAAGTAAGTACACCCCTCACATTTTTCTAAATATTTTATTAAATCTTTTTATGTGACAACACTGAAGAAATTACACTTTGCTACAATGTAAAGTAGTGAGTGTACACAGGTCAGTCTTTAATATTGACTGGACCCTGGGCAAACAATTTTTTGGGCCCCCTCCTCAATGCAATTTCGCTCTCCACATGTTCAGTTTACTGAATCAGATCAGGCAGCAATTGCGATTGGTTGCCAGAGGTTACAGTGTATCATTACTGCTCACTGACTGGCTGCTAGAGGTTACAGCACACATTATGGATCACTGTCTATTTTCTAGAGGTTAGAGCACATGACTTCTGCTTGTTGATTGAATGCTAGAGGTTACTGGACATCTATACCACTCACTAATTGCTTGCTAGAGGTTACTGCACATTATTACTGCTCACTGATTGGTTCCTAGAGGTTACTGCATATCCTTACCCTGCAATGACTGTTGGCACATACACCAAAATTCACGGTGCGGTGGTACCATGTTATTTTGAAGAAGGGTTCCACCTCCAATTTGCTTACCTTTGCAGAACAGGCTGATGTTCAGCTTAATGACTATAGTTGTGGGCAGGACTTTCAAGCATGCTCCTTTACCTCCCCAGTGGGCAGCATTCAGCAGAAGTGATGGTAGATAAGACCTCAGGGGGATATTATATACATATGAATGTTGCCTCTATTTACATATCAATGCCTTGGTCCATGACTATTTACATATCAATGCAGGTTATTTACATGTAAACAGGGTCTGCAGGTGAGTCATTTGTACATGGCGAAAAGGGCAGAGCTGGGCAGCAGCAATAGAACTTTACACTGAGATATTGGGACACAGCACGGGACTAATACTTCAAGGGATAAGGGAATTTAAACTGGGATAGTTGGCAAGTATGAGGCAGCTGCTTTGGGCCCCACAACAATGATGGGGCCCAGGGCAGCTTCCCCTTTTGCCCCACCTTAAAAACGGTCCTGAGTGTACAGCTTGTATAACAATGTAAATTTGCTGTCCCCTCAAAATAACTCAACACAGTCATTAATAAAAACAAAGGGGAAAATACTGCGCTAATATAAAAAATAAAATCTAATCTGAATATCTAAAAGCAGCGATTAGTCTGGTGTGATACACACCCATAAAACATATAAAACAAAATATTATAACCGCGCTCTCCCATATACCAAATCCTAGTGAAAATCAACTAACATCTAATAAAATTAAAAGCAAAAACTAAGAATAGTAATAATAATAATAATAATAATAAACGTGATATGTAAACACAACTAGTGTGTGTACACTATAAACAATTAAGATCCAGTGCAAATAAGTTCATACACAGTATAAACAATTAAATTCAAACAAATAAATAAATAGGGAGAAATTCATTGAAATAAATATAAATAAATTCATGCAATTAATAGAAATTCATTGAAAAGCATGATACACTAAATATGTAGACAATAACATGCACCCAAATAATATATAAAGTGCTCAGAGAAAATGTGCAAACAACAATTCCTTTAGGGATACAAACACACATGCCCAGTAAACATACACAAATAAATGAATAAATGAAAGTATAAAATATAAGCGTGACAGTCCGTCAAATAGAAATATTTCTCCAAAGAAAATTCAGAGTAGATTCAGTGTAGAGCATAAACTTCCTTCACCACCACCGTGCTGATTGATAGTAAGAATGCGCGCTTACCAAATCCCAAAACAAACAGGCATGTATAATCAGGAATCTCAAAAGATCATCACACCAGGACAGCATCTCATCTTTCCACACGGTGGGATCATTCATATAATATAGATAGAAACTCCCATAGCGTAAATCCGTAAATAAAATCTTTTATTAAGTCATAGAAAACATACTCACAAACATAAAAAGTCAAATCAGCGTTAGATGCCGGCCGGCAAAATGAGCGCCCAAATGTCACGTGATAGCGTCAAGCACGTCGAGACCACCCTACGTCCGTTTCGTCATATATGACGTCGTCTGGGGTCTGGACGACGCGCTGACGCATCACGTTTATATACACATAATAATAAAACCAAGCCTCGTTCTGAACTGAGAGGAGAAAAAACTCGGAAGCCCCGAAAAACCGGAAATACGTCATACCAACATGGCGGCCACATGATACCACAGGCTACATGTTGAGTAAGGGCAAAAATAGAAATAAAATTGTACTATGCCAACCTAATAGCCACATATCAGTACTGGCGACATGCTGCCTAAAAGCAAAGTACTGTAGGCTGCAAGTAAAAGCATAACGATCTGAACCTGCGTACTGACTATAAACATCCACAAAGCATAAGAGCCACATACATATAAAAATACATATGACAAAAAATAATGTATGCAGCAAAGAAAATGAATATAAAAAAACAAAAACCGATAAAAATACAAAAAATACAAAAAATACAAAGAATACAAAAAATACAAAAAAACTATAAATTAAATACCTCCACTTATAGAACTACATTTAAGTAAAAAATGTAAAAATAAAAATGTACAATATAAAAATATGAAAATATTAATACAAAAAAGGGGAAAGAAAAGGAAAAAAGAGGAAAAGGAAGAAAACCACCTCTTTCCATCGAAAAAATATATATCATCCTCCCATCAGCTCAAAACGAGTTAACAGAAAGGGGACCTTCTACTGATATTGACGTAAAATCCACATAGATATATACCACAAAAGGAAATAAATCATGAATTATCTATAAACGCATTGATATCAACATCTACGTTGAGCCCAAATGGAGTGTAACATTTAATTTTATGGATCCAGGCCATCTCTAATCTTGATATGCCCCTAACCACAGAACCTCCTCTCCAGGGCAAATTGAATTTATCAATACCTAAGAATATAGTTTTAGCTGGATTCTTATTGTGGCATTCTAAATATTGCCTAGATACAGAGTGCTTCGGGAAGCCATTAATGATATTAGTTATATGTTCATTTAAACGTACATTCAATGCCCTTTTAGTCCTCCCAACATATTGCAGCCCACATGGGCATTGCAATAAGTAGACAACCCTTTTGGTGGTGCATGTAATAAATGGTCTAATATTGTGTACACGCGACGTACTAGATGATACGAATGACTGAGTACGCCTATGCGTACAGCCACTCATAGAACAAACTCAACAACTCCGACATTGGTAATACCCCGTCAGCTGTTCGAAAAAACAGGGTTTCAAAATAGGGGGATTAAGAACATTAGGTGCCACCTTATTCTTCAAGGAAGGAGCACCCTTACCACCATGCTTGACTGTAGGCAAGACACAATTGTCTTTGTACTCCTCATTTGGTTGCCGCCACACAAGCTTGACACCATCTGAACCAAATCCATGTCTTTAGTCTGCTTGTCTTCCGCAAACTGCTTGCATGTGCATCATCTTTAGAAGAGGCTTCCTTCTGGGGCGACAGCCATGTAGACCAATTTGATGCAGTGTGCGGTGTATGGTCTGAGCACTAACAGGCTAACCCCCATCCCTTTAATCTCTGCAGCAATGCTGGCAGCAGTCATATGTCTATTTCCCAAAGACAACCCCTGGATATGACGCTGAGCACGTGCACTCAACTTCTTTGGTCGACCATGGCGAGGCCTGTTCTGAGTGGAACCTGTTCTGTTAACCTCTTGCCGACCAGCGCATGCTGATTTAATTTGGCAGAATGGCACTGGCAGGCAAAAGGGCGTACAGGTATGTCCTCTTTAAGAAGCGGTGTCGCGAGCTTGTGCACGCCGCAGTCTCTGTGACCGCAATCGTGTCACGGAGAGGAAGAACAGGGAGATGCTTTTGAAAACAGAGCATTTGCCCGTTCTGCCTAGTGACAGGAGAGTGATCACAGCTCTCTGTCATCGAGAGCAGTGGTCACTGTTCTGTGTGTTGAAGTCCAGTCCCCTCACAGTTAGAATCACTCCCTAGGACACACTTAAACCCTTCACTGCCCCCTAGTGGTTAACCCCTTCACTGTCAGTGTCATTTACAGTAATCAATGCATTTTTATAGCATTGATCACTGTATAAATGACAATGGTCTCAAAATAGTGTCAAAAATGTCCAATGTGTCCGCCATAATGTTGCAGTCCCAATAAAAATCGCAGATCACCGCTGGTCACCGATTACTAATAAATAAATAAAAATAGTAATAAAAATGCTATAAATCTATCCCCTATTTTGTAGACGCTATAACTTTTGTGCAAACCAATCAATATACACTTATTGCGATTTTTTTTAACCAAAAATATGTAGAAGAATAGATATCGGTCTAAACTGAGGAAAAAAATAGTTTTTTTTATATATTTTTGGGGGATATTTATTATAGCAAAAAGTAAAAAATAATGTTTTTTTTTCAAAATTGGCACTATTCTTTTGTTTATAGCGCAAAAAATCCCACCAAAGGCGATCAAATACCACCTAAAAGAAAGCTCTATTTGTGGAAAAAAATTATGTCAATTTTGTTTGGGTACAACATCGCACGACCGCACAACTGTCAGTTAAAACGATGCAGTGCTGAATCACAAAAAGTTCTCTGGTCAGGAAGGGGGTAAATTCTTCCGGGACTGATGTGGTTAAACCGATGTGTGGTCTTGGTCACTGTGCTGCAGCTTAGTTTCAGGGTCTTGGAAATTTTACAGCCTAGGCCATCTTTATGTAGAGCAACAATTTTTTTTTTCAGATCCTCAGAGAGTTCTTTGCCATGAGATTCTATGTTGAACTTCTAGTGGCCAGTATGAGAGAGTGAGAGCGATAACACCTAATTTAACACACCCGCTCCCCATTCAAGCCTGAGACCTTGTAACACTAACGAGTCACCGGGGAGGGAAAATGCCTAATTGGGCCCAATTTGGACATTTTCATTTAGGGGTGTACTCACTGTTGTTGCCAGCGGTTTGGGCATTAATGGCTGTGTGTTGAGTTATTTTGAGGGGGCAGCAAATTTACACTGTTATACAAGCTGTACACTCACTACTTTACATTGTAGCAAAGTGTAATTTCTTCAGTGTTGTCACATGAAAATATACAATAAAATATTTACAAATATGTAAGGGAGGTCTCACTTTTGTGAGATACTTTATGTGCAGGAGTTACGCAATATCACGGCAGCCAATGGAGATGCCCGAAGAATGGCTTGCTTTAAATGAGAACCACAGAATAATGAATACATTTCAGAAAGCTTCCCAAGCAAATAAGCAAAACATAAATGTGTAGTAAGGAGCAGGGCCGTCTTTAAGGCAGGGCAAAAGGGGCAGCTGCCCTGGGCCTTGTCATTGTTGTGGGGCCCAAAGCAGCTGCCTCATACTTGCCAACTATCCCAGTTTAACCACTTCGCACCCAGGCCAATTCTGACATTTCTCTCCTACATGTAAAATTCCTAATTTTTTTGCTAGAAAATTACATAGAACCCCCAAACATTATATATGTTTTTTTAGCAAAGACCCTAGAGAATACAATGGCGGTCGTATCTCGCACGGTATTTGTGCAGCAATTTTTCGAACACATTTTTTTCAGAAAAAAAACAGTTTCATGCTTAAAAAAAAAAAAAAAAAACAGTAAAGTTAGCCCAATTTTTTTGCATAATGTGAAAGAGGAGGATACGCCAAGTAAATAGCTTGTGGAATGGCGCCAAACTTTGGTATTTAAAAATCCCCATAGGCGACACTTACATTTTTTTTACTGGTTACATGTTTTGGGTTACAGAGGAGGTCTAGAGCTAGAATTATTGCTCTCGCTCTAAGTTCGCGGCGATACCTCACATGTGTGGTTTGAACACCGTTTTCATATGTGGGCGGGACGTACGTATGCGTTCGCTTCTGTGTACGAGTTCACGGGGACAGGGGCGCTTTAAAAAAATTTTTTATTGTTAATTTTATTTTTAGTTTTTTAGTTTAACACTTAAAAAAAAAAAAAATTGATGACTTTTATTCCTATTACAAGGAATGTAAACATCCCTTTTAATAGGAATATGGCACGATCGGACATATTTACAGTGAGATATGGGGTCAATATCTCACCTCTAGGCTGGGAAGAATAAAAAAAAAAAAAATCTCACCTCTAGGCTGGGAAGAATAAAAAAAAAAATGATCCTGGCTTCCTAGCCAGATCGGCACCGTTAATTTGAATACAGAGACCAGGTGTGACGTCATAACATCGCGCCCGGCCTCCGAACGATCATAAAGACTCCAGGGACGATCTGGTCTGCCGGAAATCTCTATGGTAACTTGCGGGGGCCGGCGGATCCTGTGACCGACTCACCGATGGAAGCGGTGAGTCGGTACAAGCACCGGAGGGCGGCGGCAGGGGGGGCGTCCCCTCCCGCCGCCCGTAAGAATGATCAAGCGGTGGAACAGCCGCTATGATCGTTCTTATGGTGCAGGGAATCGCCGGCTGAAAACGGCAATATCTGAATGATGTCTGTGGCCTCAGGCATCATTCAGATATAACCACCGAAAGCCCATGACGTCAATAGACGTAGTATGGGCTCCAAGTGGTTAAATTCCCTTGAAGTTTTAGTCCTGTGCTGTGTCCCGATATCTCAGTGTGAAGTGCTGCTACTAATGCTGCCCAGCTCTGCCCTATTGTTGTGTACAGGTGACTCACCTGAAGACCCTTTGTTTACATGTAAATAACTGGCATTCATTGTATTACCAGCTATTGTTTTTCAAAAAAGATTTGTTGCTAGAATATTGCCATGATCTTTATAAATGACAAGATCCAGAAAATTTTTTGTTTGGTATCACAGGTAAAGGTAAAGCTTAGATTATGTTGATTAACATTGAGTACCTGTATAAATTCATCTAGTAGTGTATGAGTACCTGTCCAAACAATGAAGATGTCATCAATGTAACGTCTCTAAACTAAGATCTGATCAGTAAATTTCAGTAGTGTTTCTCCAAAGAAAAGTTTTCTCTCCTACCCCCCCAGGTACAGGTTAGCATAGGCCGGGGAACAGCATGTGCCCATGGCCACTCCCTGCACCTGGAGGTAGTGGGAGTCCATAAAACAAAACCAGTTGTGTGTAAGAATAAAATCCAAAAGTTTCAGTATAAACTGGTTGTACTTCAATCGATGGTATTTTCATGCTGAAAATCCTGTGCAACTGCCCAGCTTGTGTGGCACTTACTGTGCGTAACTAGCTTCTTATCATTATAGTAAGCACTCTTTTCTGGTCTTTTCCAACCGTCCGTTTAATACGGACATTTATTAATTTATTAATGTTTTGTAAGAATGGTGTTCCCCCCCCCTTTTTTTTTTCTGGGAATTCTTTTTCCAGATTAGATCTGTCCAGTACTATAATTTACAATATCAGTTATTAATATGTCCCCACTAGACGACTTTGCTACTGCCTTTGTGGATTCAGCTAACCTGGGTGTTAACTGTGCGCTTCTGATTGAATTGAGTGGTATTCTTTATGTGTTTTCTCTTGACTGTTAATTACATTTATTATTGTATATGCATATTATTTAGTATTTTTAATTTGTTCATTAGAAAACTGCTGCTCCTGAGGAAGCATGATCCACGCGCAACATGTCGAGCCTCTGAATAAAAAATTCTTGATATACCCAGATTTAAATTTGGACACACAACTCATTTGATATCTACATCAGGCAGTGTTCTAAGAACCGTTTCTGGCTTATGATTATGAGTGTGGTTACTATGTGATGTCACTTTCTATATGTACAGGGTATACTACTAATTCATCTTATTTTATATGTCATTGTAATAACTGTACCTCAATTCTCCTTTTATATTTATTTTTAATAAAATAAGAAAAATATTATTACTTCTTTAGGCTTTTTACTTGGGTGCCTATAAAGTCCACCTTTTGTAATATTTCAATTTCTAATTAAACTATTTTCGGGACGATGGCACTCTAATACTAGTACTTTCATAGTGTCACCCTATGCTAAAGTACTTTTCTGAGAATCAAATTATATTTATTCATATGTAAATAGCAGCGGCATTACTAATTAAATAGCTGCAGCCGGTGGCATTGTGATGTAAATAAAGGCGGCATTCATATGTATATCATGCTCCCCTGCAGTGAGGAGATGATGTGCTGTAACCTCTAGAAACCAATCAGTGAGCAGTATTACTGTACAGTAATCTCTAGCAACCAATTAACAAGCAGAAATCATTTGATGTAACCTCTAGCAACTAATCAGTGAGCCGTAACGTGTGCTGTAACCTCTAGCAACCAGTCATTAAGCAGTAATGTGTCAGAAACCAGACCGAGACAGAAGTACAATTAAATCACACTTGTTTATTAATAAAAAATAAAAAGGTAAATAGAGTAAGCGTAGTCAAAGCACAGCCAGAGTCCAGTAACTGGATCGAGTAGTCAGCCAGTCCAGAGTTCAATAACCAGATCGGGTAATCAGCCAGGCCAGAAGTCAGGGATCCAAGTGAAGCAACAGCAAGCAGGATAAGGAGCCAGAAGGGATGTCAGCAAGTCAGTCTTTTAACAGAACCGCAGGAGATGGTTTCTTGTGATGTGACCAAGGCAAAGGCAGAGATGACGTGAGCTGGACAGCTTTAAGTAGGCAGGTCAGACGAGTAGGATCAGGAACAGCTATGTGACTATGGAGAGAGATGAGAGCTGGCAATTAGCCGACAACTGAGCAGCCAGCCCAGAGAAGGAAGGGCTAAGCCAGCCCTGACATAATGATATGCGGTAACCACTGGTAACCAATCGCAATTGCTGCCTGCCTGATCTGATACAGTAAACTGATTTTTAAGTCTAGCTGCTATTTATTGTATGTCTCAGAGCAGGTGGAGAGTGAAATTGCATGGGGGGGGGGGTGCCCAAGAAAAATTTTGCCCAGGGCCCAATCAATATTAAAGACGGCCCTGGTAAGGAGAGAGGGGACTCCGCAAACAAGACATCAACTCAAGTCTGCAGGTATTGCCAGCACTTGTAAAGCCCCGTACACACAATCGGAAATCCCGCCAGCAAAAGTCCAATAAGAGCTTTTGGTCGGAAATTCCGACCGTATGTATGCTCCTTCGGAATTTTGCTGGCGAAATTCCAGCCAGCAAAAGATTGAGAGCGGGCTCTCTATTTTTCCGATGAAAAAAGTTCCGATCAGAAATTCTTTTTTTTTTTCCATAAAAGTTTTTATTTTTTATAAAAGAAAAGGGAAAGTACACATTGCATTTCAGAGTATACCAGATTTACATTCAGATAGGTAACAAACAGATATCCCAAACATTGAGAAATAATAATAAAAATAAAGTATACATGTTACTAGGTGTGTGATCTGTTAAACAATTAGACCACCTTAACTAGAAATATCTCCTTACCCCAAAAACTCAGTTGGAGAAATGGGAGATATAAATTGCAAAGGGGAGGGCACAAGGAGGGATTACCCTATGTGTCTGCCTTCGCGTTAGCACTGAGTCGTTCCATCAGTGGAAGGAGAAAACGCTGTGGCGCTCAATCTGAATAGGGTCAAATTGGTCCGTCCTGTGACACAGGACGGTCTCTCCTGGGCATCATGCTCGAATGGTGTCATCAGAATTTTTCCTAGTAAGAGTTCCGATCAGAAATTCTGATCGTCTATAGCAATTCCGACGCTCAAAATTCCTACGCATGCTCAGAAACAATTTCGACGCATGCTCAAAAGCATTGAACTTAACTTTCTTGGCTCGTCGTAGTGTTGTACGTCACCGCGTTCTTGACGGTCGAAAGTTCAGAGAACTTTTGTGTGACCGTGTGTATGCAAGCCAAGCTTGAGCGGAATTCCGTCAGAAAAACCTTCCAAGATTTTTCAGATGAAAAACTCAGATCGTGTGTACGTGGCATTAGAAGTTTGTGTTTCAACTTTAACACTGCAAAAGTCCTAGACTCTGCTGGCAGAGGAAGAGGCCCGAACCATCACGTACTGTACAATAATGCTGCTCTTGCTACCATGAAAGACGTTTCAATGTCCATAATATGAAAGGCTGATTAAACAGCGTACAGTTTTCAGACGGAATGCTTAAATACCGTAGATGTAACATATTGTGCGTCTTTGCTTGAGATGACTTATTGTACACCTGTCAATGTTTTATCGGCGCCGCGTGCCATCATGCCGTTAATCGACTGAGGCACCAGTCTCCCAGCATTCATCTTTTCGGTGCCATATGCTTTTGCTGTCCAACTTCCGTCTGAACGTTCCGATCTAAAATGCTAATATTCTAATCAGCGACATTAATGTTAACGGCGGCTCATGTTAATTCACCTCTGACGAGTTTTTAATGAGTTACTGCAGCCAAGGGCACAGGCAGTGGGGCTGAAAGCTGTTAAACTGGAAGGAGAAAGCTCGATTAACATTCATCCATGGTCATTGTTCCACAAGTAACTAGACCACAGTGCTCCAGCCCGCTCCCCGTCCTGATTCACTTTCACCGTTCAGCGAATACGGGAGGGAGAAGACAATGGTGCTTTGTTGGATAATGAACAATGAATTTCAAGACAGAGCACCTGAAATGTTGAAGCAGCTTCTCGCCGACCTATTTTAGGAAGTTTGGTTTAAAATTACCCATCTTGACTTTGAAAGTAATTAAAAAAGTTCTGTAACTTAACCTAAAGGTGAAAAAATGAAAATTGTGCAGCTGATTTGACTCTGGGGATACGGGCCACCTGCTGAGCCGCTCTAATTTGTATGATAGCTTTAAATGCAGTTGTCTATGGGTGATTTTTAATCTTTTGCTACTGAGAAAACATAACTACTTGTTAGCAGTCACCTTACCAATCAAGAAATACACAGGAGAGTTTTTTTTCTTTCTGCTAGGAAGAAAGGCTAGGAAGTGAAAGTCTCATTTCTTTTTTTTTTATTACAGTGTTCTGTTTCTAATACTTTGTCTCATCTTCCCATTTGCTGTGGAAGGCTAGCTACATGGTTGGGCGGGATACTGCCCCCTTCCGTCTTGGCCGTCTGACAACACATCTAGCAAGGAGACGTCGTTTCCGGCCTCTGAGGGTCATAAAGATGGCCGGGCACCACTTGGTCCCCAGTCAGCTCTATGGTAAACTTCTGCCATTGGCGGCTTCAGTCTCCAGCTCACCAATTGCACGGGCAAGACCAGAGAAGCAGGTGGTGGAATGAGGGTGGGTCCCCTCCTGACACCTGTAAAAGTAATCAAGCTGCTAAACAGCCGCTATGAAGGCTTTTGCTTTGCAGGGAATTACCTGCTGAATTAAAAGATCGTCTGCCGTTGGCGGCTTCAGTCTCCAGCTTGACAATCGCAAGGGCAAGACCAGAGCAGCACCAGGGGGTGGAAGGAGGGGGGGGAGTCCCCTCCAGATACCTGTAAAAGTAATCAAGCCACTATGAGGGCTTTTACTTTGCAGGGAATTGCCTGCTGAAATAAAAGATCTGAATGATGCTTGCAGCTGCAGGCATCATTCAGATATCTCCACTTAAATCCAAGGACATCATATGATGGTGGGAAGTGGTTAAATAACACTTACTTAGGTGGATGCTGCATCTGTCCTTCCGCCATCTCTAAGGGTGAAAACTGAGCGATCAAGCACCGCTGATTGCTCATTTCCCCCCACCGCTCTAAGCAGAGAGCTGATGACTGTCAGTCACCGCTGTCTGCTCTGCCCCCCCATGCTCGCTGGGCTGTGGAGGGGGCGAGACCGACTGGCTCAGTCTCTTAGCAGCACAATAAGAGAGCGGGTCAGGTGCCACTCCAGGCATCTGGGTGGATCCCTACTATAAAGTCAGGATCTTTCCCAAGCCTGGACCGGCTCAGTGACGTCAGCCAATAGCGGTCGGCTAAAAACAGGTCACAGGAGTGCAGAATGTACTGCACTCCTGTGATCCACAGGAGACGTACAGCCAAACAAGCTGGTGGCCGGTTTGATTTTTCCACACTTTTGTTCCCTTCATTTAAACCTGGTAATTATCATTATTATAAAGGATTTATATACCACCAACAGTGTGCGCAGTGCATAACAAAATGAAGGCAGACATTACAGTTACAGTACAGTTTGGTACAAGAGGAGTCAGAGGGCCCTGCTCTTTAGAGCTTACAATCTAGGAGTAAGGGTTGATTGATACAAAGGGTAATAGCTGTGGGGGATGAGCTGATGGAGAAAGTAAAACAGTGTAATAGTTAGAAGCGGGATAAGCTTCTTTAACCACTTGCCGACCAGCCGCCACAGTTATACTGCGGCAGAGCGGCTCTATTGCGCGAATCACTGTTCCGGTACAGTGTTTCGTTCAACAGATACAGTGATGCGTGTGGCGGGAGGCCGTGATGTCCACCGGCCACCCGCGATCGCTCCACAGAGAGGCAGAACGGGGATCTGCCTGTGTAAACAAAGCAGCTCCCCGTTCTATCTGTTCCTAGTGATCAGAAACAGCGATCTCTCTGTACTCTCAGTCAGTCCCCTCCCCCCACAGTTGGAAACACCTCCCTAGGGAACACTTAACCCTTTGATCACCCCCTAGTAAAAAATATAAATTTTTTTCAAAAATTCTAAAAACCGCAGAGGTCATCAAATACCACCAAAAGAAATTAAAAAAAGATGATCAGGAGGGAAATGTGTATGAAACGAGGGTTGCGCTAACTTTACTTTTTGTTCAACCAAAAGTGCCGTGCTCAAACGTATTTAGCTATAAAGAGTGACTCCCCTCACATGATATTCCAATAGTGCTAAATATAAACTAAAAAGTATATTGGTACCACTGCAGAGCCTACCCGTCACCCGGGTCACTTACCCCTGCACTGATATCAAAGTGCTTTACAGTGCCCACAAAGTGTGGAGTCAAAATATACTACGGATGTTCCAAGTGAACACTCACACAGAGACACCCCTACTATCCAATAGCTAAAGTGCCTTATAGTGCCCTAAAACACCAAACAATACAAGGATACTATGGGTGTCCCAAGAGAGCGATCACCTGGGACCAACCCCAGCAAAATATCAAAAATAAAGTGCTCTATAGTGCCTTGAACCACATATAATAGAAAACCAATCACAATATAGTATAATATGAATGTCCCAAGTGAGTGATCACTCCTATAAGAAAAGTGCACAGTGCATAGAAATAAGCAATCGCTTCAGTGCTGATTAGTTCCTCTTATTTCAAAAGTACTTATTTTTAGGCTTAAAGCGGAGGTCCACCCTAAAGTGGAGCTTCCGCTCATTGGAACCCTCCCCCCCTCCGGCGCAACAATTGCCACCTTTCAGGGGGGAGGGGGGTGAAGGTACCTGTACAGTACATGTATCTGCACCCACTTCCGGCGTAGATTCTGCAGAAGCTACGCCCCTTTCAGCAGAATCTACGCCCCTTTCCGAAGGTCCCCCGCTGCCTGCTGGGAAACACACGGATCCCAGAGACAGCGGGGACCATCCTTATTGCGCAGCGTGACTCGCGCATGCGCAGTAGGGAACTGGGAAATGAAGCCGCAAGGCGCCACTTCCTGATTCCCATAACTAAGATGGCGGCAGCAGCACCCGAGAGACGATCGAGAGATCGGCTTCGGGTGCCGACATCGCAGGCGCGCTGGGCGGGTAAGTGTCATTATTTTAAAAGTCAGCAGCTGCACTATTTGTAGCTGCTGGCTTTTAAAAAAAAAAAAAAAACGGCGGACTCCCGCTTTAAGGTGCTCCTTATAATCACCAATCAAGAGCTTTTACCACCACCAGATGAAATGGCCACTCACCAGACCTAGCCTGTGTCTGCGCCTTTAGTTCATTTAAGGATAACCGCTCCTTCAATGTCCAGCCATGTATGTGGGAATAAAGATGGGGTCTACCTCTCCGTGTGCTCGCAGCCCTCAGTAGTGCCCTGTGGTTCCCGAGAATGCGTCCCAATCCTTCTTTCTCATCCACCGACTCTAATCAATGGGGGTCCAGACAGCCGCTACGCGTTTCGCAAATCAGTGTTGCGTCATCAGGAAATGGCGGCTCCCTCCCATGCAGACACTTGAGTGGGAGGTGTAATGGTATCACGTACTAGACACACGATAAGCTGTAGCTAGTGGCCATGTTGGAGGGGTAGAGAGATAGATTTGGGTGTGTTAATCCTGCCATTTACACACTTCTTGTCCTCTGGGTAACAACTGTACTGAGCAGCATTGTCACACAGAGTGTGTTAGAATGATATAACACAGTGTTAGGGCTACAATAACAGCTCCCTCTCTCCTCCATAACAGGGAGGTGTTTAGTAGTCCACAGAGATAGCAGGAAAAATATGTGAGCTGATAACTTCCTGCACTTTCTGCCTCTGGAATGTTATCAGTTCACATGATTTTTGGTTGGATGAACCTGTACTTGTTTTGCCATACCTTCCAACTTTATGAGATGGGAACAAGGGACACCTATTTGTAAAAGTATATAGGCATAGGACACACCCCCTTAAATGAGAATTGTAAAAAAAAAAAAAAAAAAAAAACAAGATTGGTTAAACCCACAAGTGCTTTTTTACCACTACTATTCCTTTATATTGGCTTTTGGAATTTACAAATGCAGCAATTTAGAAATCAGATGAAAGGTTTAGCACTGGAAAACACTTTTTGATAGATTAAAAGTGCATTTTATATACATTTATATAGATCAGACCAAAATGAGGGACAAATGAGAAGGAATGAGGGACAGAGGGACATTGCTCCAAATCAGGGACAGTTGGGAGCTGTGGTTTTGTTTTCAATGTTTAACAGAACAGAAGGAAGTAATTAAAAGTTAGAGACTTCCACACTCGTTAAGAGCTGTTTGCAACCTCTCAGACTGGAAATCAAGACTTACTATTACATATGAAGACTCCATTCATGTGCTGCGCACCTTCATGGCGCCTTTTTGAATAAAAAACTGACCTGGATGAAGGATTCAGTTATATAGATAGAAGGTATAACAATTGAGGAAGAACACACTGCTGCACAGAGCTAGGAGGGTGCTGCTCACCCCAAACAAATTAGAGCAGAACCAGTTCCCCCACAAACGGGGTTTTTAGGCAGCAAGAGACAATGATAGATGCAGGTAGAAGTAGTATGAAAAGTATTTTAATATTTTTTGGTAAAAGACATGAGCTCCACCTGAGCATTTAAAAAACAAACTCATATATACAAAGTACAGTAGCATCACATGGAAGTATACTAACAGACACAGCTATAAATTACACTGTATAATATAATGACAGTAAAAATATATATCTAATACTAACGCGTTTCAACCCCCTAAGGGGTCTTCTTCAGAGAAATGGTGGTCTGTTGATAAAGCAAAATTACACTAAATAAATATATCAAGTGTTATTCATATTGGGAATACCTCATATTAATTAATATAGTTTACCCAATGGTGTACTTCCAGGAAGACAGAGTGGGTTGTAATACTTCTGATGGAGTTCCCCCATAGGATAGTGCCTCAATTTCCTTTACCCATTTAAGGTGTTGCCTGGTCCATATATATCGCCAAAATGCCAAGGGGGAGGAAGGCAGCGTCAGAGACCCAATGGCGTGGCTCGCCGGAGGTCACACGAATACCTCACCCCCCATGGATCTGGGGAGTGGGTGCAGATATGGGTACCCAGATAATGTGGTGAGTCACACCTGCAGCAGAATCCCGACAATAAATAGAATTAAAAACATATATTGTTTAATGTTTGAGCGTAGGGTGTGTATATGGCATGAAGTTATTAACATCATGTCCTTATTCTATGTTGTAAGGATCAAGGTATGTGGAAACAAAATGGTTGACAGTATGTTTTACTAAATACTTGTCTGTCTTTATCCTTCTCAGTAAAATAAGGACTCATCATCTTTAGTCACGTACGCATAAGAAGAGGCCACATCAGCCCTAAAAAGCAGTCTACGCCCAGAAGATTGTCTTATCAGCTGATAACACCTGGAGAATTGCCTTTTCTTTGCAAATTGTTGTTTTTTTACATTGCTGATGCTTGCCTTTTTCTGTCTATAAAAGAGATGTAATAAAGAGCCTCAGAGTCAGAGTTAAGTACGGACTTCTGAGCAGAAATACTGAGTACCTCCGTGTCTCTTTGCTTAGATAAGAACTCTAACTAACAATTGGGAAACGGTAACATAACCTGACAAATAGGTGACTTGTTGAGGTCACACCTAACATTCTGGCGCCCGAACAGGGACCCGCAGAAAGAAACTACAAAGAGGCGAACGAACATAAGGACGGAACGAAGTGGTCGGGCACATCAAGAACCACAGACAAAAACCTGCGCAGGTAAGAAAAGCTTTATTTTCTTATAAACTCTGTGCTTCTTAGATTTGTGCCCACCTGATCTGTCTGAATTGTTCTTCAGGTAAAAACCAACCTCTGTAGTAAGCGGGTCTTGAACTTAATATTTTGGCTTATGTTACCGTTGTTTCTTGTCTGTCTACTTGTCATCTGTCTGTTGTGAATGAGATAAGCCCTGTTTGTATGGTGTGAATTGAAACATATATCATCCCAATGGGTAACGGAATGCGCCCTTAACTCGTAAGAGTACTTTGGGGGTCCGACACTTAAGTTTGATATACGCTTTTTGATTCATGAGCCTAAAAACGGGTTGAAAGTATAAGTCCTGACTGCCTCGATAAAGCAGGAATAAGAAACGAATGCTGAGAGATTCCATGGTAATGGGAAGGGAATAAGGTCTCCACAAAGTCCCGGAGATCTAGTCATATGTGTTTGGCCACCTATAAGTGATGATTGTGATTGTCGTGTCTGCTGTATTAGTAGTCGCATTCATTGTCTGGTTGGGGTATAAAGTAGTTCGGTTTCAAAGTAAATACCCCGGACAAAGTTTTAATATTTTGGCACCCTAGGAGGAGAAGGCAACGAGACACTTAATAAGTGATCCAAACGCCACCTAGGCAAGACTGTCAAAATGGGCCAGACACAGGGTAAACCCCAGGAGGAATCTCAGAAATGTTATAGTGTTAAAGACATAATTACAATGTTCTATGGGAAGGATAAGGCACAAGGCACAAATAGGATTCTCAAGAAATTGGGGATGGATGGAGAAAATGGATTAAGTGTAGAAGGTTGGGAAGAAATAAAGAAAGACAGACAGGGAGAGATATTGAAAAACGGATGGGTATCACAAATACAATGTCTAATTAAGGTATCCAACAGGGCCAAAGAGGAGGGATGGGAGTATTGTCAGGAAAAGGGTGGATGGGATATGAAGGTCCGACACAAAAGTCTTCCTTCTGCTCCCGGCGATAGGGTAAATACGGGAGATACTCCACCTCCTTATAACACCACCACACCAGGTAATGAAAGACCAAAACGTTATCCTTCCTTAAGAGGAAGAGGGTGGGTATGCCGAGTATGCGGTACCCAGAACCCAGACTGGGCACAGGAATGTGTGCATTGCGGCGCTCAAAGACCAGAGCCCGTAGCTCCAGTCCATAGTCGGACTAAGGTAATACAAGTGAATAATCCAAATTTCGGGCAGGAAGGAGAACCGCCTACGGTGACTCGACAAGTTGTCTTGAGGGCATGGGCACCTTGGACAGCTAACACTCTTATGGCACTGGTACAGAATGCTCCTGATCCCGTAGCAAAACCCGCCGCCTTCTGCAGATTTGTGACACAGTTGCTGGACACACATGAAGCAGCTTGGCAAGATGGGGAAGATATATGTAGACATAAAATGACACTGACAATGTTTAATCAATTCATGACTAAACTTACCCCACTTAGACCGAATGGGGATCCTGCCACGGACCCGCCAGGAGTACATCCTCGTCATATAGATTCTAGACCCCTGTTTATTGCTCAGTTACGAGAATTTTGCCAAGAGAAACAGCGGGAAAGGGGCTCAACGGCGCCCATAAAACAAGCCCCAGGTCAGACTGTTACCGAATTTTACCTTAATATGGAAAGCATGATGGCTGACGAAGGGCTAGATTTAGCCCTACCCATCACCATTAGGGCTTTCAATCGACAGTTTATGGAAGGATTAGTACCACAAATAGGTGACAAACTAAAGACGTGTACTCCTGAATGGAGAGCCTTACAGGACAGAGGAGCGCTGTTGCAGAAAGCACAAGGTATCGAAGCTGATCTAACAGAAACTAAACCTAGGAGGACACCGGGAGTTAACACTGTTGCCCGGGTTAGGGAAGGAGGGAACTCCTCCCGTAGACCTCTTACCTGCTATTACTGCGACAAGGTAGGACATATAAAAAGAAATTGTAGAAAAAGGATAAAAGACGAACAGGAAGGAAGCACGGACAGAGACGAGAGGGACAACAGACAGTGTTAGGAGAATGGCTACCGCCTGACACTTGTGTATTGTTGCAATATGTAGATGACCTATTGTTATGTTGTCCGGATAACGATACTTGTTTAAAAGCCACTCTCTCATTGTTACAATTCCTGGCTGAAAAAGGGTACAAGGTGAATAGAACTAAGTTACAGGTATGTCAGAAAAAGGTTGTCTTTTTGGGCCACTGTATATCCCAGGGTACTCGACACCTCACTGAAGACCGAGTCCAGGCCATAAGACAAATGAATGTCCCACGCAACTTTAAGCAACTTCGTATGTTTCTGGGAATGGTGTCATATTGTAGACAATGGATACCACATGCCAGTTCTCTGATGCAGCCATTATATGATTGCTTGATAATAGTACCCTATGTACTCACAGAAGCAGGTCATGAATCTTTTAGCACCTTAAAAAGGTTACTAATTTCGGCACCTGCGATCGGGATCCCTGATTATACCAAAACATTTCATTTGTACATTGCTGAAATCACGGGACACGCAACAGGGGTGTTGACACAACAACACATCAAACAAAGGCCGGTAGCATACTTCTCGGCGGCTCTCGATCCTGTCTCTAGAGGATCACCGTCCTGTGTACGAGCAGTTGCAGCAGTGTCAATTATCATTGACAAATCCTCAGAAATTGTCTTAGACAATCCTGTAGTGGTACATACCACACATGACATACACGCCATCTTGTCACAGGTCCAGCCAAAACACATATCAATGGCAAGGCAGCTGCGTCTACAATGCACCTTGCTCCTACCCCCCAATGTTACCTTTCAGCGATGCACTTCTTTTAACTTAGCACAGCTTTTACCATTACAGACAGATTTGACAGGGGGGAGTAATGATGATAATGGTGTAGACACAGCACAAGATACTCAGGATTCTGACACACTTTCGTTTCAGGACATAACATCTGATGAACACGATTGTTTTCAACTTATGGAACAAGAAACCACGGGGGTTCCCACATGTCACAGACATACCCATTGCAAATGCAGAACACACACTGTACATAGATGGTAGTAGATTTGCCGATGACAAAGGTAAATATCACACAGGTTATGCTGTAGTAACGGACACACAGGTAATTGAGGCAAAGTCACTACCAGCACACATGTCGGCACAAGAAGCGGAACTAACCGCTCTAGAGAAAGCCTTAGAACACTTGGAGGGACAAGAAGGGAACGTTTACACTGATTCCGCATACACCTACGGTGTGGCACATGATTATGGCCACATATGGAAAGCTAGAGGTTACCTTACAGCAGCAGGCACACCTGTTAAACATGGTGAAGGAATCAAAAGAGTCCTGAACAATCTTCAAAAGGTTAAAAGAGTAGCCATCATGAAGATAGCGGCACACACGAGCGCAAAAACAACTGAGGCAAAAGGAAACGCATTTGCAGATTTAACTGCAAAGAAGGCAGCTCTAGGGGAAGTAAGCCCTGAGACCTTAGCCACGGTACAGGTGAGTATGCCCGAAACCACATGGCAGCAGCTAATCGAACTACAGGAACAAGCAGGGGCTATTGAGAAGGACCGTTGGGTTAAGGAGGGAGCTGCACCAGGCCTTGACAATGTATGGAGAGAAGGAGACAAAATATGTCTACCCGCTTCTCTATACCCCGCAATGGCAGCGGCTGTCCACTTACCCACTCATGTCAGCTCCAATTCTATGTATAGGATTGTAAGCCAAGGATGGCTAGCCCCTGGATTCAGTAGTACTGCAAGGAACTACTGTGCTGCATGCCAAATCTGTCTGATTAATAACCCAGGACAGAGAGTGAAAACCCCACGTAAACATCAGGTCCGGGCCCAATATCCCTTTCAGAGACTGCAGATTGACTACATACAAATGCCTAAGAGCGGCCCCTTTGAATTTGTTCTCGTGTGCATCTGCCTATTTTCAGGCTGGCCCGAAAGTTATCCTGTAAAATCAGCTACGGCAAAAGCCACCGCCAAGAAACTGATTACTGAGCTGATACCTAGGTTTGGTCTCCCAGAAACAATAGAATCAGATAGGGGGACACATTTCACGGGAGAAATAATGCAAAATGTGATGGCAATGTTAGGGGTTCAACAAAGTTTTCATACTCCTTACCACCCACAGAGTTCAGGATCAGTAGAAAGAGTAAATGGTACAATCAAGCTGAAAATACAAAAGGCCATGCAGGAGTTGAACAAACCATGGCCTGAGTGCCTACCCTTAGCTTTGTTCTCTATTATTAGGTACACCCCAACAGGAAAAACCGGGTTATCCCCATATGAAATACTGTTTGGAAGTGCACCTAGATTAGGTTTATATTTTCCTCAAAGTATGCAATTGCAATGTGATAGTTTAACTACGTATGTAATACAGTTGCAACAGCGTCTGACTAAAATCCACAAGAGTGTGTATTCTTCTCTTCCAGACCCTAATTCTGTCACAGGTACTCACGACTTACAACCGGGAGACTATGTGTATGTAAAGAAACATACCAGGAAGACACTGGAACCAAGGTTTGAAGGTCCTTTCCAGGTGCTATTGATTACAGCAACCTCAGTGAAATTGGAAGGGAAACCTACCTGGATCCACGCTTCTCACTGTAAAAAGGAGCCAGTTGGCAAATGACAACATGTATCTTTTTATTCTTTTTGTTTCAGTAATCCTGGCTAATAGTTTGGTTACCTCACAGAATAAAATACACAAGGATGAAGGATTTTCTAAAAAAATGTTATTACTGAAGTTTAAATATGCTTATGCCCAGAAGTCAGGATATGAGAAATGTTGGATTTGTAGCAAATTACACCCCAGCACAGCAAGTATACCACTGATGGCAGTTCCTATAAACTATACTGATCTTGCTAACAGTAGCATTAACATAATTAGAACAAATACCAGCGAGACAGTAATGTTTAAGTCAAATGGCCTCGCCTTTTCCCCTGATTGGTGTTTCAACCTAGGGAACACAACGGGAGGAAATGGAGAATGCCAAGACAGCAAATTTAACTTGTCCATTTTCATACCAAAAGCTACTCCTGGGAAAAACACGGTCTTCTACCCTAGTATAACCCACACACACCAATCGTTAGCTGAGTTCCTCGGTAATATTTCAGACAACAACACCAGGTGGTTAGTGAGTAACCTATCTCTTTATGGATACACCTCCCTTTATAGAAATAATATCGGTAGTAGATCAGTAGCACTGGGAAATAATATATATATCTGTTGTGAGGATAAATGTTATACTTGGATACCTAGAAGAGCTCAGGGATGGTGCTACCTCGCAAGTTTAGTACCAGTAATGGGAGTAGTAGGTGATGAACGAGGTGATCACCTATTAGAAGCTAGCATGCACCCTAGGTATCCCCTCAGGTATCGTAGTAAAAGAGAAATATTCCTGAAGAAGGACATGGCATGGGCTTGGTTCCCGTCCTGGACAGGATGGGGTATAGACTTAATGAAACGACTAAATAACTATACAGGAATTATTAATGATGTTTTGGAGAAAAACTCTGATGACATTACTAAGTTAAATCTGGAGACCAGAGCCATCAGACAACAATTAGAATTACATGAATTAGCAATTGAAAGTATGAGTGCAGCACTGACAGGACTCTGTGAAACTACTGAGGACTATGAGTGCTGTACTTGGATACATAACACCAGCATTGAGGTACCTGACTATTATGACATCATTGCACAACACCGTACGGAAGTAAAGAATTTACAAGAGAAGGCCCGAAATATTGGTCGCGACTGGGATCCGTTTGGTGGAACTTTTAGTTTCTCAGGGTTATTCTCTTGGGTTAAGAAGGCAGCAATGACGATTATAGTGGTGCTCTTATTCATATTTTTTCTTTTATGCATGCTTTAAACTGCTCATGTGCTTTTGCAAGAAAGCCAAGGTAAATGCTGCGGAAAAGATGGAACTTTTGTGAAGATAGGTGGATTTGGATCCTTGACATCACCCATCTTGCAGAAAAGCCACTCTTCCTGAATTTTAGATGTTGGTACTGTCCAGGGGGATGGGTGTATACCCCTCTGACAACTCGCGGTCAGGGAGAGTACTCTGGATATAGGCCGACTAGAACTTGTTCAGGTGGACCCAGGGCAAGAGGGAGGGGTGATGTCAAAGGGGGAAATGTAAGGATCAAGGTATGTGGAAACAAAATGGTTGACAGTATGTTTTACTAAATACTTGTCTGTCTTTATCCTTCTCAGTAAAATAAGGACTCATCATCTTTAGTCACGTACGCATAAGAAGAGGCCACATCAGCCCTAAAAAGCAGTCTACGCCCAGAAGATTGTCTTATCAGCTGATAACACCTGGAGAATTGCCTTTTCTTTGCAAATTGTTGTTTTTTTACATTGCTGATGCTTGCCTTTTTCTGTCTATAAAAGAGATGTAATAAAGAGCCTCAGAGTCAGAGTTAAGTAAGGACTTCTGAGCAGAAATACTGAGTACCTCCGTGTCTCTTTGCTTAGATAAGAACTCTAACTAACAATTGGGAAACGGTAACATAACCTGACAAATAGGTGACTTGTTGAGGTCACACCTAACAATGTATATAGAGAATACACCCCTAATTGTCTGAATGCCTATATAGGATGCTTTATAAGGAAAAAGCAAAGAAAGGAGAGAAGACCTTGCCTGGATGGTATCTAAAATGCCTAAACGGGGACCATGTGTGTGTGCGTGATGCTGATAGTGCCAGTGCATGAGAAATTACAAAAATGGTGTGATAAGTAAATTGCTGACAGAAAAAGTGAGTGTGTGATGAATAAACACTGAAGCTAACAAAGAAAGTGCACAGAGTGGTGGCAAAGAATTTAAAGGGCTGCAAATGGTGAACAAGGAAAAACTACATGTGAGAAAAATGAAAAATGAAAAGGCACAGAAAATGCATGCAAGAAAGTGATGAGTGGGAAAAGGGGGAAGGGGGAATCAATGAAAAAGTGATGTAACAAACAAAACCACCATGTGCCTGAACTAAAGTACATGCGTGAAAAAATAGGTGTGTGTAGATGATGATTACGTGAAAAGCCACCGAACAGGCATACTAGCCTAATTAGATAGACAGTGTCAGCGGTAAGATTAGAGGCTATTACCTGAATTGTTGGGCCTGATGAAAGATTGTCCAAGTAAAAAAGGGGAAGGACAGCGACCAAAAAGTTAACCCAAAGGGAGTAACTGGCGCAGTCACTGACTCGTATTCTCTAGAGTCATCCAATCTGTAATTTAGTAAGTTAATCAGAATGCTGGTCAACTAATTTCAAGGACTTACTTAAGTGCAATAAATCAGCAAATACAGGTCAAACCAAAGGGAAATAGCCATGCTTACCATCTGACAGGTGGAGGTTCAAACGATCCTTTCACCTAGAGTGACTGTGCACTTCCTGTAAGGAAGAGCGTTTCTATTTGAAGCCTGTGGATTACTTGCAGGTGCACACCGCCCACCCTTCAGCCGGTATATACCCAATCACGCTGGCTGCCTAATTAGGTCAGCCACGTGTGGCCGCCCCGGCGTCCTGGAAGGCCACAAAGCGGCCCCGAAATGACGTCACTTCCGTCGCAAATGCGTGACGTCAATACGTCACGCACGTCCGCAAAACATGCGGACGTGCGTGAGGTATGCGTCCGGAAGTGTCTGAGGATGCCGCCGGCAAGGGAATACGTATCCCCCATCCCTGGGCGGGACCCGCCCGCCCATTAAAACGAGGAGGGACCTGCGGAGAGGCTTGTGTGTAAAAACAGACAAGAACCTTTGGGTCTCTGACGCTGCCTTCCTCCCCCTTGGCATTTTGGCTATATATATGGACCAGGCAACACCTTAAATGGGTAAAGGAAATTGAGGCACTATCCTATGGGGGAACTCCATCAGAAGTATTACAACCCACTCTGTCTTTCTGGAAGTACACCATTGGGTAAACTATATTAATTAATATGAGGTATTCCCAATATGAATAACACTTGATATATTTATTTAGTGTAATTTTGCTTTATCAACAGACCACCATTTCTCTGAAGAAGACCCCTTAGGGGGTTGAAACGCGTTAGAATTAGATATATATTTTTACTGTCATTATATTATACAGTGTAATTTATAGCTGTGTCTGTTAGTATACTTCCATGTGATGCTACTGTACTTTGTATATATGAGTTTGTTTTTTAAATGCTCAGGTGGAGCTCATGTCTTTTACCAAAAAATATTAAAATACTTTTCATACTACTTCTACCTGCATCTATCATTTTCTCTTGCTGCCTAAAAACCCCGTTTGTGGGGGAACTGGTTCTGCTCTATAGATAGAAGGTATAACCTGTAAAATCTCCACTGCCCACAAGATGTCACTGTCACACGTGAGTATTAGAGTGATAAATGTCACAGTGGGTCTCTGGCATCTGAAGAAGAGGTTGTGTTGCAACCATTATTATAGCATTATTGGCAAATTTTTACTGTGCAGATTTGAATCTTAAAGAAAAATCTGACTGCTTACAATCGACAACACGGTTCCTTTACATGGATGCCCATTGTTGTCATTTCCAAGGAAAAGGTTGGTTTTGGGTTTTAAATATTGGTTCAGGAAGACAACTATTGTTTTGTGAATTTGCCAAATGTCCCATAAATCATCTTCTTTTTTTTTTTTGGTTAGAGTAGAAAATGGTTAAAGCCAACTTTGACCTACAGGTAAACCTAGATTAAGGCTTACCTGTAGGTCCAAGAAATATCTCCTAAACCTACACGGTTTAGGAGATATTTGGCGAAAGACAGGCACCGCTGTCTACGGCGCATGCGCCGTAGACAGCGGCGCGCAGGCACACTGAGCGCGCTGCGGTCAACGCCGATATGCTGCGAGTAGCAGCTCCCGTGCGCATGCGCAGGAGTGACGTCATCGCAGCTTCGCCTGACAGCGGCGGAGCAGCAAGACCCACCGAGAAGATGGATGCGCCGGACTACAAGGGACAGCGGTGACTTCGCTGGCTCCTGTGTCAGGTAAGTGACACATAATGGGCTGCGATGCATAGTAGTCCATTATGCTTTACCTTTCCAGGGAATGAAAGAGGAAGTAAACCCATCAGGGTTTACTTCCTCTTTAACTTGTTGCCATCTGTGTGCCCTTGGGGAGATTTCCCTTCACTTCCTGTCCTATACCCATTAAATGAAGAGAAAGGAAATCTCTGGAAAGCAAGGAAAAACTACAGATCATAGGGCCTCATAGCAAAAAACTTACATGAAGCCCCCCTAGTGACCTTTCCCTCTGGTATTTGGCACTGTCAGATGGGACAATACTGTCATTGATCCTAACATAAGGTATAACTAAATGAGGGACAGGTATTATGAGCTGTTAGCATATTAAGTACACTACTGGGGATCAGTGCTGTGGATAGAAGTTATCAGGGAATGAGTGTATGTTAATTTTCCAGATACCCAATCTGTCCTCAGTAGCTGCATAGGTTACATAGTAGGTGAGGTTGAAAAAAGACACAAGTCCATCAAGTCCAACCCATGTGTGTGATTATATGTCAGTATTACATTGTAACCATCACTAGTTTATTTCATTATATCAGATCCTGGGGCCTTAGGGGTATAAAGTAACTATACTTCACAGTAAGGGCTATAGGGCTATAATTTGCAGAGCTTTAAGGGTCATGCAGGGCATAGTAAAATGGTAACTTTAGAGCAGGGAGGGTAATGGCGCGTACAGATGACCGGACTTTCCGGCAGACTAGGTCCAGCAGTTTTCCCGACCGGCTTTCAGTGGAGTTCCGACGGACTTTCCGAACTAACGCATTCCTCCTTGCAAAACTGCTCCATCTCCTTCAAGTTGGATGATTTGCTCTTGTGAACAGCAATCTTTAAGTCTGACCACAGATTTTCTATTGGATTGAGGTCTGGGCTTTGCCTAGGCCATTCAAACATGTTTACATGTTTCCCCTTAAACCACTCAAGTGTTGCTTTAGCAGTGTGTTTGGGATCATTGCTCTGCTGGAAGGTGAACCTCCATCCTAGCCTCAAATCACACACACAGTGGTACAGGTTTTGCTCAAGAATATCCCTGTATTTAGCACCATCCATCTTTCCCTCAACTCTGACCAGTTTCCCAGTCCCGACTGCTGAAAAACATCCCCACAGCATGATGCTGCCACCACCATGTTTCACAGTGGGGATGGTGTTCTTTGGGTGATGTGATGTGTTGGGTTTGCGCCAGACATAGCGTTTTCTTTGATGGCCAAAAAGTTAAATTTTAGTCTCATGCCTTTTCACAAACTCAAAATGTGCCATATTGTTTTTTGCTGAAAGTAATGGCTTTCTTCTGGCCACTCTGCCATAAAGCCCAACTCTATGGAGCATACGGCTTATTGTCCTCCTATGTACAGATACTGCAGTCTCTGCTGTGGAACTCTGCAGCTCCTCCAGGGTTACATTAGGTCTCTGTGCTGCCTCTCTGATTAATGCCCTCCTTGCCTGGTCCGTGAGTTTTGGTATGCGGCCGTCTCCTGGCAGGTTTGCTGTTGTGCCATGTTCTTTCCATTTGGTTATGATAGATTTGATGGAGCTCCTAGGGATCATCAAAAATGTGGATTTTTTTTATAACCTGACCCTGACTTGTACTTCTCAACAACATTGTCCCTTACTTGTTTGGAGAGTTCCTTGATCTTCATGGCAGTGTTTGGCTAGTGGTGCCTCTTGCTTAGGTGTTGCAGCCTCTGGGGCCTTTCAAAAAGTGTGTATATGTAATGGAAGATCATGTGACCCTTAGATTGCACACAGGTGGACATCATTTCACTGATTATATGACTTCTGAAGGTAATTGGTTGCACCAGAACTTTTTATGGGCTTCATAACAAAGGGGGTGAATACATAGGCACATGCCAATTATCATTTTTTTATTTAAAAAAAATAGTTTTATGTATATATTTTTCTAATTTAGCTTCACCAACTTAGACTATTGTGTCCTGATTGTGTTGTGATCCATCACGTATAATTCAGATTAAAAAACATTGAACTAAAGGCTGTAATGTAACAAAATAGGTAAAAAGCCAAGGGGGTGAATACTTTTGCAAGGCACTGTACTTACCTTTCATGTAGCCCACCGCCACCCAATCATCCTGGTAAAGCCCCCCTGAATAAATGAAGGGTTCACTGTAAGAATTAGGAACCTTTCATTTTTGTACTTCAGGTATTTAGAGAGGGATTCCACCTACAAAAAAAATATTAAAAGCCAGCAGCTATAAATACTACAGCTGCTGACTTTTAATAAATGGACACTCACCTGTCCCGGGTTCCAGCGATGCCGGCAGCCGAGGCCGATCGATCGCTCGGCTCTCGGCTGCTGCCGCCACCATTCTAGGTGAGGGAATCAGGAAGTGAAGCGAATCGGCTTCACTTCCCGGTTCCCTACTGCGCATGCGCGAGTCGCGCAGCGCAATAGGAATTGTCCGTGCTGTCTCTGAGACCCGTGTGTGTCCCAGCAGACAGCGCGGCAGGGCAGGAAATGGCGTAGACTCCCACGGGAGTCTATGCCCGGAAGTGGGTGTAAATACCTGTCTTTGACAGGTATCTCCACCCCCCTCCCCCCTGAAAGGTGCCAATTGTGACACCGGAGGAGGGGAGGGTTACGATCAGCGGAGGTTCCACTTTAGGGTGGAACCCCGCTTTAAATAGCAATGACAGGATACACTCCACTTTACATAGTTACATACTGTAATAGGTGAGGTTGAAAAAAGACACAAGTCCATCAAGTCCAACCTATTTACATACTATACATTTACATCAGTCCCTGCCCCCAAGGAGCTTACAATCAAAGGTCCCTAACTAGTATGCACATTTACATCGGGGCCAGTGCAGACAAGATCAATTAAAGATCACTGTATAGGGTTAGAATTTACTTAGAATATGTTAGTTTTCAAAATCATCATATATATAACTTCCAAAGCATAAGTACCTGTAATAAATAAATTATACTTATAAATTGAAATAGTCTTATTCCCCCATTGATTTCATAAGCAATGGAAAAAAAAACAGTGGCCTCTTTCACACGGGGCGGATCAGTAATGATCCGCTCGCTCAGCGGGGATCGCTCCGTTGTCCCCGCTGAGCCGGCTGCGGACAGGGCGGTCTCCGCACACTGTGCAGGGCCCGCCCTGTCAGCTCTCTGCTCTCCTCTATGGGGATCGGATGAGCACGGACCGTGTGTCCGTGTTCATCCGATCCGCTCTGCAGACGGATAGAAAAATAGGATTTTCCTCCGTCTGCAGAATCGGACTGTTGCGGAGGCGGAGGAAATCGGGTGTCTGCGGATGTTCATCCGCAGACACCTGCTATCCCATAGGGATGAATGTATGCCCGTATTTCATCCGCAAACGGATGGATGAAATACGGACATATCATCCGCATGTGTAAAAGGGGCCTAATGCATCCAGGAATCCATTTAAGTAGCAAGTTTGTACAAATTTTTTAAGGGCCTTCAAACAATATTACTTGACTCAATGATGGCATCATCTAATGCTCTGATGATCGATTCTTCTTCAAAATTGTGTACGAGTGTTTGCATGAAAATCTGTGTATGGCCAGCTTAACCTACCAGGATGTTATTTTTAAGTGTCGGAGGTAACTGGAGTACCCAGGAGAAATATGCACGCGCACGGAGAACATGCAAACTCTATGTAGGTAGTGTCCTAGCCAAGGATTCAAACTGAGGACCCCGGTGCTGCAGAAGTGCTAACCATTGAGCCACTGTTTATTGAAAAAGATTGTAGAGATTTTGTAAAAGGTTATATATTCTAGCTGGTTAGTTTTGAATACCAAGAAGTACTTAGGGGCCATCGTTAATAAAAATTCTAATATTCTTCTGAATTTTAACTTACTGAAAATCTTCATTTCTAATAACTGGTTATACACCGGGTTATTGTCTTCTGTGACAGCATTGTTTATGACAAGCTCAGACATTGACTCAGCTCCAAGACGTCTCTAGATACTGATTTAAAATGTTGGCAGACAAGCTAATTGAAACAATTATCTCCTTCCAATTTTTGAACACTGCAAAGGAGCTCTGGGGTAGTCTGAAGTACGGTTGTGTCAAAGGCGAAATGCTCCAATCTTTCTTCTACTGACCATCTGCCACCTTTGTCTACGATACTTCCAGCTATTTATGATATTCTGGCAGACACAAAGCATTCTTATGGTAAAACGTAAATCACGTCATTTTATACTGTTTATAACAGACACCTTAAGAGCCGAGATGAGCTGAGTGATATTGGTGGATTTGATTTTGCTGTAAAATAACCAATTCCATGTTGGTGAGATTTTCTGAAGCTGCAACTCTTTTACCTAAAAAAAAAAAAAAAAAAAAAAAACACCTTTTTTTTTTTTTTTTTTTTAAAGAGTGTGTATTTTGGGGGTTTATTTAGTTAATTTTAGATAAAGTCCTTTGTACTTGGGTTTCTATTTGTTCTTTTTTTTTGTTGTATCTTTGTGATTGTTATTTGTGTGCATGCACTTTCAGTTCTTTATAGTACTTTTTTATTATTATTCATCTTTGAAAAAGACATCAAATAATGACTCTATGTTGGGATGTTTGTGGCACAAGAAGAGATCTAGGATGAAAGGAGTTTCAGTAACCCTTTAACCCTTTTGCAGCCAATGGCAATTTTAAATTACTAATGTGTGCAATATATATGTTTTTTTTTCCCTAAAAGCAGAGAATAGATTGAATAAAATTACAATAGTTGAATTTTTTTTTTAGTTGCATAAAAATAAACACATCTGTTTATAAAATTTACAGTATATTTTCAGTAGAGAAAACATTAAAATTATTTTAGTATACACAAACACATTACCATCTTTAAGTATGCTATGACGTATAAGGCCCCTTTCAAACGGAGCGGATCCGCCTACTCAGCAGGGGGAGGGGGGGGGGGGGTCTCTCCACTGATCCCCGCTCAGCAGATGGATGATAGGTCCATGTCTGTGTACTGCCTGTCTGTTTCCATCCAATTGTCATCTTATCCACTGGATGGATGAGGAACATGTCCCCATCTATCTGTTTTTAGTGGATTGGATGCCAGTGGGTGGCAATGTGCGCTGACATCCGTCGCCCCATAGAGAACAGTGGATGGTCCAACCAGGTCTGCCTGAAAAATGGACAGGCGGACCCGATCGGTCCACCGGTATGAAAGGGGCCCAAAAGATAACATTGAGTCAAGTAAGTGGATACCAAATATGTTGAGACTAAAAACTGCTTGCAGCTGCATAACGGCAAAAAACTAAAATATCCCAAGGTTTTATATGCGATGCTTTAAAAACCTTTACAGCTGGCTTTATAATTATTCCTCCCTATCGTCGTGTTGGGTAATATATTCGTATTTATATTGGTATGGACGTGCACATCAGGGCTCTAATTTTTTTATATTTATATATTTTCTTCTTTAAACTCTTTTTCATTTTTTCCACTTAAAGGGGCGAAGCTAACCTGGCATGAAAACCGCGTTTTTCTTTATCAAAAGCACAGCATGGCAGTGTGAAGCCACCCTTAATGCACACATGGTGTGAACGAGCCTTTAGATGTTTATAGACATTGATGCTGGGTTCACATATATGCGAATTGGATGCGTTTTTAGCCGCATCAAATTCGCATGACATGTAAGTGTAACTGGCCTTCAATGGAGCCGGTTCTCACATGTCCTGGATGGCTGCGGTGCAGTTTTGAAAAGGGTCTTGTGCATTTTTGGGTCCAGTTCAGGTGAAAATTCAGGGAAAAATCTGCACCTAAATCAGTGAACAGAAATGCACAGGAATATAAACTGCAGCCACATACAGTATCACACAAAAGTGAGTACACCCCTCACATTTTTGTAAATAATTTATTATATCTTTTCATGTGACAACACTGAAGAAATTACACTTTGCTACAATGTAAAGTAGTGAGTGTACAGCTTGTATAACAGTATAAATTTGCTGTCCCCTCAAAATAATTCAAAATGCAGCCATTAATGTCTAAACCGCTGGCAACAAAAATGAGTACACCCCTAAGTGAAAATGTCCAACTTGGGCCCAATTAGCCATTTTTCATCCCCCGTGTCATGTAACTCATTAGTGTTACAAGTTGTCAGGTGTGTTAAATTTGGTGTTATCGCTCTCACTCTCTCATGCTGGTCACTGGAAGTTCAACATGGCACCTCATGGCAAAGAACTCTCTCAGGATCTTTAAAAAAATGTTACTCTACATAAAGATGGTCTAGGCTATAAGAATATTGCTGAGACCCTGAAACTGAGCTGCAGCACGGTGGCCAAGACCATACAGCGGTTTAACAGAACATGTCACATCCTCCCTTGTGAAGTGGCAGTCGCACATATCTGACAGGTCACAGGTCATGGATTATTGCAGGACAACAGGGGCTGTGGCAGGGCCCCCAGGACATCCATGGGACCTTAGGCTGCTGTCTATTCTGCCTTGTGGTTGTGGATAGACCAGCTTTGTCCCCAACACAGTCAGCTCCTGCAGCGTTCCCCTCCCTCCTTCATAGGCATACAGCGACCATTCATTAAAAATGCATGCACCATCCTGCCAGCGTCTGTCCTTTGCAGTAGCATTTAAGTTATTTCAGCTTTGTGTGACAGATTCCAATAACATTAGATTGCTCTCTTCAATGAAAAGAATGTCCATTGTGCGATCAAGTGACAATACCAGCTTCTCTTGCTTGCAGTCGTTTTTAGGCTCAATTGTCCAAACAGCTTGACAGCAACAGTCGTTGAAAGGCTGCTATGAGCCACTGCTGCTACCAACAACACAAACCTTCCCCAGCCGCACTGGATTAATGGCAGGAAGAACACTGCAGCTTCATCTCTGATGCCAGAAGGAAAGTTCTGGTTGCACCAGGATGATAAATGCATAACCCAGACACCTGGAAAATGGAACAATTAATGGAGCAATTACATGGTGTAAAAATATCGTCTCTCTGCTATAAAAGCAACTATTAGCAGCCCTGAGGATTTGTGTTCCAGGAATTTCCATCAGAACCTCGGCCATCATGAACCTCAGCTCATTCGGAGGAAACTATCTGAAGGCCCAGATGCTGAACAACACCGCCAAGGTGCGCTACGAGCTTTATAAACGAGAAGTCACAAAAAAGCACATCCATTCTTTAGCCACTATCCATAAGAACATCCGAGATATGGAGGACTTTCTAAAAGAAATCAAGGCCAGCTCTGGATATTGCACAGACGCTCAACAGTTCAGCCCTCTATACCAGACGGATTTTGGGCAGGCTGCTGCAAAAACAGTGCAGGGAGATGTCAGAATTGTGGATTTAAACCAAAGGAACGTAGGTCGTAGGTCCCCGGAAAATAAAACGCCGCCTCTGTCCGGGCAGGCTTTCAAGAGTGAAATTTCAGATCCCGATCACCGGAGAAGAAAAGCAACTAAAACAGAGTTTGGGATGGATGAAGGTGATGGGGTTTTGCAGTTACGTGATGAAAAAACTGAGCAGGACTTTGTGAGCGAAACTCGACGTTCTTTCCCTGCCAAGAATTCAATCAGGACCGACAAAGTTTCGGGGAATGAAAGAGCCAGGAGGAGCTATGAAGCGAAAGAGGGCAAAGGGAATACTAAGCCAGCTCAATGGCTTGTGAGAGATGAGAACTTAATGGAAACAGACGGAAGAGATTCAAACAGCGTTGTGAAAAATTCGGAGCCTGGGGTGAATGAACTGAATTCTGATTTCAAGGAATTGCAGGTTATACGAAGGGAAAGTAAACTGCAACGTTCGCCTTCGTTTTTACAGACTAGGAAAAGTTTGGTGAGTTGTGACCAGGGAATTAAAGTTCAAAATGGTGACACTCAACTGCCAGGGGGTAAAACTTATCAAGCAAAACCTCAGCCTTCCAAGCCCCGGCAGGCTTGGACCGACGGACCGTCTAGAAACAGAGACTCTCCTTCCAAGGTTGGACCGGCCGGTGGTGTTGGTGCACCTGCAGTCAAGAGGAGTCAGACCGCCCCGGCAAAGGCTTCGCGATTACAGCCGCAAAATAAATCGGTTTCTGTCTTGGATTTCACCGAGAGATCGTCCACTGCGAAGAACCCATCCTCCAATGAACTGAAGAAACTGAAAATTCATGTCAGCTTGTCGAAGACTGAGCGGAGAAAGATCTTACAGGAACTAATCTGTAACAGTACTGTGACCCCGGACAGGAGTTTTCTAGAAAGGGAGAGACAGACGTTGTTGAAGGACAAGGTTAGCAAATTTTTTGAGTCGTTATTTGAACAGGCAGATACTGATCAAGTCAACGATGAGGAGGATATATTCCAGGATGATGAAGATCTCCAACAAGGATACAGATAATACATTAAAGCATAACTAAAAGGCTAAGCTTTTTTTTTTTTTTTTGGATAGAATGGAGAGGGATTAGAACCCCTGTCAGTTTTTATTGCTGTCTGTGCCCCGGTTAAAGAGATTCCTCCTCTTTGTTTGTCCTGTTTACCATTAGAATTGACAATGAAAGAAAAGTAAGCCCTTGTACACACGGTCGGAGATTCCGACGGAATGTGTCCGATCGAAACGTTTTGTCGGATATTCCGACCGTGTGTGGTCTCCATCGGACTGTTTCCGTCAGAGTATCCGACGGACCAAGTTTTCCAACTTGTTGGTAAAATTTTCCGACAAAATGCTCGGATCGGACATACTCCGATCATGTGTAGAGAATTCCGATCGGACAAAGTGCCACGCATGCTCAGATCAAATTCCTACACCAAAGCTATTGGCTACTAGCCTGAATGTAGTCCCGTCGTAACGAAATAACGTCATCACGTCGGATTTTCCGACAACTTTGTCCGACCGTGTGTATGCAACAATTTCGGACAAAATCCGACGGATTTGGTTGTCGGAATCTCCGACCGTGTGTACAAGGGCTAAGAGGGGAAATCTTCCAATGGGCACACTAGTTATGGTGACCTGGGGGGTCCCCAAAGAAATTATCTTGATTTGCGGGTATTTCCTCTCACTTCCTGTTTGGCTATTGGACAGGAAGTGAAGGAAAATCCCTGCTATGGGACACAGATGGTGAAAAAAAAGTCTGAGGGGCGTATAACCCTTCCTTCCTCTATCCAAAATTTAAAAAAATAATAAAAAATTGCCTATAGTTCTACTTTAAATATAATGACTGTTCTACAAAATCGGGATGGTTTGGAAGAGTTTTTTTTTTTTTTAAATGTTATTCCAGAAAAAGGAAGTTCAATAGCCTGTAGCCAATATCTTCCGTCTCGTACTTGCTTCAGAGCATGCGCCGTTTTTGGTCCGTCGGAGCAGCATACAGATGAGCGGTTTTCCCAATAGGAATTGGTTCCATCGGGAATATTTAGAACATGTTCTATTTCTAGGTCCATACGAATTTTCGGAAAAAAAGTCAGATGAGGCCCACACACGATCGGAATATCCAATGAAATGATTCTGTATGACTTTTTCTGTCGGACATTCTGCTCATGTGTACACGGCATTAGGCTTAGGGCTTAGGCTTTCTTTCTTCTATTTACATCTGGTGATCCAACCAGCAAGTCTGTTGTTTTTCAAAAGCTTAAAGTAGAACTCTATCATTTTGGATAGAGTAAGGGAGGGTTATAACCTCTGTCAGATTTTTTTTTTTGATTTATGTCACATTGTGGAGATTTTCCTTCACTTCCTGTCCCATAACCAAACAGAAATTGAGAGGAAATCACTGCAAATTAAGGGGATTCCTTGGGGACCCTCCAGGTCACCAGAACTCGTGTTCCCATTGGAAGATCTCCCCTCTATTACTTTTCTGGGGAAAATCCAAAATTTTAGATTTTCTTTTACTTTCACTTTTAATGAAAATGGTAAACAGGACTAATAGAGAGAGGGAATCTCCCTAATGGGAACACAGACAGCAATAAAAACTGACAGGCATTCTAATCCCTCTCCACTCTATCCAAAAAAAAGTTATACTTTAAAGTGTAACTCCAGTAATTTTTCATCTTTTCATCTATTAAATCTTCTGCACTTGTTGTTTTAACTTTGGATAGTAAAACATTTTTTTTCTGCCAGTAAATACCTTATACAGCCCACTTCCTGTTTCTTGTCTGGTCATTAGCCTAGGCTTATGACATCATACACAGCTCTCTCTCTCACTCTTGTGAGAGTTTGCCAGGAAGGGAGGGGGGATGAGTCATAAGAGGACAAATGAGAGCTGCAGAGCTGGAGGTGTGCCTCTGTGTAAATCCAGGAAGTGAACAGGCAGCAGCTTCAGCTGCCCACAGTTATAATGGATACAGGCAGAATCAGTGGAAGGAGATTTTGTACAGCATATTTGGTAAGTACAGAATCACAGTATATATAAAATAATATGCAAAGTGGTTGGAGGGAAGCTTCAGAATGGCAAAGATGTTTTTATTACAAATTATGATGTGAGCAGACTGCAGTTACTCTTTAAGCTCTCCAGCAGATAGTATCAGTTTACACCGATGGAACAAAGCACTTAACACTGGCAGGAGTGCTTAAAATGATCAGCTTTTAGCCCCCGTACACATTGGGCCCATATGACATGTGATTTGACATGTCAAATCGTATACCAATTTGGAGCCTATTGCCGGCAGTGGCACTGTCCAAATCAGTTTTGCGGCGCCGCACCAATTCCCAAAAGTATTTCCTGCACTACTTTCAGTGACTTCAATAGACATCTGTGCATGAACCCGCACAGATGACTTTTAAATCGCCTGAAATTGTGCGAGTTCAGCTGAACTCAAACCCGCCCTCAGTGTGAAGGAGGGCTTTATTTTTAACGGAAAACCTTTTATACCAAAAAGGTAAAAAAAAACAGTTTGCTCTAAAACCCCTCACACTGAGGCAGTTTTCAGGTGTCTTAGCACTAGAAATAACGCCTGTAAAGCACCTGAAAACCGCCTCCCATTCATTTCAGTGCGACTCTTCACACTGTGGCGGTGCGCTTGCGGGACGTTAGGAAAAGTCCTGCAAGCAGCATATTTGGGGGCGGTTTGGGAGCGCTGTACGCCCCGCCCATTGAAATGAATGGCCAGCGATTCCAAAGTGCCTGAAAAGCGATTTGGAAGCTCCACAACACGGGCGCTTTTAACCCCTTCTTCACCCGCGGTTTAAATGTGTCCTGCTAGTGACCAAAAAGCACCGCTTAAACAGCGGTAAAGCACTGCTAAAATGAGTGGCGCTTTACCGTTAACACTCAGCGGCTCCAGTGTGAAAGGGGTCTAACTGATTATAAAGTGTGAGCTGGAGTTTGGCTTCAACTTGTTAGTGTATTTAAATCTGCTACTATATTAACCCCCCCCCCCAGACTGACAATCCTGCTGCAGTCTGATGTGCCCCCGGTGCGCATTCATCCAGAGTGAGGGCACTCCACTACAATACAGGAGGCGTGTTACTGGCCAGATCACCAGGTGAAAAGCCAAAGAAAAGAAAACGTCAACTGCGCTATTGTGCTTGGACAACCACTGCCAGCAGCTGTTGAATGCCGATTGGCTGCAGTAACTTTTCGGCTCCTAGTTTTCTAACAGGCTTCATTGATAAAAGTCGAATGAACAATCAACTTCTGTCAAACAATGCGGTTACAGCGGGGCCATACAACAGGGCCGTACAGCAGGGCCGTACAGCAGGGCCGTACACCGCTCACATCTTGGCTGAGCCAGCAGGAATCGACTGATATCCGAGCAAAGTATTGCTAGCTTTAAGCTGGCCATAGATGGATGGAAATTTGGCCAGACGAAATTCCGATCCATGTGTAGCCACTTCTGCCCGAAAATCCACTTCTGCCAGAGCTTAAAAAAGTTTGGGCTGCAGCTGCTGATCCGTGTATTCTCATAGCGGAGGATCCTCGCTGTCAGTGGGGACTATTCCTCTATCCACCTTGCTTGTGTGGATGGAGGAATCTGTTCATTTTTTTTTTTCAATCAGCTTCCTGGGCTGATCACTAAAGAACAAGTAACCTATGGCTAGCTCAAGGCTCGGTTCACGCTGGTGCAATGCGAGAACCACAGCGATTCCTGTGCGGGTTCCCGCATCACATCTGAATCGCAGGTGTTCTATCGAAAAGCGCCTCCGTACATCTGCGCATGCGCAGAATGCAACGACACACCAGTTGATATGTTCATCAGCTGGTGTCACGTCAACACTGCGCATGCGTAGAACGTCAGAGGTATTATCTGACGACCTGCATAGGGAAAATCTAATCGTGCAGCACAGCAAAATCTGCCTGTCATGTGATTGGTCATTTCTCCCGCATGAGCAGGTTTTAAAATGACATATAACAGACGAAGACACCCTATTACCAAACAAGGTCAACAGATACCAAATAGACATGCAGTTTAGGATTAGATTGTATGAAATCTTGTATAAACACTAATTGTGTAATGCCTTGTACACACGGTTGGACATTCCGACCACAAAATCCATCAGATTTTTTCCGAAACTTGTGTTGCATACACACGCTCAGACAAAGTTGTCGGAAAATCCGATCGTTCGGAACGTGGTGACGCTTGTTGCGTATGATGGGACTATGTAGAGACTAGCAGCCAATAGCTTTGGTTTCGTAATTTGATCTGAGCATGCATTGCACTTTGTCGGAATTCATTACAAATGATCGGAAAAAGTCTGATCGGATTTTTTTGTCGGAAAATTTTAGATCCTGTTCTCAAATTTTTTTGCGTCGGAAAAAGTCTGATAGAGCCCACACACGATCGGATTTTCTGACAATATAATCCGATCAGACCTTTTCCGTCTGAGTTTCCGATCGTGTGTACAAAGCATAAGAAGGCCACTTGGTAGAATCCATAAACTCCTTCATGTCAACGCGTTTCGCTGAAATTAGCTTCCTCAGGACTTTTTTTGGGTAGGTGCTAAATACATAATTAAAATAATACAGAAAAAGAAGAATAACATGAGTATTTCTAGTATATCAACATATATATATATATATTGTATTTTAACAGTATCTATTGGGTCCTAAAGTTTATATTAAAAAAAAAATGTAAAAACTATTTTCCCACCTATAGAATCCTCAGGCTGTTTTAGAGGCGATCTCTATCCTTTCCCTCTATTGTGAGGACATACTACTGCTGCATTATTCTTATCCACGTGGCAAGAAAGAAGGGATCGTGGGTCTGCATTTTTGTCTGTATGTGGTGCCCCCCCCCATCGTTCTCGGGGTTTACCAGGCAAGCATATTTATAACATTCATTTTTTTCTAAAGGCGTTTTTTTTTCTGCTAATTTCAGCGAAACCCGTTGACATGAAAGAGTTTATGGAATCTACCAAGTGACCTTCTTACACAATTAGTGTTTATACAAGATTTCATACAATCTAATCCTAAGCTCCATGTCTATTTGGGCATCTCTTGACCTTGTTTGGTAATAGGGTGTCTGTTATATGTCATTTTAAAACCTTGTATAATAAAGATTTCTTACTTTGTTAAACTGCTGCCTCATGTTGTGCCGGTAAAGTCCGCTATATTTTGATGGAGGTTTTTACTCATTCAATCCTTTTTTATAACTATTGGATGCTGGCATAGTAGGAGGGTCTTTCCTTCCTAAGGGGGTAAATCCTTCCGGTCCTTAAGTGGTTAAATTAAAGTTTGTGTCCGGAGTTCAGCTTTAAAAGTCCAGACTCACGTTAAACAATTTAATGCCACCCTAATGCCGCGTACACATGACCAGACTTTTTGACAGCAAAGGTCCGACGGAACGAGTCCATCAGACAATTCGATCTTGTGTGGGCTCCATCAGACCTTTGCTTGCCAAAAATCCGGCGGACTTTAGAAATAGAACATGTTTTAAATTTTTCCACCGGAACTCTGCCGGACCGAGAAATCTGTTTGCGTGTATGCTAGTCCGACGGACAAAAAACGACGCTAGGGCAGCCAGCTATTGGCTACTGTCTATGAACTTCCTTATTCTAGTTCGGTCGTACGTCATCACGTTCGAATCCGTCGGACTTTGGTGTGATTGTGTGTGATCAAGTCCGTTCATTCGGAAAGTCAGTCAGAACTCCGCCGAAAGTCCGTCGGACCTAGTCCCTCAAAAAGTCCGGTCGTGTGTACGCGGCATTAGACTAAAATCCCTACATCCACAGACATCCACGATAGAAGCCTAACCCATCTAGCCCTAAAATGAAGAAATCGGTATACATACCTTTTTTGAAGCCGATCCGGTCCATTCTCCAGTGGCAGAAGCTCTGCAGAGGACACAGCCAACAATGGCTATGAAATGAATGGGAAGTGACGTCACCCGCAGAAGTTACTATGGGGCTTCCGCTGTCAGATGTGTCCTCTGCACCCACCTCCACAGCGAAGCCGAAGATGACAGCTTAGCGTGGGATCGGGTCAAAACCGGCTTTAAAAAAGGTATGTACAGTGGATATAAAAATGTACACACCCCTTTTAAAATGTCAGGTTCCTGTGGTGTAAAAAAATGAGACGAGGATAAATAATTTCAGAACTTTTTCCTCCTTTAATGTGACCTATAAATATGTCTAACTTAATTGAAAAATAAACTGAAATCTTTTGGGGGGGGGGGGCAGTAAAAATAAAAATAAAAAAAATAATGTGGTTGCATAAGTGTTCACACCCTCCTATAAATGGGGATGTAGCGCCATTCAGAATTAAGCAATTGCGTTCAAACTCATGTTAAATAGGAGTCAGTACACACCAGCCATCATTTAGAGTTCCTCTGATTAACCTCAAATAAAGTTCAGCTGTTCTAGTAGGTCTTTCCTGACATTTTCTTAGTCGCATCTTACAGAAAAAGCCATGGTCCGCAGAGAGCTTCCAAAGCATCAGAGGGATCTCATTGTTAAAAGGTATCAGTCAGGAGAGGTACAAAAGAATTTACAAGGCATTAGATATGCCATGAAACACAGTGAAGACAGTCATCATCAAGTGGAGAAAATATGGCATGACAGTGACATTACCAAGAACTGGATGTCCCTCCAAAATTGATGAAAAGACGAGAAGAAAACTGGTCAGGGAGGCTGCCAAGAGGCCTACAGCAACATTAAAGGAGCTGCAGGAATATTTGGCAAGTACTGGCTGTGTGGTACATGTGACAACAATCTCCCGTATTCTTCATATGTCTGGGTTATGGGGTACAGTGACAAGACAGAAGCCTTTTCTTACCAAGAAAAACATCCAAGCCCGGCTAAATTTAGCAAAAAAAAAAGTCTCTGAAGTCTCCCAAAAGTATGTGGGAAAATGTGTTATGATCTGATGAAACCAAGGTGGAACTTTTTGGCCATAAATCCAAAACATATGTTTAGTACAAAAACAACACTGCTCATCACCAAAAGAACACCATACCCACCTTGAAGCATGGTGGTGGCAGCATCATGCTTTGGGACTGTTTTTCTTCAACATGAACAGGGGGCCTTAGTCAAGGTAGAGGGAATTATGAACAGTTCCAAATACCAGTCAATATTGGCACAAAACCTTCAGGCTTCTGCTAGAAAGCTGAACATGAAGAGGAACTTCATCTTTCAGCATGGCAATGACCCAAAACATACATCCAAATAAACAAAGAAATGGATTCCCCAGAAGAAGATTAAAGTTTTGGAACACACAGCCCAAACCTGAATCCCATTGAAAATCTGTGGGGTGATCTGAAGAGGGCTGTGCACAGGAGATGCCCTCGCAATCTGACAGATTTGGAGTGTTTTTGCAAAGAAGAGTGGGCAATTGTTGCCAAGTCAAGATGTGCCATGCTGATAGACTTGTACCCAAAAAGACTGAGTGCTTTAATAAAATCAAAAGGAGCTTCAACAAAGTATTAGGTTAAGGGTGTGCACACTTATGCAACCATATTATTTTATTTTTACTTCCCTCTACCTAAAAGTTTTCAGTTTGTTGTTCAACTGAGTTGTCAAACTCGCCTATTGATTTCCATGGGGCCACTCTGCAACTGCAAGCCAAACTCGCTCGCAGCAGCAGCATAGTCCAGCAATGTAAAAAAAAAAACAAGGCGGCGGCAGTAGCACCTCACGAACACCTGTCGGCTGCTGCTATACCACGCATTGAAAAGCAATCCACCACAGATTACTTTTAAGAGGGAAGTAAGCATTACCGCAAATGTGAAAGAAACATGAAACACATCATTCATTTCACACTCCCCACCAACCAGGTCACTTCCCATTTTAGCCCCATCCCTTCAACTTTTATCACAGGTGACCATTTCCCAACCTGCAGATGACAGACCCGACTCCAAAAGATATCACTCCCAATTACTCCCCCCACCCACTGATTGATATCCCTCCATGACCACCTCACACCCCCGCAGTGTTATTGTGTTCTGCCAATGGAGAGCCTTCCCAACCCACACAATACAATGATCAGTGTTTCTAACTATAGCTGGCAGCACTGATTGTTTTGGGAAAAACCTGACAGGCTGGTTGTACTCAAGTCGGTTAATAGATTGACTTGTGTAAAACCAGTTAGCCCATACATAGATTGACTATAGCTGGTCTCTGCTTAATTTCAATCCATGTATGGCCCACTTAACCACTACGCAGTCCCTAAACATCCTTCCACAAACTTTTAAATTTTTCCTTCCTCCTCCTCACCTGTACATAGTGCCCACTGTCATACCCTCCACACTCCTCTACTGTGCATACTGCCCCATAATACCCTCCACACTTCTCTCCTGTACGTAGTGCCCACTGTCATACCCTCCACACTCCTCTACTGTGCATACTGCCCCATAATACCCTCCGCACTCCTCTCCTGTACATACTGCCCCATAATACCCTCCACACTCCTCTCCTGTACATACTGCCAACTATCTTTCTCTCTACACTCCTCTCCTGTACGTAGTGCCCACTGTCATACCCTCCACACTCCTCTCCTGTGTATACTGCCCCATAATACCCTCCACACTCCTCTCCTGCATATACTGCCCCCATCATACCCTCCGCACTCCTCTCCTGTACATACTGCCCCCATCATACCCTCCCCACTCCTCTCCTGTACATACTGCCCACTGTTATACCTTCCACATTTCTCTCCCTCACCTGCACATACTCCCCACTTTTATACCATCCATACTCCTCCCCAATGCCTCTTACCCACAAAAACAGTTCTTTAAAATTATATTGAATATCCTCAATGTTACCAGCTCTAGAATGGGCACACTTTTGTTAGTTCAACTAAAGGAAATCTTTTCAGTCCTCCTATTTGTTCTGCCCATTGTTAGTACTCATTTAATTTTGTGATTACCACTGTGATGTATAGAGGAACATGGGGGATGTACGCTACTCTAAATATACCACTGGTAAAAAAAAAGTGTCCCTGAATATATTTTTGAAATATTGGCAGCTATGCACTTAGGGCCACCGGGTCAGTAGGCTGCCCCATGATATTCAGAGTAAACCAAAAATGTTTTTTTGTGTGTTGCGCTGCTGGATTATATATGTCCAGGATGGGGGGAGGGGGGCAAAAGGGGGGAGGTTTGTGGGGAAAAACTGAAAAAACGGAGGGGAGAAGAATGGGATGGGGAAATGGGGGTATCTGCTGTGGTTTTTGGTGTATAACAGATTTAGGGTTTCACATCTGCTGATCCACAGAATTTTTGCAGTTCTTAGTGAATATGGCAGAAAATATGGCAGATGATAGTCAATAGGTAGCTGGCAGGTTTTTGATACAGAATCATAGGTTATAGTCAATAGTCAATAGTTATAAGGATAGCCATAGGAAAAGGAGGATTTCTTAGCACAAGCAGGTAGGCAGCATGTTCAAGGGTAGAAGGCACCTTTAAAAGATATGCAAACAGAAGAAAAACAGCGCCAACCTAAGTGCAGTATTTTAGATCACAGGTATTTATTTGAAAAGTAGTACACTCACTCTCTATCGGAATGTTTCAGCACATCACGTTTTACGTGTAGGAAAAGCTTTCGAGGGACATCACAGGGCTCCCGGGGAGAAGCGGTTCCTCTTTCAGCTGTTTCTTTTGTCCGGTGGCCCCGGTGGTTCCCAGCGTCTCACGGCCCGGTGTCGCAGCGTCAGGGAGGTCCGTTCGTTGGTCGTGCGGGGTCGCGCTGTGATGACGTTCGTTGCACGCGTTCGGAGCATGCGTGCTTCTTCCTCATGCGTGCTTCTTCCTCACGTACAACACATAGCCTACTAACACTAGGACCTGGCTGAAATAACCCCGCCCCACAGAGGGTGGCACCCAAACCTGATGGACCAATCAGAATTGCCTTCTCCCTATTTGACCACTTCCAATATGGTGGTCGATATGCCTGAGGAAGGAGCACGCATGCTCCGAACGCGTGCAACGAACGTCATCACAGCGCGACCCCGCACGACCAACGAACGGACCTCCCTGACGCTGCGACACCGGGGCGTGAGACCACCGGACGAAAGAAACAGCTGAAAGAGGAACCGCTTCTCCCCGGGAGCCCTGTGATGTCCCCCAAAAGCTTTTCTTACACGTAAAACGTGATGTGCCTGAAACATTCCGATAGAGAGTGAGTGTACTACTTTTCAAATAAATACCTGTGATCTAAAATACTGCACTTAGGTTGGCGCTGTTTTTCTTCTGTTTGCCCCATGATATTAAAGCGGTAGTAAATTTTGCTAACATTACTACTTTTTAGAGGCCCTGAGGTAGGTTATGCCATAATGAACAAGTATGTATAGCATATTAGCACATTAGGGTACACTTACCTGTCAGACTGAGCCCTCCAGTGCTGCACTGTGATCAATCCAGTGGGTCCCGTGAGCTTCCACCTTCTGGGTTCTGTGCCTTTGTTCACTTGCCTTGGCTGGGCTGTGTTTCTGTCACTTCCACACATGCTCATGCGCATCCTCTCTCTCACTCATCCTCCCTCCCTTACTCCTCTCTCATCCCTTTTCTCTCCCTCTCTCTATTTAATTTAATTGAGCTATAACAAAAAAAATTGCATTTTTAATTATTTTTTAATAAAATGCCCCGCCATAATCCTCAGCACCAGGCCCATGATGTTCTTAATCTGGCCCTGGGGTTAGATAGGTTAGTGCTGAATCGTGGATGTCTGTAGATGTAGAGATTTAATTGTAATGCCCCGTACACACGGTTGGATTTTCCGACAGGTAATGTTGGATGTGAGCTTGTTATCAGACCATGTGTATGCTCCATTGAACATTTGCTGCCGGACTTTCCGGCAACAAATGTTTGCTAGCAGGTTCTCAAATTTTCCTCCAACAAAACTTTGTTGTCGGAAAGTCCGATCGTGTGTACACAAGTCCGATGCACAAATGTTCACGCATGCTCGGAATCGTGCAGAAGGAGCCGCACTGGCTATTTGAACTTCCTTTTTCTCGGCTCGTCGTGCGTCACCACGCTCGGAATTGTTCGGAAACATTTGTGTGACCGTGAGCCAACATCCTTTGAACAAAAATCCACGGTTTTGTTGGCGGAAAGTACGATCATGTGTATGGGGCATTATACTTATGCTTTCATTTATATTATTAAAAATCTACGGAGGGGGGGCCCTGATCAGAAATGGAAAGAAAGGTACTCCTTATCCTGACATCTAATGCCGCGTACACACGACCGGACTTTTCGACGGACTAGGTCCAACAGGTCTTCCCGACGGACTTTCGGCGGAGGTCCAACGGACTTTATGAACGAACGGACTTGGCCACACACATACGGACTAAGTCCATTCGTTTTGAACGTGATGACGTAAACGGGACTAAACAAGGAAGTTCAATAGCCAGTAGCCAATAGCTATTTGGTCCGTCAGACTAGCACACAGACGAACGGTTTTCCCGATTTTTAGTCCGTCGGACTTGAGTCTATCGGAAAGATTTGAAATATGTTTTATTTCTAGGTCCGTCAGACTTTTGGGGGAAAAAAGTCAGCTGGAGCCCACAGACGATCAAATTGTCCAACGGACTCTGGTCCGCCAGACCAAGTCTGCTGGAAAGTCCGATTGTGTGTACGCAGCATAAGAAGCTCCACGTTACACCCCTCCTCTGGTCCCCAGGTCAGTAAACCCCCCAACTGTGCCTGGCTCCCAGCGATGACAACAATGGTTCAGGTTCGGACTGCTGGCAAGACAGGCACAATGAAATGATTTGTGTAGAAGTTACTGAGAAACATTTCAGTAAACAGCTTTTGTATCAATGTTACTTTGCCAGTAATTATATACAATGCTCAGAAATAGAACGGTTCTATTACAGGGTAGTGTGTGGAGGAAGAGTTATTGCACATTCTATCACCACAGCAAACTGAACACAGGGCAGGGGTTACGGAACAGAACGGAGATATCATCAGCAGTAGGCCGTCGCAGGTAGAACAGGAAAATAAAAGGTTGCTGGTGGCCAGTTGTTAATAGTAATAGGCGCTGTCAGCTGTAAAAGAAGAAGATGGTTTATTATGGAGTCCACACACCAGAAACCATAAATACTTCAGTAATCAAGACAAGCCGACGATCCTATCAGGTGTAGTGACATTTTTATATCTGTTCATTCAGGAAAAGAGCAAATGCAAAGTGGCGCTTCCTTCAGAAACTAATCTAAATTCTGCTTTAAACAATCTGACTTTGATTGTTTACAATGGTACACTGCATACTTGCTTTGCTTTTTGCATAAAGATTTTATATAAAATGGACCTGCAATGTTTTGAAATACTAACATAAAAAGCTTAAAGTGTCACTAAACCCAAATCATAAGAAACTGGTGTATTACATGCTGTTCATACTATGTCTTTCACTATGAGATTCTTTTCTGTATTCTGCAAAAAACCTGGTTGATCCTGCTGCTCGCTATCTCCCCCTTCTGTATATGTCCCCAATTCAGCTCAGGATTTTGCAACTGTGGTGGCAGCTCTGCACATGCTCAGTTTTCAGTGAGTTTCTATGCTGAGCATTTCCTCCCCACCCCATCTGAGCAGCCCATGTGACTATAGAGTCACACATGTTGGCGTATACACAAGGCTAAATGACAGCCCCTCCTCCTCCATGCCTACTAACCAGCTAAACACAATGGGGTGGGATATTACATGTTGATTAATGGAGGCTTTACCTCCCTCTTATTTAAAGCCACACATAGCATCACATAGTAGCCCATTATGTGTCACTTACCTGACACATCAATGTCAACGCTGTCCCCTGTAACACGGAGCGTCCATCTTCTTCCGGGTATCGCTGCTCTGGCCACTTACAGCGTCGGAGCAGCGATGACGTCACTCCTGCGCATGCACACGGGAGCCGCTACTAATGGCATACAGCCGTTAGCAGCGGCATGCTCAGTGCGCCTGCGCACCACTGTTTACGGTGCATGCGCCATAGACAGTGGTGCCTGTCTTTTTGTAAATATCTCCTAAACCGTGTAGGTTTAGGAGATATTTCTTGGACCTACAGGTAAGTCTTAATCTAGGTGTAATCTAGGTTAAAGTGGTTGTAAGGGTTTACAACCACTTTAAGGCAGATCATTCAGTAAAAAAAAAAAAAAAAACGCATCATTACCTCCTTCCACCTACAAAAAAAGGCAACCGTTTTATGATTTACACTAGAGAAGTCATTTTTTTCCTTTTTTTCAAGTGTTTTGGCTCTCACACTTCCTTATTCCCTCACCTATGTGAGGATGACTTGTACACTATCCCCCGAAGCCTCCTGATGTTGCAAATCCCAGGAGGAAGTAGCTTCCACATCCTAAAAACCCTGCAGTACCTTGCTCCTGCTCCCACAAACAATTAGACCTTGCCAGAATTCTCTGTGCACATACTAATGCTGAATTGACAGGGGGTGGCTGAGGAAGCACGAGGAAACTGGCCTAAAATAGAAAAAATCCGGCTCACTTCTGCATGGAAACCAATCAGCTTCTAACCTCAGCTTGTTCAATTAGGCTTTGGTAATAAAACCTGGACGCTGATTGGTTTCTATGTAGAATTGAATCTGATTTTGCACTCTCCAGCTTTAGTAAACAAACTGTTTTGTTCGCTGAGCTGGTAAGTGCATTTATTCAGAAGAAAACAGGAGCATAGGTAGCATATTTAAATAATTAGGAGGTACAAGATCTGCTTTAAATATACCACTTAAAGCATTATGTATATTTAGTGCAACAAATACCTGTTGATCATGCTAGAAATCCAGTGATCTCTTAAGAATTTCTGGGGTGTCCTGTACTCTTTACTGAACACACCACCTTATGTTATGTAGATGAGGCTGGGGGCAGGTGTTCTGTAATCATAACACACTTTCTGTACTAGTGTGACAATGCAGCTCCTCTATAGATTCAGTACAATGAGTGTTGCCATTCTAGGATGAAAGGTAGCACCTTTGTTCCCATCCATTTTGACTGGCATTGATAAGAACTGCAAAAAGCACAGCGAGCTTCTCTGCATCCTTGTTTATATTGGGGGTTATTTACTAAAACTGGAGGGTGCAAAATTTGGTGCAGCTCTGCATAGAAACCAATCCACTTGTTCGCACCCTCCCTCCACTGCCACAATTGGCACTTTTTTTTTGGGGGGGGGGGGGGGGGGGGCGGGTACCTGGTTTTGACAGGTACCCGCTCCCACTTCCAGGTAAGATCACCGCATGGTGGACTACAATATTTCCCAACTCTCCTGCCTCCCCCCGCTGCCTTCTGGGACACACATTCAGAAAGCACAGCGTGACTCACGCATGTGGAGTAGAAACCAGGCTGTGAAGCCGCAAGGCTTCACTTCCTTTTTCCCTTCCTACAGAAGCCGGCACCTGCACAGCTGACTGATGAATGGCTAGGGGTGCTGACATCGCAGGATCCCTGGACAGGTAAGTGTCCTTGTATTGTATAGTCAGCACCTACAGCAGACTGAACTGCTTTAATTGAACAAGCTGAAGTTAGAAGCTGATTGCACAGCTGCACCAGATTCTGAGTGCACCAATAATAGTAAATCTCCCTCATTGTCCCTACTGATATGGATCAATCAGACACATAGGGGTTGATTTACTAAAGGCAAATAAACTGTGTACTTTGCAAGAGCAGTTGTTCCAGGGCTTAATAAATGAGCAGAGCCCTGCTGACTTCCATCACGTGCAAGCAAAAATGCTGTTTTTTTTAGTTTTTTTTAAATTATCCTTGCATAGGATTGGTTATTCTTTGCAAAGCAAAGCCTTACCTCATTTACTAAGCTCTGTAGCAACTGCACTTGCAGAGTGCAACTTCTCTTTGCAAAGTGCAGTCTATTTGCCTAAATCAACCCTTATCTACAAGTGAATCCTCCAATGTGAAGGGCAGGCGGGGGCACAGCATTGCCCATTTGCTCTATTCCCTTGGTTTACTCCAGACTCATGAAGGTTCCTGCCTAGGTTACCTAGTGGATGATCCAGCTGTGCCGCTGCTGATCTGATGATCAATATTCTTGCCAGTGAGTTGTTAAAACTCTACTACACTTAAGCTGAGATCACTTAATCAAATACATACGATTTAAACTGTAACATATCCTTTAGAATTGCCCACAATTATGCAGTAAACTATTCAGGGACTATATAAATGGATTTCAATGGATCGGAAAGTGAATGACCTATTTGGGTATTCTAGCACTTCCTTGGTTTTCATACCTAGAGAAGATTGTATGACAACTGTACAATCAGATTCAGGCCAGAAAGAGTACAAAGAGTAGAAAATTGAGGTTGATCTAATTTGGATGGTTTAGAAAAGTGAAGAGGTGTCCAAGGTGAAATAGTGTTTGGTTACATTTAATACAAAGTTTTCTCACAAATTTTTACAAATTATTATTACAGGTATAAATATCTTTTATAATACTTTTTAAAAAAATCCCAGTTTTGTTCTAACATGAGTTAGCATCCAACCAAAAATTACAGCTAAAAATTGTTTGGTTCATGTTCATGTGACTTTATTCTTTTGACTCTGTAGACACATGGCAAGCAGTGGTGAGGTCAGAAGTATATTTCTTCTTCAGTTGTTTCAGGTAAGTCCTCAGACTCTCAGGGTCCAGTTTGGAGTTCCTTGCTGCCTGTACAAGCCTTAGAGCTAGCTGATAGGTGGCCATCTGTCTCCTGCTCTCCAGAGTGCTGCTCTGTTTTTGCTGTTGAATAATGACGTTTATAAGTGCACAACATGGACTGTAAAATTACTCACATGTAAACAAATGTTTTAATATATAAACTTGGCTGTACATCCCCTGGTGAAGACTGCTATGGCTATAATGCCAGAAGGATTGAAAACCATACAGTCACACATAGCCAGGGTAAGAATGAGCTGTTCTAATCAGGCAAACCTTTGCCACTTCCTGTTAGGCCGCGTACACACGAGAGGATTGTCCGTCCAACTTAGTCCGCTGAAACGTGTTTCAGCGGACAATCCGCTCGTGTGTGGGCTTCAGCTGACTTTTTCAGCGGACAGTTTGGCGGACTAAGTCTTTCGGAATTTCCGTAATATTGTCTGTCCAAACTTGGTTTCAGCGGACAGTCCGCTCGTGAGTAGGCTAGTTCGACGGACTAAGTATGGCGCATGCTCAGAAAGGATTTACACGGCCGAAGGTTGCATTGCAGTGTATTGGACGTCGTATTTCTAGTCCCGTCGTACGTGCCGTACACGTCATCGCGCAAGCTTTCAGCGGACTGTCTGTTCGTCGTGTGTGGTCAAGTCCGTTCATTCAAAAGTAGCACGGACTGTCTGTCGGATTGTCTGACGGACTTAGTTGGACGGACAATCCTCTCGTGTGTACGCGGCCTTAGTGTAAAAGCTTTCTATCCCTTTTCTGCATTCTATACATTCCAATCGGTCAGTGAGACTGCCCATCCCAGCGTTGGGCCAATCTTTGAATTATTAACTATAATTAGAGGCAAACCTTTTTTTTTTTTTTTTTTTTTAGTTTGGGATAGAGTGGCGAGGCATTGCACGCATGTCAGTTTTTATGGCTGTCTGTGCTCCTGTTAGGGAGATTGCCCCTCTCTATTTGTCCTGTTTACCATTATCATTGCACATGTAGCACCCTGATGCTTAGGCAGGGTTGCTATTACATTTATTTTCCAAGTGATAGTTGCCTTGGCCAATTGTTAGGAGATCAATTGATTTCACCCCAATTCTGGAATTGCTGCACTTCTCTCTTCTGTCTCTAGGTGGCCGGGTATCTGGTGACATTAGATAAGACAAGGGCATTGCAAGGATAGATTAAGAATGAATGGGATGTCTCAGCCAATAGGCAGGGATTTTCTTGGGTCCCTTGGCCTGCTGGGGGAACCTATTTATTTGGGTGGAGTCAGGTGATCAGGGTTCTGTGCCACCTGGATGGCTGTCTGGGTGGACCTGTGTTGTATCGCCCCAGGCTGCTATGCCAGAAACCTAGGGCATCTGGCTGCTAGGCTATATGAGAGACTATCCAGAAGTAGTGCAGGGTTGTAACTGCGGTCTTGTAGTCCAACCAGAAGTAACGGTTCTGCTGGTTGGGGAACCAGTCATGGTCGGAGGTAGAGGGGAAGCTGTCACCACAAAGGGACCATCCACCTTGCTACCGGAGACCATTGTGAGTAAGCTGAGGCCAGTACCAGAGCAGACTTCTCGCCAACCGGGGATGGTGAAGAAGTGGGAAACCATCAGCAAGTGCCAAGTCAGGGACCCAGCGGAACAGCAGAGGTGACGCTTGTGGAGTGCCAAGCCAGGGACCTAACGTGTCAGCAGGGATGAAGCTTGAGGAGCATCTGTGAGTGTCAAGCCAGAGACCCAGCAGTGAAGCGGGGGTGACACTTGAGGAAAATATTAAGTGCTACAGTGAAAGAGCTCAGGGGATCCATTGGCTAGTGGATCTAAAGTCTAGTGAAAGAGACTAGGAGCTCATTGAGTGAAGACCCACAGTGAGTGAGTGTGGGGTAAGGAGAACTGTTCGTGTTGCAGATAGATGAATACCTTTACCATTAGTAACAGCTACAAGATTGTTGCCATAGAAGACAGCAGTCTGACTATACAGAAGTGGTGTCCGGCTGGAGGCCTTCACCTGTATAGAGGTCTACCTATAACTGCCAATTAACATTGCATCTACCTAAGGGTGTCCCGGCCCTAACCCTCTCTCCCACAGGTTTGTTTAAGTGGCATCAAATCTCTTTGCATTCAGAAAGTGTTTGGCATCCACCTGTTCCTCTTGCATTACACCCACCATGCCTTGTAATCCACTCTACACTGAAGGATGTCAGTTGTCCTTAACTCTGGAGGTCACCATTGGGCTTCAGGAGCGCCGGGACTTTGCTACACAAGTGAAAGTAAAAGAAAATCACACATTTTGGGTTGTCCCCCAGAAAAGTAAAAGGGGGGAAATCTTCCAATGGGGACACTAGTTCTGGGGCCTTAAAGAATTCCTTTTATTTTCAGAGATTTCTTCTTACTTCCTGTTTGGCTATGGGACAGGAAGTGAAGGGAAATCTCCCCAATGGGACAAAGATGGCAAAAAATAAACTGGCAGGGGTCATGACCCTTTCTTACTGTATCCAAAATGTGAAAAAATTTTTTTGCCTATAGTTCTACTTTAAAATTAAAAGTCAGTTCTTGCTGCAATACCAACCATATATACGGCGCTCTACTCCGCAGATTAACTACGATGTGATCCATCCTCACTTCTCTTCAGTGGTGAATGACAGCCATTGAACCCACTGCTCTGTGAGCCCACAGTGTCAAGCACCTGCCCAATAGGGCACATCATCAGCTCGCCCTGGGTTTACTGGGACTGCTGTTCTTTTGTGACATCTCTCCTTGCAGCATCTAGGACCCCCCAGTGCAGGAGGAAGATGAGAAGGAAGAGGCCCCATGACCACACCAATGCAAAAAAGGTATGTAGATTGGTTAGAAAAAATAAAATAAAAGTAGGGTATGTTCCGGCGGGGGGGGGGGGGGTGGGGGTGTTTGGGAAGGAATGTCAAAGTTGAGGGGTTGGGTGCCAATATTACAGTTCAGCATTAAAGGAGTACAGAAGGAGTAAATGCAGAAGGTTTTTTATTTTAATGCATTCTGTGCATTAAGATAAAATACTTTCTGTGTATAGCAGCCTCCCTCAGCCCCCCTAATGACTTACCTGAGCCCCATCTCTCTCCAGCGATGTCCACAAATGTCTACGCTGTCCAGGACACTCCTCTTGATTGGCTGAGGCAAAGCAGCAGTGCCGTTGGCTCCCGGGGCTGTCAATCAAAGTCAGCCAGCCAATCGGTGGGCAGAGGAGGTGGGGCTGGGGGGCTCCATGTCTGAATGGAAACATGGAGCTGTGACTTGACTCCAGTGCCCCCATAGGAAGCTACTGTCTGAGGGAGCACTCAAAAGGAGGGAGGGGCCAGGAGCAGCAAAGAGGGACCCGAGAAGAGGAGGATCCGGCTGCTCTGTGCAAAACCAATTGTAAACATAATTATGATTATGAAAATCAGTTCTCATAATCGTTTGCATTCTCATTTATTTAAAGCCCAACTGAATGTACAACATTTTCTTAATTTAGAATAGAATAAAGAGAAGTTAGACATAAACATTTATTAGTCAGTGTCCCTGTGGTGGAGACAGGAATAATACAGAACAGGAAGTCGGGGGACTGTCCCCAGCTGGGAAAGAGACAGCAATAAGAACATTATTTTTTTAAATGTTAAGTAAGGATCCCACACGTCAGCTGATGGAATGTACAAAACGTAGTAGAATAATTTGTTACAGAAATTCACTCATTACAATCAGCAACTACATATTTCAGAAAAAATAAAAATAAATCACAGTGGTCGTACCAGGATCTTGTCTGCAACTATCTTGGAGATTTCACTGGCATCCTCCATTAGGGAGTCCGGTAAGAATGAAAGTGTGGCTGCTTTTAAACCTAAATACAACAAAGGAGATTGACATCAATTATTTTAATAATCATATATATACACACAAAACCAAGGCCTTATCAGGCCTGTGAGCTGCAGCAATGTGTGGTAAAATGCAATACTTGATCAACGGTGTACTGCCATTTATGAAGAGTAGGGATGAGCCGAACACCCCCCGGTTCGGTTCGCACCAGAACTTGCGAACGACCCCCGCGTTCGGTACGAACGTTAGAACCCCATTGAAGTCTATGGGACTCGAACGTTCGAATTGGAAAGTGCTAATTTTAACGGCTAATATGCAAGATAGTGTCCTAAAAAGGGTTTGGGGACCTGCCTCCTGCCTCCTGCCTCAGGGGACATGGGTCACTGCAAAAAAAAGTTTTAAAAACTGCCGTTTTGGCGGGAGCACTGATTTTAATGACGATTAAAGTGAAAAAAAAAAAGAGTGAAATATTCCTTTAAATATGGTGCCTGGGGGGTGTCTGTAGTATGCCTGTGAAGTGCCACGTGTTTCCCGTGTTTAGAACAGTCCCTGCACAAAATGACATTAAACGGAAATAACACCATTTAAAACTGCTTGCGGTTTTAATGTTATATCTGGTTCCTGCAATATGGTTGAAAATCATTGAGAAACATGGCATGGGTAGCCCTCCCTGCCCATTACCAGCCTATTTGGGTCTTGTACGCATATTAAGGGGAACCCCGTACCCATATTAAAAAAAGGAAATGCGTGTGGGCCCCAGGCCCTATATACTCAGAACAGCAGTATACAGGCGGTGCAAACAAGACAGGGACTGTGTAGGTTTGTTGTGTTAAGTTGAATCTGTTTGTCATTTTCAACCGGTACATTTTTAAAGTGTAGCTCCAGTCAAAAAATCTTTAAGCTTTTTGGAAAACATAGGGAAGGGTTATCACCCCTGTATAATTTGTTTTGTCGTCCATCTTTTTTCATCTCACTTGCTGCTGTCTCCTTGCGTTTGCAAGTAGGAGATGTTTGTAAGTTGGATGTTTGAAAGTAGGGGCCTGCCCTATATTATAGCGGTATGTACTGGGTACAGAGCACGCAGACAGCACACACTATCTCCTAACACTACTGACTGCAAGCTCTATTATTAACCACTTGTTAGCCCAATGTTTGCATAAAGTGAAAGATGAAGTTATGCTGAGTAAATAGATATCAAACATGTCACTCTTCAAAATTGCACATGCCCGTGGAATGGCGCCAAACGTCGCTACTTAAAAAATCCCCATAGGCGACGCTTTAATTTTTTTTTTACTGGTTTCATGTTTTGAGTTGCAGAGGAGGTCTAGGACTAGAATTATTGCTCTCGCTCTAACATTCTCGGCGATACCTCACATGTGTGGCACATGCGAGCACATGGGGACATGGGCGCTTTAATTTTAATTTTATTTTTTTATTGTTCATTTTACTTTATTTATGTTAGTTTGACATTTTTTTCCCCAAAAATATATTTTTGATCACTTTTATTCCTATTACAAGAAATGTAAACATCCCTTGTAATAGGAATATGGGGTGACAGGTCCTCTTTACAGTGAAATCTGGGGGGTCAATATGACCCCACATCTCACCACTAGGCTGGGAAGCCTGAAATAAAAAATAAAAAAAAGATTCTGGCTTTGATCGTACTGGCGAGTTGGTAGAAGCACCGGAGGGCGGTGAGGGGTGGGGGGCGTCTATGGCTGGGTATTTCAGGGTATCACCGAGTATGGCTGGGTATCTCTGAGTATGGCTGGGTATGGCAATTTATGGCAGGGTATTACAGAGTATTGGCGGGGTACTACAGAGTAATAGCAGGGTACTGCAGAGTATTGGGGGGTACTACAGAGTAATGGCAGGGTACTGCAGAGTATTGGGGGTACTGCAGAGTAATGGCAGGGTACTGCACTGCAGAGTAATGGCAGGGTACTGCAGAGTATTGGGGGTACTGCAGAGTAATGGCAGGGTACTGCAGAGTATTGGGGGTACTGCAGAGTAATGGCAGGGTACTGCACTGCAGAGTAATGGCAGGGTACTGCAGAGTATTGGGGGTACTGCAGAGTAATGGCGGGTACTGCAGAGTAATGGCGGGTACTGCAGAGTAATGGCGGGTACTGCAGAGTAATGGGGGTTACTGCAGAGTAATGGGGGGTACTGCAGAGTAATGGCAGGGTACTGCACTGCAGAGTAATGGCAGGGTACTGCACTGCAGAGTAATGGCGGGGTACTGCAGAGTAATGGCAGGGTACTGCAGAGTATGCACTGGTATTGCAGAGTATTGGCAGGGAATTGAGGGGTTAAATTCGGTGAGCAGCGATGTGGGCACTGCAGATGCAGCCCACATCGCTGCTGACACCGATCTCTTTCCCCTCCGCTGTACCGATCGGTACAGAGAGGGGAGGGAGGAACAGGCGTCATAACATGATGCCGGTTTGTTTCCAAGTGATCACTCCGTCATTTGACGGAGCAATCACGTGGTAAACGGCCGCTATGAGCGGCCGTTTACCGTGATCCGTGATGCGACCCGGCGGTCACGGATGCTCTCGAGTGCGCACACCTCGGGGCACGCGAGAGCAGAATTCTGGGAGGCCATTAATTAACGGCCTCTCAGAGTTAAACAACCGCCCTGAAGCCGTTAATCGGCAATGGGCAGTTGTTAAGTGGTTAAAGCTAGATCACTAGCTATATAGGTGAGGTGAATATAGTGGTGTATACTGCAGTCAGGGCACAGACAACAACCACTACACAGCAGCAAGATAGGAAATCAGCCAAAAACGATTGGTGTGTACTGTGTTGAAGGTACACAGAACACCCACTGCTTCAGATGCTAAGTAACACACTACACGAAGCCGCCTCAAAGGCGGCCTTATATAGTGTGGGGCGTGCACTACACAGCCTGAGCTATGATTGGCCACAGGCAGGATGCCTGTGGCCAATCATGGCTCTCCTCGCTGCCGGCGCTGCGATTGGCCAAGCATGCGGGGTCACAGTGCATGCTTGGCCAATCATGGGGCAGCAATGCACTGCGCCACCGCAGTGCATTGTGGTCCGCGCGCGCGTCACTCGAATTTTGACGCGAACGGCCCAAACGTTCGGAATTCGCCGAACGGCCGAACAGCCAATGTTCGAGTCGAACGTACGTTCGACTCGAACACGAAGCTCATCCCTAATGAAGAGTGTCGCCCTAAAGCACCACTACCAGTTCTAAGATGTGGTAACTGAATTTTTTTTTTCAGAGTTTCGTTGGTAACACATTACATGTTACACCCCGAATATGGGTGTAAACATGTAACAGGTTATGAAAATGTGAACTTATCCTTTCAGCTTAAATTGTGTACAGGTAATACCTCTTGTCCTGCTGTTGAGTGGTGGAGAAAGATCAAAGCAGAAAGTCAGGTTCATCCACATTCACTATTTTAGATGAACATCAGTGTAATAAAACAGCTGTGTGAACTCGGATATTTCCAAAAATGCTGAATATTAATTTCAGGGTCCCAGAACTTGCCTGGCTCTGGTCTCTTTTCCACCCAATGGCAAATATGCTTGGATTTTTTTCGATCGATTTGTGCTGCCAGCTATAGCCAGCAGCACTGATCATTGTATTCTGAAGGCGGGAAAGTCTCCCCGCCGTAGCACAGCGACAGTGATTCCCCCTTCCACATCGAATGTGTGGATATGGGAATTGGATCATTTATTTTCCCTTTAACCCTCTTTTTGAAAAAATAAAATAGATTAATGTATGGGCTCATTGTGCAAAAGAAAAATTACTGCAGCAACTGCAAGCCAACTAAGAACAGCAGATCTTCAATAGGCTGCTTTAGGTTACGGCACAGTGTTATGTTTAACTCTGGGATTGTAACATGTCTATCATCATTCTTACCATAATTCTGCTCTTTCGTCTGCCCTTTGGATAGCAAGTAGGTATAAGCGATCGACTCCTTTATCCCCGACTTGTTTGCTGCATGCTTAACAGCAAAGTGAAAGTTTTCTACATTTGGATACATTGTACCTAGATGACATAACTCCAAGAAATGGGTTGCAAAAAGTGTGAAAGCCTGAAAAGAAAATGATTTCAGCAAAATCAGAATAGGATGTTCTAATGAAAAGGGCAGCTTAGGTTGCAACCTAATTTGGGAGATTCCACTAGCAAACATAGGAAGGAGCGGGAGTTGGCCTTTGAAACAACATTCACAGATGATCAATGGCTTAATGCCTGCATCTTAGCACAAAAAATGTTCTATTAGTTCCAGCATTCGAGAAACTTCATATAAAAATTTGACTAACTGGTACTTCACCCCGGCCAAGTTGCATGCATGGTATCCGAAAGCGACAGAAAAATGTTGGCGCTGTGGCAATGACATTGGTACCGTGCTACACATATGGTGCGAGTGCCTACCTTTGTGCAACTTTTGGAATAATATTTGTACACAGATCTATTCTAAAACCGAGACAAAATTGAAACATATTCAATTACTCTTTAAAATGGTTGTAAACCCAAAAAAAAAAAAAAAAAACGCTGAAAGACAAAGGCATAATGAGCTAGTATGCATAGCATACTAGCTCATTATGAATTACTTACCTTAAATCGAAGCCCCCCACAGAAGTCCTCGTTCACTGCTCCGGCCGGCAACATCGCTCCTGGAGTTAAAAAGTACCTGCGCCTAATTCTGACAGGCATTTGCGCTAGTATCCATAACATTATTGAAACACGTGGCAAATTAAAGGGGTAATAAACTCTCCTAATGATACAACATTTAAACAATATTTAAATCTAACTAGTTATTTACAATCAACATGCCACTAACAGTATGCTCAAAAATCTCTCTTACTGTCATAAATCATTATTTTGTAAACGCTCACGCTTACTGTTCACCGCCGCCATAGCAACTCTGGTCTTCCGCGTCTGTCTGGTAATTTATTTCCGCCCTCGGTAGCTTTCCCTGGCCATAATCCTGTACATGCGCAGTTCTATAAGTGGCGGTAGTAAGAACTGTATAATGAAAAAAGGGACAGCACTAAACCCTACATGTGAGAACCTGTAAAAAAACAAAAACGATAGAGATAGATATATATATATATATATATAGAGAAATATCTATATCTCTAGATCTCTCTCTCTCTCCCTCTCTCTCTCTATATATATATATATATATATATATATATATATATATATATATATATATATATATATATATATCGTTTTTGCTTTTTTACAGGTTCTCACATGTAGGGTTTAGTGCTGTCCCTTTTTTTTTTAATCTATCTCTCTATCTCTATATACACATATACACTCAAACACACACTTTTTTTTTGCTCTCACATGTAGGGTTTAGCGCTGTCCTTTTTTTCATTATACAGTTCTTATTCCCGCCCCTTTTAGAACTGTTGCTATGGGAGGGACAAATTCTTAATTTACAGCCATTTCTCAGACTAGAAAAATAGCATTAATTAGGAATAACTCTGAGCTGGTGTACAGAGGTAGGCCGGTACTCAGAGCGGGCAGTGCCAGTGCTGGGAAGCTGTCACGAGTTGTATTTCTGGCTGCATTTTGCTGTCAACTGGGAGATTCCCCATTCGAAAGCTAAATGTAAATGTGGATGGCGGTAATATATACATATATGGGCGACACCCGTATTTGAGAAATGACTTGTCATTTCTTGGGGGTTTGTGACAGGTATATGAATTGAGCTCAAGCACCAAACACTCCGAACCCGAGTGCCTTTTTTTGCAATGAAACCTAAATCAGCATTGTCAATCCTACCTGCTGGACTACAGAACCCCATCTATCCTCACCTCTTCATCTCTTTTTTTTTCCAACCTACACATGTGTACATTAATTTTATTCCCAGCAAAAGAAATGCTGCTGCCTTGACTGACAAGAGCTTGCCAACACGCTGTGTATAGGGAAAGGGCTCTTGGGAGATGTAGCTCTGGGTGGTGTGCCTATACCAATAGGAAATTAGCCCCCGCAGCAATTTTACAAGCCTGGTAATGATGTCACAGGAAGTAATAAAAGCCATTTCTCGCTACAAAAACAAGGTAAAAAACGATGCTGGGACATGATGTAGAGGGAGTGTTAATATTTATTAGGTACTTATAGAGTGCTGTCAGTTTATGCCACACCTTTCATATACACAGGATCTCACAAAAGTGAGTACCCCCCCTCATATTTTTGTAAATATTTCATTATAACTTTTCATGTGACAACACTGAAGAAATGACACTTTGCTACAATGTAAAGTAGTGAGTGTACAGCTTGTATAACAGTGTACATTTTGCTGTCCCCTCAAAATAATTCAACACACAGCCATTAATGTCTAAACCACTGGCAACAAAAGTGAGCACAACCTTAAGTGACAATGTATAAATTGGGCCCAATTAGCTATTTTCCCTCCCCGGTGTGATGTGACTCGTTATTTTTACAAGGTCTCAGGTACGATTGGGGAGCAGGTGTGTTAAATTTGGTGTTATTGCTCTCACTCTCTCATACTGGTTACTGGAAGTTTAACATGACACCTCAGGGCAAAGAACTCTCTGAGGATCTGAAAAAAAAAAAAACGTTGCTCTACATAAAGATGGCCTAGGGGCTATAAGAAGATTGCCAAGACCCTGAAACTGAGCTGCAGCACAATGGCCAAGACCATACAGCGGTTTAACAGGTTCCTACAATACAAGCTGTACACTCACTACTTTACATTGTAGCAAAGAGTAACTTCGTCAGTGTTGTCACATGAAAAGATATAATAAAATATTTACAAAAATGTGAGCGGGGGAACTCACTTTTGTGAGATACTGTGTATTATACATTCACTTCAGTTCCTGCCCTCAAGGAGCTTACAAGCCAAGTTTTCTCACATTCATGCATACACATACTAGGGCCAAATTTAGATAGGAGCTGATTAACCCACCAGCAAGTCTTTGGAGTGTGGGAGGAAAACCGACACAGGCACAAGGAGACCATATCAATTCCAGGCAGGAAGTGCTGTGTTGGGATTTGGACCGGTGACCCTAGTGCTGTCATGCGGAAGTGCTAACCACCTGGCCATTGTTTAGGGGGATCATTTTGGGTAATTCCTGAATGTACACTTTAAGAAAGGACAACTTGACAATGACAATTGAGAAATGAAAAAAGATACCTTTGAACCAAGAAGGTGTTCGCACACTGCGTAGCAGATCCCGATGCCTTCCTCCGCACTAGTGCCTCTTCCAAGTTCATCAATTATTATTAGTGACTGGTCATTTACATTCTGAATTATGTATGTTATCTTAAGAAAGAATAGCACATTTGTGGAATTTACATGATCTATGCATATAATTTATCAACAGCTACATTTGAAATCCATACAAAAACATGAGGTTTACAAGAAAAGAGTTACACTTCAGGATGGGGAGGGGCGTTGTGATGAGGGGTTCTTAGGGTTTTTTTTTCTTTTTAGTTTGGTGTGTTGGGGGGGGGGTGGAAGGGTCAGGGGCGGATCCAGAGTCTAGTCTCGGGAGGGGCACTGCCAGAAAATAAGGTGTTGCTTACAGAACTGTATTTAACATATCATACAGTCCTAACAGTGTTTAAAACAGTGACATGTTTAAAATGATGCCACTTGCTCTCAGTGCGAAGGAGGTATGGAAGAAAAGTGAGATCTGCCAACCACAGTGATGAAAGGCCAGCCACGACAGTGGCGGTGGTCTAAATACTTATCAACTTCACGGGAAAGCTTTGTAATCTCCCTAGAGGTCTCCTAATGCGCTACATTAGAGTGCACCTTTCCATCTGGGACGCCTTCCCTCCGCGGCAAAACTAAGGTGGAAGGCTGCTACAGCGCACCTCTTCATTCGGGACTCATGCCCTACAGCAGGGGTGACCAACCTTTTGAGCAGCAAGGGCCACTTTAGTGATTTGGTAACCGGTCACGGGCCACAATGAGCGGAGCGACAGTGACAGGTCCGTGTCCACTTTACATATGCAGAGCAGACACGGACACAGCCCACACTTCTCTTCCGCCCAGACGGAAGGGGACAGAACGACTTCTGTTTTTTTAAGTGGATCAGATTGGAGATAGGCGGGTGAAAACTAACACAAGTCCGTTTACATCTGCCGCTCTATAGAGGTGAATGGAGAGTCAGATTAGGTCAACCTGAAAAACAGATAGGCAGACCCGTTTGGACCAATCATGTGAAAGGGGTCCAAGGCTGCTTTCACACTGATGCTCTGTGGTTTACATGCATCTCAACTGACCTCAAGTTTTACTTCTTCTTCAGGATTGCTGCAGGTATCGCTGGCTGCTGCTGTCCCCAGGCAGGTATGGCTGGTGGCTGCTGCTGGCTGTCCTCCAGGGCTGGTACTGCTGGCTGGTTCCAGACCCACCATCCCAGAGCATCAGTGTGACAGGAGCCGACGCTAGATGAAGCATGCGGCTGCAGAGCCGATGCTTCCTGTATCGCTCCTGTCACAGACGGAGTACATTTGGTATCACTCTGCCTGCGTCAGGAGCCGGCGCTATACAGGAAGCATTGGCTCTACTTCCTCTAGTGCCGACTCTGTTCTTCAAACTGATGCTCTGGGAATGGCGCAATTTGGGCTTGCCGACCCACAGGAGATGGTGCCGGGAGCCTCAGATTCAGTAACATTTTCTCAAGGGGGGCCCCGCTGCCCCCCCTGGATCTGGCCCTGAGAAGGAGGGTGTCAAATAAATCATACATTGTATATTTCTTTAGCTTGGTGTGTTGGGAAGATAGAAGGGGGTGTATAATATATACAATGCATATTTTTTATATTAAACACATTAGGATGAATTTCAGGTATGGATATTTTTTACCTGTCCAGCTTGGATATATGTATATACCATAACTAGCCGATGCCCCTGGAAGCTGGAAATCACTGACACAGACACCACTACTCCAGTGACCTCCACTTGGTTCCAGGTTCGGTGCTTATCAGATGGCCTGTTGCATTCTGAACACAGGTCTCTGGCTCCTCAGCATGACACCATTCATAAGTTGCTTTGCATCTTCTGAATGAATGCAAAGCATTCTCTGATTGTACAAGGTAGACAGCGTGACGCCATAACCCTGCTTCTTCACCTAGTCCAATCAGAGAGTGCTTTGTATTATTTCTGAAAATACAAAGCAATGGTGCCCGTACTGAGTGGCAGACCTCCAATATTTAGAATGCCGCTGGACCAAAATGTATAAAATATACATATATCTGGAATTACTCTTAAGCCCATTATTATTATGTTTATTGCAATATGTAGTTTCTGCATGAGTGTATGTAATGCTGCACCTCCTTCATTTCCCTCATGAAAGTTGAGGCATTTGTTTCAATATCGTCGTCCATTCCAATTCTGGTAAATATCTGTTTAGCAATTCGTAGTGAACAATATTCTGCTGGAACAAAGGATCCTGAAAAACATAAGAGCCATAACATAAAGAATAATATAATTATTAAACAGAGAATGATGATGGTACTTCTGAAACAAGTTGTACTTTTATAATTTAATGAAATCCGATCTCAATTTTATTTATAGCTGAACTCAAGGCACAAAAACGCACATTTAAATGCATTCCACACAAACACAAAGGATTTAAATCGATTTTATGAACACCAAATGTCTTTATAAGCCCAGTTATTACCTTGTAAAAGTATCAGTGACTTCATCACTGTGCTGCAGATCTACTGTGCAGAGAGCAGAACTGTGGGAGGAACTCAGCAGACCCCACCCACTACAGGCTTTCTGCGGAAAACTACAGGAGGGGGCGGAGACAAGACCCGTCACCCTGCACAAAGAGAGAGAGAGCAGCGGTGACTGGTTTGTTACAGGAACTCTTGCATAGAGTCAAAAGTTTCACACTGGATTACTGGACAGATCTGCACAAAGCACACCAAGCTTCATATAAAAACACAGATCTACTCAGGCTTACATACTACTTTGTAGTGCCTAAATACAGAGCACTTAGTTTGCAAATGGCAGCTTTAAGTACTGCTGTATTCCTAAAGGCAATGAGATGAGACTCACTAACAAATAACATGCATTGCAGGAGGGGAATATACCAGTGATCTGACTGGAGCTGCATTGATGATGTGTCTACTGTTTAATTCTTATGTCAGCGTAAATAGCTTTTCTATGTATTCATGTTTGCTTTACAGTAGTAGGAGGTTAGGTGGGGGGAGAGCTGGGTGCATTATTAGTAAAAGCTGCTGAAAACAAAAAGGAGCTGCAATTAGAAAAGTGGATCCAAAAGAAATCTTGTAATTTGTCTGAAAAACACCCAACAGGAAATAGCTAGGCCAGTGATGGTGAACCTTGGCACCCCAGATGTTTTGGAACTACATTTCCCATGATGCTCTTGCACTCTGCAGTGTAGATGAGCATCATGGGAAATGTAGTTCCCAAACATCTGGGGTGCCAAGGTTCGCCATCACTGAGCTAGGCCTTATATGATAGCTATACCTTTTATTATAACTTTTTCTAAATCCTCCCCCCCCCCCACCCCACTCCAAGACCAAACTGACAAATTCAGTATAAACATCAAATTTTTTAGGAATAAAAACCAAATGAGGTCATTTTAAATAACTGTGCTTACAATCCCAATCCAAGTGTTTTGCAGAACTTTTCCTACTTCAATTCCATACTAAAGTTTATCCTGGGGCAAATACTAACCCCCCCCCCCCCATTATTTTCTCTCTCTCCCACCGCCCTCTAAGTGATCAATTGCATGACAAAAAGAAAAGAAAAATTAAATCTAAATGCCCCTTTTACTTATCTAAAGTGTTATTCACATAACGCTCCAACGCTGAGTTTTCTGCCTGAGTGAAGTGGGCACTTCCTATTGGTTGTCCAGCAGTGGGGTTCTTTCAGGATCCAGAAGCAGAATGATGTCAGCATGAGGGGACTGGCTGATAGGGACACATCTGTGGCACTACCCCACACTGGAAATGGTGCCAGCAAGGGACAGGGATGGTAGATTTTTGATGAGTTAGGTTAGAGGAAGATGGGAGGGAGAGGTGGAAGGAAGGGGATGATGTTCTGCCCGGAAATGGGCTTTAAAGTAGGGTTGCCACCTTTTCGTAAAGCCAAACCCGAACACTTTAGCAGCGCACAGCAATTTTTTTTTTCATGAAATTTTTTTTACAGTACATTTAATTCATTACCTCTGTGGTGAAGCCAGTAAAGAGAGAGAGTGAATGTAGGGATTAGGAGTTCCACGCCAGGCCGATTCATTGATTACACCGTCCTATATATTTGATCGGTACTAGCAGCAATCAGGTGGAGGTGTAATGTTACATCTAACCGTTATTTGGCACTGAAATTTTATTTTTTGCATATTGTATTTTGCACATTTTTTGCAGGTTGAATTAAGTTCAGAAATAATTTTATTATTTGCACATTTATATGATTGGCAGCGCAGCACTGTTTTGGTATGTATTCAATTAATGTGAAGTGGTCACGTTTTCTGTGTTAGCAGCAGCCAGGTGGGGGGGGGGGCATTTTGCAAATTTGCACAAACGTTATTTTGCACATTTTTGTTTTCAGTTTTATCAATTTTTGTTGTCACCAATTCTATTTTTGCGCTGATAGAAACTCAGTATATTATAGTTGTATAGCAATACTGTGTTATGTTCCAGTGTTAACAAAGGGTGCTAATGACCTCAAGCAGAACTTTGTATTCTAGGTTCTTACTAACATTGTAGTTTTGTGGAGAATTATGGACAATGAAATTAGCTTTTAAGAATGCATTCCTACTCTCAGCATGACAGCATTCCAGGCAGTTGCACATACTTAGGTAAATGCAAAGTGATTGTTGCTGGTCACAATAACATTGCTTGTATGTAAGGATTGAAAGAAGAGCACTCTTTAAAAATTAAAAATAAAAGAGATTGAGAAAGATTGTTGCTGACCGCAAAAAGACTGTCCATTTATTCCTACAAGTTAGAATATTACAGTGTTCACCTTACTGGTTACTGTACATCACAATCCCATTTTCCACTTCATCCCCTTTTGAATTATTCGTTTATTTTTTAAACTAATAATTTAAAAAAAGCCCCTTTTTGGTCCATGTTTCACGTTACACCCATATTTAGGGTGTAATCTGTATATAGTCGCATAGCCCATCCCTTGCTACTTACCTGAATGCAGGGTGCATTTTCCTTCATTCAGCAAGGTCCAGGAATGATGAATGGAGGTTAGTAAAAGACCCATCTATCACCATGGCAGAGAGAATTTGAAGGGCACACCAGCAGCAGGGTGGCAACATCACAGCAAATAAAATCCAGCTTCACTTCCTCCAGCCCCACAAGAGAAGGTCCATATCTGTGTGGAGACCTAAGGGTAAACTATGCAAGAGCCTGCGCTGTACATCTGCGACTCACTGATCACAAGTGCAATGCTCTGCAGGCTTCAATGTAAACAAGTGCATTTCTTTTTTTTTAAATAAAAAGTGGAATTTAGCCTTTAAAGTTGAAGTCTGAGCAGAACAAATATTGCTTAAATATAAGAGTCAGGTGTATTCTTACTTAAAGGCTAAGTTCACCTTTTGGAACATGTTACATCTCCCACCCGTATTTAGGGTGGAGCATGTAATATGTTCCAGCAACTGTAGCCTCCTCCCCCAGTGACAGCGGGTGGGCATCTGTTTGAAAAAAACATGGCCGTGCGGGACTCTCCCGGCCAGGCTATGTCATTCATTCACAGTCCCCTGTTAATAGGAAACTACAAGTCCCAACAGCCTTTGTGGCTGTTGGCTTATAATTTCAACTACCTTGGCGCTGTTGAGCGTTCTGATTCTTCCTGTCAGTGTGCACCTGCCTGCCTGTACCAGGTACGAGTAGACAGATACACTGTGAAATCTGCGGGAGTCCTGCTCGGCACCTGTGATCTGCTGATCCTGGGTGCACTGCTTTCCAGGCTCCAAGTAAAAAAAATAATAAATGCATATTTTTTTTACCTGCAAAAAGATGTGCATTTATTTATTTTTAAAGGTGAACTTATACTATAAATCCATTGTGTATTTTTTTAAGATCTGTGCAGCAATCCAGCATAAAACGATTCCTGCACCTTCCCTCTGTAGAGGAGTTTTCTCTTATATAGACCAGTCAGTGCTGCTCCCTTGACTCGTGCAGGGTTACTGGTCTTTGATCAGCTCCCTGGTAATTTTTTGTAGGCAGCCTGTGGTTGTCACCTTTGTACATTCCGCTGGCTCCTAATCAGAGGTTATTGACAGGTGTCGGTGACAACTCATTTAGCGTGCTAGGAGCACATAGTGAGTGTGCTCTTAGCTCAGAACCTTAGGCATGCCATGGAGGCATATGTGCAGCGAATGTGCATTAAAATCCCACTGCCGAACCTTGTCGTTTTTCCATTCACAGAGCACTGTGAATGTGTGATACGGCCAGTGGGTAGAGCCGCGTTTAAAAAAAAAAAAAATTAACAGCTGGGGGAGAGGAGAAGATCCCCGCTAGCTGTTATAGTGGGGGCGTGAAAGGGTGAGGGGGCTTGGTCTGCTGGTAACATGCTACACCCCGAATATGGGTGTAACATGTTATGAATGGTGCACTTATTTAAGTTGGATAAAAAAAAAACCTTCTGCTTTTATAACCGCTTTAAGCTTTCTGTCTATAGATTGCATAAAACCTAAAATCATTTTTTATCATAAGCACTAAGAAAGCCTTGTTTGTTCCAAAACACAAGACTTATTTATTGCTTTTGTTGTTTAAAAAAAAATAACAAAGTTATTGTTGAATCAATAAGTCGATAGCAGAAATGTGAAAACTGCTGTGGTTTATAGGCGGTGTACAGAAGTGAGAGATGAACTGGTTAATGTCCACTTAGAAATCTAGACACTGGGCATCACATCAGACTGTAGGAGTAAATGGAGCAGTAAGCATACTTTATGACCGTAAAGTAATAAAGTTCAGAACATAAAACGTTACAATGTTTGTATAGAATGAAATACCATGCATTTATTTGTCTTCAAACAGCAACAAATCAGAATAATATGAAATGTTACCTATTTGTGCCATTATCTGAAAGAGAGCAATCTGTCTTAAATATGTTGATTTTCCGCTCATATTTGGCCCGGTGAGTATGATAAAATTACTCCCCTCACTTAGATAGGTGTCATTGGGAACTGGTTTGGACAAGGAAATCTTCTCCAAGATTGGATGCCAGCCCTGTTTTATTGCCATTGTATCTGTGAATTCTGGACGAACTACAATAAAGCACAAAAAGGAGTGAGTGAATGTCCCCGGAAGATAAACTAAACACATATCACAGTTTTAAAGCAATCACACAATCCAAAATGGGCTTGGAAATAAAAAGGCGTTTTTCAAATGTGTTTAAATGCCAATGTTTTTGAAAAATATATACTGTATATTTGTTTTTAATGATATAAAATTAGAGTAGCCTCTCTCCCAAAACCCAACTCCAGGCAAAACTAAACACAAAAACAAGAAGGTAATTTGTTGTAATTTATCAGTCCTTGGATGTGGTGGCTGCATTACATTTCTCTTTCAAGTGTTTTTTTCTTTTTAGTTTCACCTTGTGGCATAATGTAAAAAAATAAACATAAAATAAATAAAAGCATGACATACTTCCCTACTCTGTGCAATGGTTTTGCACAGAGCAGCCCGAGCCGCCTCTTCCGCCCCCTCTTCCCCTGGCTCCTCCCTCATGCCCTCATAGCAAGCCGCTTGCTCACGCCAGAATCGGATCTGTGCATCACTCCCACCAATGGCTCCGCTGCTGTGTCTGAGCCATTGAGTAGTGGAAGAGGCTCTGCTCTCGGACACATTACTGAATCCAGATCAGGCTCGGGTAAGTATAGGGGGGGGGGGGGCACTTTAAAAGCATTCTCTGCATTAAGGTAAAAAAATGTCTCAGTAGTTATAGCCCCCCCCCCCCCCAACAAACACCTGTCCGAGTCCTTTCTGTGCCAGTCTTTGCTCTCACAGGACACAGAGGCAGCAGCGGGAGCCATTGTGTAACATGTTTATTATTTTAATTAAAAAAATACATTTTTAACCACTTTAAAACATATACACCTGCAATTAATATCTGTGGAATGCCACATTCACCGCATTATTAAAGTGATTGTAAAAGTTTGTTTTTTTTAATAACAAACATGTCATACTTACCTGCTCTGTGAAAGGGTTCTGCGTTCATTGACATAGACAGCAGGACTCATCCCTGGCCCTGTATCACTGGATTTGATTGACAGCAGTGGGAGCCAATGGCTCCTGCTGCTATCAATCTATCCAATGAGGACCCGAGACAGCGGCTATAGTCCCTGGGCTTGTGCGCATCATTGGAACGATCGGGTTCAGGTAAGAAAAACGGGGGGGGGGGGGGGGGGCTCTGGGGGCAGCTGCAGCACAGAAGGATTTTCACCTTAATGCATAGAATGCATTAAGGTGAAAAAACATGAAACTTTACAACTCCTTTACTATATCCCTTTAGGTATAGATAAAATGGGGAAAGTTTATAACCTATGTCAAATATTTACAGTAGTACCTTGGATTAAGAGCATAATTCCTTCCAGAAGAATGCTTGTAATCCAAAGCTCGTTTATCAAAGCAAGTTTCCCCATAGGAATCAATGAAAATGGATAATTCGTTCCACGGCCACTGCTTGTCTATGCAGTACCGCATGTGGCCAGAGGTGGGGGCGCTGGTTACACTTGGAGCTGCTCAGATACACTCGGAAACTGAGTGTTTCTGAGTGTCTCTGAGCGTCACCAGCGCCCCCACACCTCTGGCCAAATGGAGTACTGCACATCCCATAGGCTTGAATCCTGCTCGTCTTGCGAGACAACACTTGCGAACCGAGTCAGGATTTAAAAAAATTAATAAAACAGCTCGTATTGAGGAACACTCGTAAACCGCACTACTCGCAATCCGAGGTTTTACTGTATTGTTCATCCTGCTGTGTAATTTCTCCAAATAATTCATGCACAGCCACTACTTAATGGCCCTGTAATCTGTTTTATGACATTGTTTCTTACCAGGTTTTTCTGCCTCTTTGCAACATCCTCCATGAGCTCCTGAACCTCTCTGTTTTCTCTCTTATTTCCATTTGTTTGGAATGATAACTGCACATTAGTTGCAGTAATGTGAACTGCTCTATGCACACTACAAATCCATGAGTCTGCAGTCCACAGTTTATCTTGGGAGTGAGCAAGAGCTGGTGGCTACACTCCTAAAATGGAGAACAAACATAGCCATCCTCTAACAGGAAGTCATATCACAGTAGCAACAAAAAAAAAGGGATTTGGAAGAAGCTAAGTGCAACAAAAGGCACGTTTCTTGAGTTAAAGTGTCACTAAACCCACAACAGTAAAATCAGTCTGTATACACACTAAAGCATGCTTGTTATACTCACTGTGGAACCTAAGTGGTTAATCCTCTGCATTGTGTAAAAAGTCTCTTTGATCCTGTCTTCTCTGATTCTCCCCTTCTCCCACTGTCTCCAACTCATCTCCGGATATTATTGAGGAAAGGGGACAAGCTGCTCATACTCAGTTTGGTGTGTATTGTTGGAAGATTTTTTTTTTTTCGTGGGAGGTTGCATGTGATCAGCACAGGGCCAATTAGCACTGTCCAGACAGAGGGTCATGCAGCCTCACAGGACAGTGAAAAAAAGAATGAAAACTCCTCCTACAAGCTTTAATCAGACACTGATAGACTGTTATATAGCGCTGATGAGAAAAGGTATTTAGCAGTATATAATTTACCCAAACAATTGCATTTCCATGTTCCGTGTAATGTGGGAGACCAGATATAGTGAATACAGGTCTTGCGTTTAGTAACACTTTAGCAATCCATACTTGAATAGAATTTTATTTGATCTAAACCAGAGTTTTGTGTTACTTAATGCAGAGCTGCATTATATTTTGTCTTTTATATCTGTCTGCAGTTTGGCATTACACGTATAAAACTCAATATATCCATGTGGAAAATACCAACATTTCTGGTGTTGAAACTCCCACAATACATACAAACATATCCAATTTCTAACCTTGTACAACATATGTCCAAGTTTATCTACGATTTCTGTAAAATGTGGTTCTTACCATAATCTGACAATGTGCAAACACTAGCCAAAGAAAGCAGCATATCCAGCATGGAGACTGCATCCGATAACCTGTACAGGCAGTGGATGTGCTCGTAGATCTCATTAAGCAGCTTACACACTATTCTGAAAAAGACATCAAAACCAGGTAAATTAAAACATCTTGTGGCTCCTTTCAAATGGAGCACAATCTCACAGAAGATATACACTATGGGGTTGATTTACTAAAGTCAAATAGACTGTGCACTTTGATTTACTAAAGGCAAATAGACTGTGCACTTTGCAAGTGCAGTTGCTCCAGAGCTTAGTAAATGCAGTTTTGCTGACTTCCATCATCCAATCATGCGCAAGCAGAAATGTGTTTTTTTTTAATCCTCCTTGCATGTGATTGGCTATCATTTGCAAAATGAAGCTTTACCTGACTTACTAAGCTCTGGAGCAACCGTCCTTGCAGAATACACAGTCCATTTGCTTTTGGTAAATCAGCCTCCATGTCTTGCGAGTTTTGGATGTACCAACCCTTTAAATAAAGGCTTTGAAAAGAGAGAAGAGACGCTGACTAAACTTACATATAAGACATGTGGTAGATTTCTCGGAGTGATTCGTTGATTCGTTCATTCATCTTAATTAAATCGACTGTTGTGAAGCTGTAAGTGTTTTTAACTCGCGTCACCTGGGAAAAGAGCATCAAGCAGTTGCAATGAAAAGATTCTTGGGTTAATTTACTTAGGCACCCACTGCAATTAACTATCTCACAGCAGCCGTCAGCATAATTAGGTTAGAGAAGTGTCTCACGTGAGTCTTCTTCCTGCCAGCATCTCATTGCCTGTGTTTCATCACATATGGTGACCCATCACATTTGGCTACCCGATGGACTGCTCATGCACGATGCAGCCATATGCGTTCCAACACTGTGGCGATCTGCGCAGAATTTTGTGCCCACACCCCTGAGTCCAGGTTCAAGCGCCACCATCCAAGTGGACAGAGTTAGATTATAATCATGCCTAGCAAAGCAAGGCCGTGCCTGAAGCACGGCGAGCGAAGCGAGGCCCTGACCGAAGAGCGGCGAGCGAAGCGAGGCCCTGCCCCAAGCGTGGCACCGAAGAGCCCTGTGTTGGAACGCATATGGCGGCATCGCGCATACGCACTCCAGCGGGTAGCAAAATGTGATAGGTAGCCGAATGCAACGTGACACCTGCTATCCCACCAAACAGACTTAGTATCTCCCAAACAATGTCTGTTAGACTGAATCAGAACATTTCTCATTGGCTTCCCTTCTCAGCTGATATATCAATTGTAGTTTAGTATTATCTTTAGGGTCCATTCACATTATGCACATCCATTTTATGCATTGAGGCTTGCTGCATTTATTTTGAATGAACTAGAAGAACACCTGAGCGCATGAGAAAGAGTACCAGCACAATTTTTTTTCAATGATGCACAACATAAAATACAAACATTTCACATCCATCTGTTGTGGTGTGCTATAGTGAAGGTGCATTTTGCGGTACTGTAAATGTGCATTGGGGTGTCCTTTATTCTAAATATTATTGGAATATTATTGGAAAAATCCATAAGTATAATTTGTATTTTTATAAATATAACGGAAAATTGTTATCACTTACCATAATTTTCCTTTCCTGGCCCATCCCCACGTCAGCATATAACAGGTTAACACCTCCTTTGGAGCCCTCAATGACCACATGTTCCAAGCTGAATAAAAGACAGCCCCTCCCCCAACTAAGAAGTTTGATAACCTAGCCTGCGACAGGCCACTATTGAGGATGGGCCAAGAAAGGAAAATTACGGCAATAACAATTTTCCATTTTCCTGGCCCACCTCACGTCAGCACATAATATATAATACCAAAGCTAATGTAGGGCGGGAGAGAACAAATAAGAAGACACTGACAATCAAAGAAAAGCTGCTAAAGCCAGAAAGAATTGATCTGTCTTGTCCCAAACTTGCTGGGTGCATATTTAGTTTGCAAGTTTCGAATGAAGGCCGCACAGACCTTCAAGCTAGTCCTTTCCTATATCTTCCAAGCAATCCTGACATAACTGCCCCAAAGGCAATCCTTACCTATATCTTCCAAGCAATCCTGGCATAACTGCCCCAAAGGCTGCCACCCCTCTAGTCAAATAGGCTTGCAATTGCTTCAGAGCAGGAAGGCCTGCATGCCAATCTAATCATCCTGGTAAACCAAGATTGGATGACTCTTGAGGGCCTGATGGCTAAATAAAAAGATTGTATACTTTTGTCCTTTGACCATGGACACTGTTAGTAACTCAACCATGTGTAAGAAAACTGAAGTCTACCCCCATTGTGCACTCAGTGCCTCTCGTGTGAAAACGCAGAGGGACTACTTCACAGTTTTTCTGGAAAATGGATACCACTTTAAAATTGAACTTTACAGATAGACGTGGTATCCCTATCTCTGGTAAAAAGGAAAAGAAAAAAAAAAGACACCAAAGGGCGCCCTTGCAGAAAAGTGTTGCAACCTTCAACATCCTTCTGTCTGAAGTAGTTGCTGTCAGGAGAACTAGTAACTGTGAGGTACTTCAAAGGAAATTAAACCTATTGGAGCAAAGGGAGCTCCCAGATTCAAGCCTAAATCCCACAGAGGGAACAAGGATTTCCCTCAAGGTCATCTGGAAGAAGCATCTGGTCACTGGCTTTTGCACCCATCTGCTGCCTGTGAAAAGATAAAGTAGAGATCTGTACAATAAATGGAGTTGTATGCCAGACCAACCTCTAGAGCTGACTGTAAAATGTCAAGGATATTGACTAGAGCAGGGGACACAGGAGTGAAAGCTTTTGCTGGCAGACAAAACAGACTTCTTTCATAGCCTCTCCTAATGTAGCGTTCATTGATGATCTTCTGGTCACCAAGGTCTGAACAATCTCAGAGAATCCCTGCACCTCTAGTGTAGCCCATTTCATAGCCAGGCTATTAAAATTAGTCTCATTGGATTGGAGTGCTGTTACCGACCTTGCCATAAAAGATTTAATTTGAGACAGATCAAACAGAAAATTCCATGGCACTGTGAACCTATCTTGTATGACCGAGTCTTTACATTGGTATCCTGTTACAAATATCAGAAGCTGCATGTTCAATGAAATCTCCCTGAGAAGTCCTACTGGGAACGCCCCATAGGTCCAATATTGTTATGAGGCACTTGTTGAAAAAATATTCTGCCTAACAAAACCAATAATTGGATTTGCTTCCCTGGCAAGAAGACCAACCTTAAGTGACTGTAAGTGGTTCTCTGCCCCACGAAAAGTTTCTTTGCAAGATGTAACAAGAAAGGGTGTTCCCTTGTCAGGCAATGTAGGCTACTACTGTCTTGTTGTCAACTGTACTCAGGTCCCCTTGAAGATCCTGAAAGGCTTGCAATGCTAGAAAAAGGCTTCCTTCCATTCAAAATACTTGGGGAGACTGCGCTTCACAATGCTCCAATGGCCTTGCACTTGTTTCTTCAGATTGTAGAGTCCCCAGCCCCAGAGACTGGCATCTGGCTTCAGAATCATCCTATCCTCTGGGCTGAGAGGCATGCCTCTGAAAAGAAGCACAGTGGCAATGTCCAAAATTCCAGTTCTTGTTGAATTTGTATAGGCACAAAGATTTTCTAATTCATAGACAGCCCAGCTCATAGGCTAAAGAAGGCAAACTGAAACGCCCTCATGTGCCACTTGGCCCAAGGTACCACCACTGCCTACAAGATCTTCAAAAAGATTCCTGGGGCTGTGCCAATTCTGTAAAAGGCAGACCCCTGCACTGGAAGTGACATCTGGCCACCACAAATCTCACACGCCTCTGGTGCTCGGCATTGATCGGTAAATGGAAATATGAGTCGGCCGGTCTATTGATACCAGCTGGTCCTCCTGTGGTCCCTGTGACTGTCTGCATGGACTCCATCTTGAACCTCTTGGTGTATATCAGGCATATGCAATTAGCGGACCTCCAGCTGTTGCAGAACTACAAGTCCCATGATGCCTAGCAAGACTCTGACAGCCACAAGCATGACTCCCAGTGGCAGAGGCATGATGGGACTTGTAGTTTTGCAACAGCTGGAGGTCCGCTAATTGCATATCCCTGGTGTGGAGCATAACGTCTTCTGGCAGCTGGTTGTCATTTTATATTTATGTAGAAGAAATAAGTAGGCTGTCATGGTAAGAATGACTCATATACAGATAACCAAAACATTTAATTGTTGCCAGTGGCTACTTATATCACAGGTAAGAATTGTTCATTGCTCAAGGAACACTTATGGAGGAACCCTGGTTGAGAAAGGCTGTTCTAGATGGTCATGTTTCTCCAACATGTCTCTAGATGTTCATGTTTCTCCAGCATCAATCTAAAAGTTCATGATTCTCCAGAATCCCTCTAGATCAGTGGTCTCCAAACTGTAGCCCTCGCTTGCCTTTATCAGGCCCTTGGAACACTATCCCTCCCACTAATACAAGGCACTATTCCTTCTACACCAACAATGGGGCATAATTCCTGTCGCTGATACCAACAATAGGGCACTATTCATACCATTGACCCCAACAATAGAGCATGATTCTTCCCACTGACACCAATGATAGGACACGATTCCTCCCACTAGTTCCAACTGCAGGGCCCTAATTCTCCCAATGACACCAATGATGAGGCACTATCCCTCCCACTGACACCAAGGACGGGGCATTATTTCTTCCCCTGATACCAACAATAGGGCAATATTCCTCCCACTGATACCAATGATGGGGCATGGTTTACTCCCATTGACACCAAAGCATTTTTAGTCACACTGGCCACTTCAAAGTCTGAAGGACAGTAAACTGGCCCTTCATTCATATAATATGGAGACCCCTGCTCTAGATGTGCAGGTTTCTCCAGAATCCCTCTGGATCAGCATTTCTCAACCTTTTTAACAAGGCAGAATTATTGAAATTTATTTACAGTCTCAAGGAATCCCTGCTAATAATTACTATATCTACAGCTCGCAGTACATCATGATGGTCAGAGGGAAGAATGCTCCTAACATTTGTGATCAATGGGAAGAATCCACCAATACTTATATGTAGCTTAAAACATCATTTGTGTCTGTGGTTATTTGTTTGAGACTCAGAAATTGCTAATTGCACAAAGAACCTCTGGAGGAACCCTAGTTGAGAAAGGCTGCTCTAGATGTTTGTGTTTACCCAGCATCCCTCTACATGTTCATGTCTCTTCAGCCCTCTTCTATGTTTAACTCCATCAAAAAAACAGATAAAGCTTACCTGCTTCCCCTGTCTTTCTTTTTTTTAACTATTTAGATATAACACAACATAATTTTTAGGAAATGTTTGGACTATCAAAACAATCATAGATTGCATGCACCTCTAAATGGACCAGTCGGGTATCAGAGGCAAGAGAACGTATATATTTTAAAAAAAAAAGTTTGTTTCACAAAGTTGTACTTATTCTTTGATCCTTAATAAGCAAGACCAATATATATATCATGGGGGTGACCAATACACCTCACAGTGATAGCGTCAAAATAAAAACAATATCCACCTTAACAAATTCTGCCGGAAGAGATTGCTGCATACTTCCTTCAGCATTCATCTGGATGAAGAATCCCCGGGCAGTGCTGAAACTTGTTCTTAGTGACATGTTATACTTGTCAGATAGCTGTGATATCATTCCTGTATACAAATAAAACTTTGCAGGTTTTTAACATGGTTCTTAACAGCATCAGTCTGTCTGGATGGACAAGTAATAACATAAAAGACCATAACTCCAACCAAATGCATTTTATTGTTTTGGACATAGTGGCGAATGGTCAGAACTTATAGCAGTCTATTTTTTTTTTAATGGTCATTGGTAAGGACATTTCTCCTAGCCTTCAGTCTTATTGACCCCATAGGAAATAACAAGAAAGTTTTCCAATTGCAAACAGCCGCAAACATCTTAGTTCTCATACTAAAACAGAGTCCTCACTGCTGTCCTTTTCCATTTAATTCCTTTCCGGACAACCTGATGAGGTTGTGAGCAGAAATCTTACCAATGGTAACAAAGCAATAAAAACTCAACGGTGGATTTAAACCTTCCCCACTCATTCCAAAACTAAAACCCCTTTTTTATGGCTGAAGGGGTATCAATACTTTTTCAAAGCACTGTATGGTGCTCTAGCTTATCGCTTTGTGTTTTTAATTGCATTATAATGTGGCATTCTCATTGCTATGGATTTGTTGTATTGCGTTTACTACCACTTTTAGGCTGGCTTCACACTGATGGGGCCACAGGTTCTGCCGGGGAATCAGGTCCGGATTTTTGCCTGTAATCGCACCTAAAACTGAGCCAAAGACACACAAGACCCTTTTCCAGTGCGCTCCATGGCCGCCCCGGAGTTGTGTGAACCAGCTCCATTGAGAGTCAGTCCCACTTTCCTGTCATGCGAATTGGATGTGGGGAAACCTGCCTAATAAGTGCAGAAAAACACCAAAATCCACTGAGCGCCTAACTTCCTGTATTGAGCTGACAATGCAAATCTGTTTCTGCATGGAAATACTTATAAACAGTGTTGACAGCCCTGTCCAGTTCCACCCTGCTGAACTACATAACATCTTTTACTTTTGCTATGGAGATAAAGAAAGTAGAAGGGGGGGGGGGGGGTGTTCCGTAATCCAAATAAAAAATACTGCACAGGGCTGACAACACTTCTTGGAATTTCAGTGCACTGTTTTGTCACCTCAAACAGAAAATTAGGAGCCCACTAGATTTTCTATCAGATAAACAGGTATTTTTCTGTACTTGCAGCATAGAAATGAATAAAACATGGGGACATTTGCATATGTTGCATAGATGCACTTAATGCGTTTTTATTTTATTCTGTTAAACACACATTTTAAGTGGTTGAACAGCTGGGTGGCAATCTGTGTTAGAAAATAAGTGCACTTTCAGAAAAAATGCATACTTACCTAGATTTAAGAGTAGTAACCTCTGGTAATTGTTTACATACAGTACCACAAGTCTCGTCTTCCTGGCCATGCCTGTGCACTCCAGTCACTTCTATGGGGCTGTCCCCGGCTTAAAAAATATATAAATTCTCCCCTTTAAGTGGCAAAATGTAAAGTGCCATAGTAAAGAAATATTGCAACATAGCTCTGACACAAATATACAGGATCTATGACAAAAGTTTTAGGAAATGAATGATGATACAGAAAGAAATGATGATACAGAAAGAGGAGCTCTCAGAACTTTTGATCAATACCAGCAATGTCATCTACGATTTCTGCATACGTTCTTCGGGCAATGTCGAGGAACTCGCTAATGTTCGGCTTAACTGCATAACACTTCTGAGTTCTCATATTGAGACATCCTCTGATGTATCTGGTGTCATCATTAATGACCGTTCGAATTTTTTCAAGTATAAGATCAAACCTGGTAAAGAACAAAAAGCAGAGTTAAGTGAAACTCCAGATTTAAAAAAAACGAGAAAAACAAAAACAAACAATCTAACCTAGGCCAATTCTATACAAAGCAAGGATATGAGCAAACATTACTTCAGGCCAGTGAGATGGGGACGTCCAATGCAGTTGCTCTAAATAAGTGGAATGTGGATGTGTTGTGGCTGATTTGCTATTATGATTGAGACTCTTTACTCAAATCATCATGTGATTATTCACTTCCATTATCTAGTCACATTAAATGCAAATACCTGTTCATTTTAAATACCTCAATCATGTGCAGATGTGTTTCATATAATTGAAGTTTATATTCACACCATTTTTTTGGGTGAAGACTCAATACCCCAAAGACTAAACTCCCAGTGTAGTAAATGTAGCTGCATAGATAGTGATACCATATTTTAAACCTAGAGAAAAGATAAAATAATATTGCCACCTGTTACTATCATGCAGTAAAGCTTCAAGGAGGCGTGAGCAAATTCTATTTTACAGAAAGTTCAGCAAAAAACGAAGATCTCTGCTGGATTTCACCAAATTGCATTGGAGTCATTAGGGAAGCTAAAGTTAAAACTGAACTCCGCTTCTAAAGACCTGCTTGTACCTGCTGAATCTGTCAAGTCATGTTTTTGTATTTTGACGCATTCCACTAAATAAAGAATAAAAAAGTATTCCTTTGAAATTTTCTACAATTTGTCATGTTACAACCAAAAAACGTAAATGCATTTTATTGGAATTTGTTTTGTGATAGACCAACAAAGTGGTCAAAGTCAAAAGGAAAATAAATGGTTTCAACATTTTTTTTACAAATAAATATGTGAAAAGTGTGGGGTGCATTTGTAATTTGTATGTTAATTTGTAACATACTTTGTAGAACCGCCTTTCTCTGCAATTACAGCTGCAAGTCTTTTTGGGGATGTCTCTACCAGCTTTGCACATCTAGAGAATGACATTTTTGCCCATTCTTCTTTGCAAAATAGCTCAGGTTCTGTCAGATTAGATGGAGAGCGTCTGAACAGCAATTTTCAAAACTTGACACAGATTCTCAATTGGATTTAGGTCTGGACTTTGACTGGGCCATTCTAACACATGAATATGCTTTGATCGAATCCATTCCATTGTAGCTCTGGCTGTATGTTTAGGGTCCCTGTCCTGCTGGAAGGTGAACCTCCACCCCAGTCTCAACTCTTTTGTAGACTCTAACAGGTTTTCTTCTTATGTCACATACACACGACTGGACTTTTCGACGGATGGTCCGATGGACTTTTCGAATGAACGGACTTGGCCACACACAATCACACCAAAGTCCGACGGATTCGAATGTGATGATGTACGACCGGACTAGAATAAGGACGTTCATAGCCAGTAGGCAATAGCTGCCCTAGCGTTGTTTTTTGTCCGTCGAACTTGTGTACATGCGAACAGATTTCTTGATAGGAACTGGGTCCAGCAGAAAAATTTGAAACATGTTCCATTTCTAAAGTCCATCAGATTGTGGGACAGCAAAGGTCTGATGGAGCCCACACACGAGGAGCACCTTCTTCCTCATGTTTGCTGTGTCCCCACATGGCTTTTTGCAAAGGGGACTTCTTATGGCTTTCTTTCAACAATGGCTTTCTTCTTTCTATTCTTCCATAAAGGGCAGATTTGTGTCACGCGACTAATAGTTGTCCCGTGGACAGATTCTCCAACCTGAGCTGTGGATCTCTGCAGCTCCTCTAGAGTTGCTTTTGGCTGCTTCTGTGATGAATGCTCTCTTTCCCAGCCTGTCAGTTTAGGTGGACGGGCATGTCTTGGTAGGTTTGCAGTTGTGCCATATTCTTTCCATTTTCGAATGATGGATTGAACAGAGCTCCGTGAGATGTTCAATGCTTGGGATATTTTTTTATAACCTAACCCTGCTTTAAACTTCTTCACAACTTTATCCCTGACCTGTCTGGTGTGTTCCTTGGCCTTCATGATGCCGTTTATTCACTAAGGTTCTCTAACAAACCTATGAGGGCTTCACAGAACAGCTTTATTTATCCTGAGATTAAATTACACACAGGTGGACTCTATTTACTAATTAGGTGACTTCTGAGGGCAATTGGTTCCACTAGAGTAAAGGGGGCTGAATACAAATGCACACCACACTTTTCACATATTTGTGAAAAAAATTGAAAATCATTTATCATTTTCCTTCCACTCCCTAATTATGTGCCACTTTGTGTTGGTTTATCACATAAAATCCCAATAAAATACATTTACGTTTTTGGTTGTAACATGGCAAAATATGGAAAATTTCAAGGGGTATAAATACTTTTTCATGGCACTGTATTATCCTGAGATTGTGCTACTACTGCTTCCCAGAAGATACCCCAGGGTCTAAACTTTGAATATGTATTCATTTTATGTTACCGGTGTGGTGTCCATTTCTGCTCCTGCATTTTCTTTTGGCTTTGTTCTGTAACAACTTGTAAGCTTTGTGGCTTGAACCCTACATTTATGGTTGGTCTTACCAGGCCGATTACAGCTCATTGATTGCCTTGAGGACTCTAGCACCTGTGCTAGTAACTTGAAGGGGTCCTGCTTTGGTATTATGTTATGTTTTTTTTCCTCTTTGTACTAATTTTATAATAAAAATATTATGTAACAAAAAATACTGAACTCCTGAAATAATATTTTCAAAGTAAAAGTCTAAATATAAGAGGTATTTTTATTCCTATTTGAACATTGGTGTACTTTGTGTATTTTGTTCTTGCTCTGTGCGGTAATCCAGTGTAAGGAGCAGGAGCTTCTTGTAATAAAGACCGCTTACTACTTTTCTCTCTCCTTGTGCAGGATGACTGGTCTTTTTTCCGCCCCTCCTATAGGGTCCTGCCCATAGCTCTGCTCTCCGTACAGTACAGTGATGATGTCACTGCTTCTTTTCCTAGGAAATATATGGGCTTGCAAAGGCACAGAAAAAAGGTACACTTTTGGCTACTGATATATATATACATACATACACAATATATATATATATATATATATATATATATATATATATATATATATATACACACACACACACACATACATATTATATATATATATATATATATATATATATATATATATATTCAAAGTTTTTGTGTCCAGCTTGTTCAGTTTTAGGGTGGTTTTGCAGGATGCAATGAGCTTTTTTGTTTTTTTACAGACGGTAAAATAAAGACAGTGAAAAGAAGTAAAATAAAAGTGCACAATTAATCAAAAACACAAAAAAAGGAAAAAAAAAACAAAATGGGAAAATGCATAAATCCTGGGTGAAAGTTACGTGAAAACTGTAAACTATATTAATGTAATATTTCACACAAATGTAGTAAACTAAACTGGTATAAATATACTTTAAAAAAAAACTGCATATGTAGCAAAGTCTTGACAGTTAAATAGGCAATTTCACAGTAAAATCTGTAATTCCGGGGCAAATCAGTTTTTCCTAAATCGTTTTGGTCATCTCTAGATGCATGTGTATTAATAAAATAATATCTTAACCATGTAAAAAAAAAAAAAGGTAAAATCACAAGGGACAAAACTGTTTAAAAAAGCACTTTCTGAATGCAATAAGTTACATCAGTGTGCCCAACGTGTCTTAGAAACCAAAAAAAAAAAAACAACGCAAGAGCTCTAACTGTACCTAGGAGACACATAATGAAAAAAACACAATATTCTAGCCTTGTACTTGAATGGGCCCTAAACAATGAGGCATCAAAATACATCAGGTGATCAAGAGAAGTATTTATCCTGTAGCATAATATAGCCTGTAGGTGAGTTCACATGGCTGACAACTTGCCTTTCATCCTCTAGAGAAGAATAGTAAGCTTTGAGAAGAGACGTCTTACAGTTTTTCAGCACAGCCTGTAAAAGAAGAATTTTTCTGAATATATAAGAAGTAAATGCCTCAATCTACCTATAGAAAGATTTACACAGACCGCCTGCAGTCTCTCAAAGGTCTTAATAAATTAATGACTAGGATGTAAATCTGTTCCTAAATCCCACTCCAGTTTATAACAGACAGTGGAGACTGGTGATGTATGGAAGTCAGGAACTCACAGTGCAGGTTTTGCATTTCTGACTAAAGTCAAGCCAAATTTGATTGCTTGCTATAAGTAACTACATTTTACCGATGATTTTTGCTCCTTTACAGAAATAAATTGCATTACAGCGCAGATCCGTGAATAGCTGGTTGTTAAAGATGCTGTTGGGTGATGGCTTCTTAACAACCATCTATTCATTGGTTGTTAAGGACCCGGAACCTGCCAGCATCCTTAACAACCAATGATAACGCTTCCCTCAGTACCTCCTTGGTGGCCAGTATACTCCGGCTTCTCTAGTGCAGGAGCAATGCTACCACAGGAGGGGTAAGGAACCAAACAGACAGCGTGTGAAAAAGCCTGGAGCATCAGCTCCAACAATGTAAGGAGAGGAGGGGGGGAGGTGGACAGACCGGAGGAGATAGATAGCTGTAGAACTCCTATGCTACTCCGGCAGGGGATCGGGGGAGTGTGGGGTGAGGGCATTATTTACATATCTGCTGATTTTAAGGAAGTCGGAATGTGTTGGATCCTTAACAATCAGCTTTTCACTGATAGTTAAGTACACCAGCGGGTGCCAGCTCCTTAACAACCAGCATCTGTGTGCCACATGCACCCAAAAATGCACCTAAATATGCACCCTGGGTTTGTTTTTGGTGCGCTTTCATTTAAGTCAATAGGAAACAAAGATGCTGCATGCAGGACTTTTCAAAATGCAGTGCAAATGCAGTGCAGCAATCTTAAAAGTAATATAGGATTTATAAAGGAATAATTTTGATGTGCTTTTGCCAAGCTAGCATGGCAAAATCACATAGGTCTGAAAGGGTCCTTATTCCTCTCTAACCCTAGACTTATCAAGCATTTAACCCTTGCGGTATGGGGGGCAGCACTACAATGGTATTTTTTTAAAACAATTCTGGAGATACAACTGAACAAAGTTTTGCAACATTGGCATGTGTTAACCTCCCTGGCGGTACGATTATTTCAGATTTTAGGTGCTGAAAGCGGTACAATTATTTTGCATGAAAATTTGGCATTTTATATTGTAGGCCTGTAATTCTTAGCAATAACTCTCTTAAACCTGTCCAAACCAGAGTCTAGTAGACATCCCGGGTATGATAAAGTTTGAAAAATGAAATCATAAATTATAATATAATAAATAACTATAAATAATCATACCAAATAATATAACAATAATAAAAATTATTCAATAATGTAATCAAATCAAAAACACAGAAATTTGCTCAGTTGCAGAATTGTCACTGTCATTACTTTTCAGTATTTGCTGACGGATCTCCTCACAAATCACTATCGCTCAATTCTGCGAGTGATTCCAATTTATTATCGCTGTTTTCTAGCTGGTCTAAAATCATTTTTGATGTAAAGTGACAGTTTTGGTTGCTATGGACAATCTCCAGTTTCCAGGCATAAAGAACAGTTTTTATAATATAAAACTGCATGCAGGACACTGGGCAGACCACTAGGGACAAAGGGGATGTGAAATAATTACATACAGCAATGTAATCTGTAAGATCACATTATACTGTATGTATACTGTGTGTTTCACTTTTTGAATTTGGCGCCGATCTCCGTCCCCGTGCGTCGCAACGCTTGCAGGGAACGGAGATCGGCTCCGTGATGAATGGAGGGGAGGACGAGCCGCTCGTAGTGCGGGGGGACATCGCTGGATCCAGGGGAGAAGGCAAGTAAACCTCCTCCTGCATTCAGCGGTGCGGTCCCGAGTCTGGCTCTGGGTTACCGCTTTTGGTACAAAACTTCCACCCCGAGCCAGACTCGGGAACACCGCCAGGGGGGTTAATAAAACTGTACTTATCTTTACAACTACTTAGTGTATCTAGGTGAATTGTACCTTTCAGTACAATATGGAGCCTTCCTTTGGTAGAAAAGGTTAATGGATTTCTCCAGATTTTGTTTTAATATCAAAGGAAAACTTGATCAAAATCATAAAAAAAAACATTTTTTTAAGTTTATTTGTATATTTCTTGCCATTACAATGATCCACTACCAAAGAACAACTCAAATGTAAATTATTCTACTCCTGACATGTATGGTCTATATCTGCTATTTCTACCCGTAGCTGGGCCCAGAAACAATAGTGTACATTTTGACTTCATGAACTTCCTGATCATGTGGCGATTGTGATGGGCAATCACAGAAATTACATGATTGAAAGTCCATCCTACCGTCCCCAGCTTGTCACTCTCTAACTGGAGGCTGGTGTTTACAGAGGTATAACAGTGCTGAAGGTGAACAAGTGAGTGCACTCTCAACACAAAATAAAGACGCATATTCAGTATGTGGTAGCAGAGAATAAGGCCCACTCAGTGCTGCCACAAATATGCACGTGGCCAGCAGGAAGCAGTTAAACAGACCCCAGAGTTTTCAATCTGATTAGTTCTTTAGTGCAAATTACATGTTGCGCACTTCAGATGCATGCCCTAATGCTAGGGACATTAAAGTGCTTCATGCAAGCTATAGGTGTCTGACAGTTTGAAAAAAGGAAAGCTTATGTGTTTTAAGCGACACAAGCTTACTCCAGTAGTTTGCCACACCATATCTAAACGCACTGTGTGACTGGATCATGGAGCTTCCCCAGGTTTAAACCTACACACCCGGCTGAACACTGCTGATCAGAAATGGTGCAACTTATGAAAATCAAACTATTCATAAGAGGTCTGGTTGCTCAGGCAACACTGGAATCCACTGGTTTACTAAAGAAAGGATCTGATACAAATTAGAGTCGTTGTGCCCCCAAATTCCCCAGAAAATGTGTAATCTCTTCCACACATGGCAGAAATTTTTCAACCCATTCATTCACCTATCCTAACAGATAACATATGAAACAAGTAAAAAAAGTTAACAGGAGTTGGTTTCTTTGTTTTTCAGTATTTGGAGAAGTGATCAGGTTTATTTATTAATTAATGCTTTTTTTACACATTATGATTCATATAGCAGTGAACTTCATTGCTATAAAGCAAGCATTTTACTGAATACAATCGACGCATTCAGTTTGTTTTGTTGTGAATAGCTGTGATTGGCAAGTTATTCACATGGTAAAGATGGACTGTGATTGACCCTGTCTATACCATGTGATCACTGTGACCAATCAAAGCTAGCAACTCAATTGTACACAATGGATGGCATGAAAGGAAGCCATCCATTATTTACTATTATCATGTGATCTATTGTGATTGGTCACAGCAACCACATGGTACCGGTAGCGAGTCCGATGGACACAGCCTTTGACTGATCGCACAATGTCTTTTACTTCTGTAGGACATGAGGAGGAGTGGGAACACCAAATTTTAATAGGATTCAAATTTAGATAGGAAAAAAGCTGAAAAACTATAGTGGAGAGAAAGTAGGGGATTACCTTGTTTGACATGAGTGATTCTGTGATGTTCTGTTAAAGAGGAACTGAACTCTGCAAGCTGTTCCCAAATAAGGCAGAAAGAGGGAAGGGGGTGAGTCACCAGTATTGCCTGTGGTCACTGGTGACTTGCCATGTCTTGTTTTGTTCTCGCTCTGTGTGGGGCAGCCATCTTGGTAGAGGCAGGGATTTGCCTCATCGTATCAGAGCCTCCAGCAATGGAGAACAGTGAGCAGCACAGCAGTGACATCAACAAATCTTACTCCAAAACCTCAGAGACCAGCAGTCAGAGGCCTTAGATCTCACACTGCAGATATACAGTTATGAAGCTGAAGGCACAAGAATGCCTAGCCAACCTCACATACCAGAAATTGCCATATTATTTTTCAGTGCTTAGTAACAGCTAACATTTCTAGATGTATAGGAAAGCGAAACTTCACTCTTGAGTTCAGGTCCACTTTAAGGACTTAGCTGTGTGTATCTGCCTGTCTAACCAGGCTGCAATAACAGAATCTGAAGTTTGCAGTTACCTTTAAGGGCTCCACAAGCTCTAGGGTATGCTTCAGTGAAATCAGAAAGGTGATCTTTGTATCTGCAGCTTTTTCCTGTTGGGTTAATAAGTAGAATTCCATTAAATACTCAAGAGAAACCATGATATTATTTAAAAGTTAAAAACATATCTACAGTATGTATTTATTAACCACTTGCCGACCAGCCGCCACAGTTGTACGGCGGCAAAATGGCACAGCTGGGCGAAACAAGGTTATGTAACTGCTCGCCCGTGGAATCGATGCGAGTGCTCGCGATCACTGCCGGGCTCCCGCAATCGCTCGGGGCACATGGAGAACCGGGATCTGTGTGTGTAAACACACCTTTTCAGGTTCTCTGAGGGGAGAACAGACAGGTTGTCTGTTCATATAGAGTATAAACAGCAATCTCATCTCCCGTGCATAGTCCCATCCTAGAACACACTAACCCCTTGATTGCCCCCAGGTGGTTAACCCCTTCACTGCCAGTGACATTTTTACAGTAATCAATGCATTTTCATAGCACTGATCACTGTAAAAATGCCACTGGTCCCAAAAATGTGTCAAAATTGTCTGACGTGTCCGCCATAATGTCACAGTCCTGATAAAAATCGCCGCCATTACAAGTAAAAAAAATAATAATAATAATGCCATAAAACTATGCCCTATTTTGTAGACACTATAACTTTTGCGTAAACCTATCAATATACGCTCATTGCGATTTTTTTACCAAAAATATGTAGAAGAATACATATCAGCCTAAACTGAGGGGAAAAAAAAAACATTTTTGTTTTATATATTTTTGGGGGATATTTATTATAGCAAAAAGTAAAAAATATTGCATTTTTTTTTAAATTGTCATACTTTTTTGTTTATAGTGCAAAAAAACAAAAACGCAGAGGTGATCAAATACCACCAAAAGAAAGCTCTATTTGTGGGGAAAAAAGGACGTCAATTTTGTTCGGGTGCAACGGCGCACGACCACACAATTGTCAGTTAAAGCGACGTGGTGCCGAATCGCAAAAAGTGCTCTGGTCAGGAAGAGGGTAAAATCTTCCGGGGCCGAAGCAGTTAATCAGGATTTACTGGTGAAAGGTTTGGTGAAGGATTTCTGACAGTCTGGCGTACATGCATCCTTATTGTGAATGACAAATGTAATGTTATATTAAAGCCCAACTTCGGGCAAAACAATTTTTTAGTTATGGAGAGAGTGGGAAAGACCTGAGACCTTTGTCAAGTTTTTATTACTATCTGGGATTTATTTACTAAAGTGAAATTGTTGTGCACTTTTCAAAGTGCAGTTGCTTCAGAGTTTAAAAAAAATTGATGTTTGCTTGCACATGATTAGATGTCAGTGGAGCTTCTGCTCATTTATTAAATTTCCTTGCACGTGATTGGGTATTCTTTGCACAGTAAAGCCTTACCTCATTCGCTAAGCTTTGGAGTTACTGCACTATGGAAAAGTGCACTGTCTATATGCCTTTAGTAAATCAACCCCTCTGTGTCTTCAATGATGAGATGTCCCCTCATTTCCCAGTGACAACCATCAACAGCCAGGAAGCAGAGGGATAGCTCCCCAATGGAGCCGCAGACTACTGTTGTGCGCTTTTCACAGATTGCTAATCTGCTGTATTGTGCAGTGACAACTTGCTGTTATAGCACAAGTCGTTCAATGTATCTTTTCTGGTAGCTGCACTGGAGTTGATTTACTAAGGGCAAATAGATTGTGTATTTTGCAAAGTGCAGTCGCGCCAGAACTTAGTAAATGAGGCAAAGCTTCACTTTGCAAACAGTACCCAATCTCGTACAAGAACAATAAAAAAAATGCATTTTTGCTTGCACATGATTGGATGATCGAGGTCAGCAGAGCTTCTGCTCATTTACTAAGCTCTGGAGCAACTGGCTTTAGTAAATCAGCCATATTGCACACTTTTTAAACTCCTGTATTTCAAACACCTGAAGTCAGCCATTAGAAAAAAAAATTCAGCCAATCAAGAAAGGAGGAATGATGTCACAGGGGTTGATTTACTAAAGGCAAATCCACTTTGCGCTACAAGTGCACTTGGAAGTGCAGTCGCTGTAGATCTGAGGGGAAGCTTTGCTGATTTTATCATCCAATCATGTGCAAGATAAAATGCTGTTTTTTATTTTCCTTGCATGTCCCTCTCAGATCCTTCCTCCTTTCTTGATTTCAAAATGGAATTGCCTCTAGTAAACGGACCCCATTGTGTGCAGGTATACTGAATTAGACACATCTCTGTATGTCACCTTGATAAAGAGGGCTGCCATGCCCTCAAAACATTGGTCCTGTTATGTCGCTGATATGGGACTTCAGTAAATATTGTTGCTATCTTTATTTTATTATTAAAACATAGACACAGACTGCATATTAGACTTCAGAAGGTAAAGTCAATTACACAAAGTTTTCACAGCTGCTATTTACCTATGCTACCAGGTACCATAGGTAAATACCAGGTACCTGGTAAAGAGATGCGACATAAGAGAGGGAGCAATAAAAAGATGACAACATTCTCTATACAAAGGTACTGCTGGAAGGGATAGCAAGAGGCACGGCATGCCCATTCAGGGCCAATAGACCGTGTCTCCTCATAGCTGACCCCCAGTAAAGAATACTCACCAATTAATGCTTCCTCTCTTCCTCCCCCTTTGTTGCACTAGTATGGAAGAAAATGTGACCTCCCCATGTGACAGTGCTTGGGCCTAAGTGGCAAATCACCAGGCCAAACACAACATAGATAGGCAGTGATATCATCCACCCTGTTCCCTATGAAATCAGAGAGTTTACCCGGCAGTGGGGTGGCAGTGAGGGGGCATGGAGCGGTGAGCATACATAGCCAAGAGCAGTGGGCTATCAGGAGCCAATGTCACTTTGTCCATCAATTGACAGTGTCTGTTTAGCAATATTAGTAAAGTGGCACTCTATGGTACCTGCAAGCACCTATATTCATCTTCACCACCATGATCCTGGGCTATACCCTCTACCTCAACTTTTCAATAAGCCCTGCCCTGGTACAAGCACCTTTCCTAATGTCCAGACCCTCTACTGAGGTTCTAAAATTGAACCGTTAAATTCGAAGAATTGGGGCTTTGCACTGGAAAGTATGAAAAATTGTGGTGTCCAATGCAGACGTTCGCCTGTTTAACACGGCCTTCAGCGAGTGAACAGCAAGCTTTGACAAAGCATTTGCAGAGCTTTCAGCAAGCTTTGCTGAAGCTTTTAACCACTTAAGGTCCGCCTAGGGGGTGTGCATGCGAGCCAGCGGCAGCTTGCTTCCGCTGTGATCACACACAGTGGGAGCGCAGCGGCGGGTACTGTGGACTCAATGTTCACTGGAACCCGCTGATCATCAGTCAGAGACAGAACGTCAATCTGCCTATGTAAACAAGGCAGATTGCCGTTCTGACAGGAGGAAAGGCATGAATCCTGTGTCTCTGCAAAGCAGGGACTAGGATCCATGTCTTCCCCTAGTAAAAGCACCTCCCACAGTGTGAAAAAACACTGGCTAGGCACACAGTTAACCCTTTGATCACCCCTGATGTTAACCCCTTCCCAGCCAGTGTCATTAGTACAGTGACAGTGCATAAATTTAGCATGATTAGTGTCACTGGTTCCCAAAAAGTATCAAAGGTGTCAGGTAGTCTCTAATCACCACCATTACTAGTAAAAAAATAAATAAATCCCATCATTTGTAGACAGTATAACTTTTGCGTAAACCAATCAATATACGCTTATTGGGATTTTTTTTAGACCAAAAACATGTAGCAGAATACATATTGGCCTAAATTTATGAAGCCTTTTTTTAATTGGATATGTTTAGCAGAAAGTAAAAAATATTCAGTTTTTTTTCCCCAAAATGATCTGTCTTTTTTAGTTTATAGCTAAATAAAATAATTAAAAACCCAGATGTCATCAAATACCACTAAAAGAAAGCTCTATTTGCGGGGGAAAAAAGCACATTAATTATTTGGGTACAGTGTCGCATGACTGCACAATTGTCAGTTAAAGTAACGGAGTGCTGTATCGCAAAAAATGGCCTGGTTATTAAGGGGGTAAATCTTCCAGAGGTCAAGTGGTTAAAGTACCATTCAGCTCAAGTTTGTAAATGTTCAACACAGATCCTAATGGGAGTGTTGAATGCCAATTTAGATAAGTTGCTTGCAGGCTTCAGAACTTCTTGAAGCTTGTTGAAAGTCTGCTAGCAGCTTGCTTAAAGTGGCAATCAGCACTCCCATTAGGATCGGTGTTCAACATTTACATTCTGGCGTTGAATTGTACTTTAAAAGCTTCAACAAAGCTTGCTGAAAACTCTGCAAATACTTTGCTAACACTTACTGTTCACAATGCTCTTATATAAGCTGAAGAGCGTGTGAAACAAACCTTTGACAGAAGTCGATGTCCTCTTCTGCTGCACGCAACACACTTCCTATGTAATTGCCTAATAAGGTAATTTGATCATTTGATCCAAAAACCTTAACAAAGTTTGAAGTATGTATAATTGTCCAGCTGGGTTTGCCATTTCTTATGGCAGAAGGCTGAAACTGATTATACTGTACAGTGTATCAGGTTACTAATTATTAGCTCACTTACAGGTTACTGCTCTGCGAAAAACACTCAAACGTGCAAACAAATAAATGACAACAGCTGACAGGAAACGAGGGTGACAACCACATATCAGGTAGATGAACCAGTGGTTAGAGCAGCTTTAGATAAACAAGGAACTTGTTACCAGAGAAACTGACACCTGATTATTGTCTTTAGATAACTATACACCAATGAAGATTACACTAATGGGAGATAATTATGTGTTAGGAACATTATAATTAGAAGGAATAGGTGTTTCTTGAAAAAAAAAAAAAAAAAACAATGACAGAAATGATAAACAATTAATGGATGGTACAGCAGTTTAAACAGAGCCATACTGTACCTCCAAACCAGCCATATACCAGAAAAACTTAAAGTGGTTGGAAATCCTTAAATTTACCCAATGAAGGGGCTATCCTCAGGCGATACACAGAAAATAAACAAATCCTCCTACTTAAGTTGTATCTGTCTGTCTGCAACCCTTTCTTCTCTACATCCATTCAAAGTTCAGAATTGATAAGCTTGTCTGAGAGTTCAGAAAAAAGGGGGAGGAGAGCTAAAATTACACACTTCAGAGTTCTGTGAGGAGAGCTCTGAGAACTGCTTGGAGGAAAGAGACAATCCCCCCACCACACAGGAACAGAGCTGGGGCTTTCAATCAGCTGGAGGTCCCTCCCTGTCACCTTTTTTTCTCTTGGTGTCAGGAAAACTTGTCAGAAGTGATTCATGCCGATAGCAGAGAAACAAAGGAGCAGACAGAAATGACACTTCATGCTTTTACACCCCATTCACACTTGTGTGACTTGTCATGTGACTTTGAACATTAAAGTCACATGACAAGTCATACCCCATGTTTTTCAATAACTACTCATATACAGTATCTCACATAAGTGAGTACACCCTTCACATTTTTGTAAACATTTTATTATATCTTTTCATGTGACAACACTGAAGAAATAACATTTTGCTACAATGTAAAGTAGTGAGTGTACAGCTCATGGCAGTGTAAATTTGCTGTCCCTTCAAAATAACTCAACACAGCCAATAATGTCTAAACCGCTGGCAACAAAAGTGAGTACACACCTAAGTGAAAATGTCCAAACTGGGCCCAATTAGACATCTTCCCTCCCTCTGTGTCATGACTCATTAGTATTACAAGGTCTCAGGTGTGAATGGGGAGCAGATGTGTTAAATTTGGTGTTATGCCTCTCACTCTCTGAAAAAAAGAAATTGTTGCTCTACATAAAAGATGGCCTAGAATATAAGGAGATTGCCAAGACCCTGAAACGGAGCTGCAGCATGGTGGTAAAGACCATACAGCGGTTTAACAGGACAGGTTCCACTCGGAACAGGCCTCGCCATGGTCGACCAAAGAAGTTGAGTGCACGTGCTCAACATCATATCCAGAGGTTGTCTTTAGGAAATAGACATATAAGTGCTGCCAGCATTGCTGCAGAGGTTGAAGGGGTGGGGGGTCAGCCTGTCAGTGCTCAGACCATACACCACACACTGCATCAAATTGGTCTGCATGGCTGTCATCCCAGAAGGAAGGCTCTTCTAAAGAAGATGCACAGGAAAGCCTACAAACAGTTTGCTGAAGACAAGCAGACATGGATTACTGGAACCATGTCCTGTGGTCTCTGTGGTCTGATGAAACCAAGATAAACTTATTTGGTACAGATGGTGTCAAGCGTGTGTGGCGGCAACCAGGTGAGGAGTACAAAGACAAGTGTGTCTTGCCTACAGTCAAGCATGGTGGTGCCGGCACTGGGGAGCTACAGTTCATTGAGGGAACCATGAATGCCAACATGTACTGTGACATAATGAATCAGAGCATGATCCCCTCCCTTCAGAGACTGGACCGCAGGGCAGTATTCCAACATGATAACAACCCCAAACACACCTTCAAGATGACCACTGCCTCGCTAAAGAAGCTGAGGGTAAAGATAATGAATGGACTGGACAAGCATTTCTCCAGACGTAAACCCTATAGAGCATCTGTGGGGTATCCCCAAATGGAAGGTGGAGGAGCGCAAGATCTCTAACATCCGCAAGCTCCGTGATGTCGTCATGGAGGAGGGGAAGAGGACTCCAGTGGCAACCTGTGAAGCTCTGGTGAACTCCATGCCCAAGAGGGTTAAGGAAGTGTTGTAAAATAATGGTGACCACACAAAATATTGACACTTTGGGCCCAATTTGGACATTTTCACTTAGGGGTGTACTCACTTTTGTTGCCAGCGGTTTAGACATTAATGGCTGTGTGTTGAGTTATTTTGAGGGGACAGCAAATTTACACTGTTATACAAGCTGTACACTCACTACTTTACATTGTAGCAAAGTGTCATTTCTTCAGTGTTGTCACATAATAAGATATAATAAAATATTTACAAAAATGTGAGAGGTGTACTCACTTTTGTGAGATACTGTATGTGCGACCTAAAGTCGCATCAACTTCAAAGTTCAAGCACTACTTTGGTCCTACTTTCATGCAACTTTTGAGCCATAGACTTCAATGTTAACCCTCAAAAGTTGCATGTTTTACATGCAACAATAGTGCAACAATGGGTCTGATTCTACAGAGGGATAAGTTCCATCCAAGTCGCACCCATCCAAAGTTGAATCAAAGTTGCACCAAACTTGCATGACTTTGGATTTGCACAAGTGTGAGTAGAGCCTTAATTGAGACAAGTACACACTGTAGAGGTATGCAACCACTTTAACCTAAAGAAAGGATAGCCCTAACCATCCAAAAAAAGAACCGAAAAAGGTTCACTAGCAACGGAAAATAAGATATTGGTGAAAATAATTTATCAAGCTGTTGATAAATCATTTGTTGCCAATGGCCTTTTGAAGGAAAGTTAATATATTATTAAGTTATATGCACTTACTGTTATTTTTTTAAAGGAGCTCAGTTATGAGGAAAGATTAGAGGAACTGAATTTATTCTCTCTTGAGAAAAGGAGATTAAGGGGGGATATGACTAACATGTGCAAATACATAAGTGGCCCATATAGTGAACTTGGTGTTGAGTTATTCACTTTAAAGGTCATCACAGAGGACAAGGGGGCACTCTTTATGTCTAGAGGAAAAAAAGATTTCATCTCCGAATACGGAAAGGTTTCTTCACAGTAAGAACTGTGAGAATGTGGAATAGACTCCCTCCAGAGGTGGTTCTGTAGATTGCTCTAAAAAAGGCCTGGATTCTTTCTTAAATGTACATAATATAACTGGGTACTAACATTTATAGGTAAAGTGGATCCAGGGAAAATACGATTGCCTCTCGGGGGGATCAGGAAGGAATTCTTTCCTCTGATATAGAAAATTGGATCGTGCTTTGTTGGGGTTTTTCGCTTTCCTCTGGATCAACTGTGGGTATAGGATTGTGTATATGGGATTGTATTTTTTTTCTTTGGTTGAACTGGATGGACTTGTGTCTTTTTCTAACTTGGTTAATTATGTAACTATATAACAAAAAACTATGTAAAAATCCTGATTTGTAATAGTACCTGCATGTGATTCATCTCTGCACAGCTGAACATGGTCTGAACTGCTGACCAATGTTCAGGCCCCCAGTTGATGGCTGTTTTGGAGGCCATCGGTTCCCTGCCAGCGTTGTGCTCAGTGCATCAAGAATGGATTATTGGGATTACAGAACTTTACGAGTGTGCACATGTGCATGGCTGTTTTTGTAAGCTGAGTACGATACTTCACAAAAATATATAATATACCGTATCCGTACCCTAATTACCCCGCATATACTATATTGACAGCGCTAAAACAAAAAAGGGGAAATAATCAAAAAATAAAATATAATAAATATATAGAGGATAAAATATAATAAATATATGGAGGATAATAACTCAGTGTCTAGAAAAAGTCACTAGCAAGTGTCCATAATATCTCCAAACATATATGACTCAATATTCAATTGAGCTATCACACTTTGGAAAAAAGTTCAGAAAAGAAGATCCATCTCCGAAGAAGAAAACACCAGTGTGCGAAGGGTCTGACGGCCGGTGACACCCCTTATGGTAATTCACTCACCAGAACCCAAAGGGTTAACAGGCACTTCACTACGACTGTAGAAGTAGTCCCACTAGTGTCCCTCCGGAAAATCGTCTTATCATAACACCATAGGTTCCTCTCTCTCGGGCTCCCTGCTCTCTCACCGATAAGAGTTCACTTAATTCTCATTCACAGCCCCAGATCCACATATAGAAAACAATAAAATATAGATTCCATAGTGCAACACAGCTTTATTCATTAAAAACACTCATGCGCTTAAAATCATACGTACACAATGTGCACAGCAAAATGTCACATTTAAAATGTCACTTGCAGCGATAACGAGGTGGTCTCACCGCAGTCCTGAGCGCGTTTGGTCGAATACTGCCTCAGCTTCCACGGCGGGTCCCGGGTAACCACTCCGAATAGCCTGCTCTGGTGACGTATAGCTGCCTGGTCACGCCCAAAAGTGTGAGTACGATACTTGTCGAGTACACCAGAAAGGTCAGGGATAAAGTTGTGGAGAAGTTTAAAGCAGGGTTAGGTTATAAAAAAATATCCCAAGCTTTGAACATCTCATGGAGCACTGCTCAATCCATCATCCAAAAATGGAAAGAGTATGGCACAACTGCAAACCTACCAAGACCTGGCCGTCCACCTAAACTGACAGGCCGGGCAAGGAGAGCATTCATTAGAGAAGCAGCCAAGAGGCCCATGGTAACACTGAAGGAGCTGCAGAGATCCACAGCTCAGGTGGGAGAATCTGTCCACAGGACAACTATTAGTCGTGCTCTCCACAAATCTGGTCTTTATGGAAGAGTGGAAAGAAGAAAGCCATTGTTGAAAGAAAGCCATAAGAAGTCCAGTTTGCAGTTTGTGAGAAGCCATGTGGGGGACACAGCAAACATGTGGAAGAAGGTGCTCTGGTCAGATGAGACCAAAAGTGGACTTTTTGGCCCAAAAACAAAATGCTATGTGTGGCAGAAAACTAACACTGCAGATCACCCTGAACACACCCTCCCCACCGTGAAACATGGTGGTGGCAGCATCATGTTGTGGGGATGTTTTTCTTCAGCAGGGACAGAGAAGCTGGTCAGAGCTGATGGGAAGAAGGATGGAGCCAAATACAGGGCAATTGTATAAGAAAACCTGTATTGCCCTGTACACGTGACTGGACTTTGACGGGCTTCCGTCGAATCAGACTTGTCTACATTCGATCACACCAAAGTCCGACGGATTCGATCATGATGATGTACGACCGGACTAGAATAAGGAAGTTCATAGCCAGTAGCCAATAGCTGCCCTAGCGTCGGTTTTCGTCCGTCGGACTAGCATACAGACGAACTGATTTTTCGACCAGACTCGAGTACGTCGGAAAGATTTGAAACATGTTCTAAATCTTAAGTCCGTCTGATTTTTCGTCAGCAAAGGTCCAATGAAGCCCACCCACGATGGAATTGTCCGGCGGATTTAGACGGCATTAGAGTCTGCAAAAGACTTGAGACTGGGGTGGAGGGTCTCCTTCCACCAGGACAACGACCCTGAACATACAGCCAGAGCTACAATGGTTTAAATTAAAAGGATAGGTATGTGTTAGAATGGCCCAGTCAAAGTCCAAACTTACATCCATTGAGAATCTGCGGAAAGACTTGAAAATTGCTGTTCACAGACGCTCTCCCTCCTATCTGAGAGAGCTTCAGCTATTTTGCAGAGAATAATGGGCAAAATTGTCACTCTCTAGATGTGCAAAGCTGGTAGAGACATCCCCAAAAAGACTTGTAGCTGTAATTGCAGCAAAAGGGGGTTCTACAAAATATTGACTGGGGGGGGGGGGGCTGAATACAAATGCACCCCACACTTTTCACATATCTATTTGTAAAAAATGTTGAAAACTGAAAATCATTTATCATTTTCCTTCCACTTTGTGTTGGTCTATCCCATAAAATCCCTAGGGCAAAAACAACTAATCTGCATAATCGATTATGAAAATAGTTGTCAACTATTTTCATAATCGATTAGTTGGTAAGCCGATAAGTTGGCCTGCATACAGAATGCATTATTTATTTGCATATCAGAAAATACAGTGCACCACACATACAGCTTAGTACACTGTTCATACATGTCAGTAAGTGTCTGAGAACTTGTAAATGTGAATTTGTGAGGAGCAATGCCTCATGGGACATGTAGTCCTGGGCAGGAGAAGGACGTGAGTGATTCTAAAGGCTGTACTTTTACGGCTTGCTATGCACCCTGAAGGCAGGAGGAGCCAGAAGCGCCGGCAGGGGACCCCAGAAGAAGAGAATCAGGGATGCTTTCTGAAAAACCATTTACACAGAGCAAGTAAAGTATGACAAATTTGTTGTTTAAAAAAAAAAAATCCAACTTTTACAATCACTTTAAAGTGAAACTTTATTTAGAAAATTAAGTCCTGCTAGATGACTTCAGGCTGGCCCCTTCTGCATGTATAGCTGTAGAAAACATTAAAAATAAGTGCCTATACTGTTTAAAATCCAGTAATACATCATCTCACCCCACTGTACACATGCTCAGTTGAGCTTTATTCTTAGGCAATGTGCCAAATTTGTAGAGGCTGATCTGCTGACAGCCTAAAGATACTGCTGTTCAGGGACTCTGAACTTCAGCAAAATGGCAGACTCCGGCAAGAAGAAACAGCAATACTAGAGGCAATATACAGCGGGCCCTCGGCCCTCGATCGCTCGGCCCTCGGCTGCTGCCGCCACCATTCTAGGTGAGGGAATCAGGAAGTGAAGCGAATCTGCTTCACTTCCCGGTTCCCTACTGTGCATGCGCGAGTCGCGCAGCGCAATAGGAATTGTCCGCGCTGTCTCTAAGACCCGTGTGTGTCCCAGCAGACAGCGCGGCAGGACAGGAAATGGCGTAGACTCCCACAGGAGTCTATGCCCGGAAGTGGGTGTAAATACCTGTCTTTGACAGGTATCTCCACACCCCTCCCCCCTGAAAGGTGCCAATTGTGACACCGGAGGGGGGGAGGGTTCCGATCAGCGGAGGTTCTACTTTAGGGTGGAACCCCGCTTTAAGAATGGTTTGCCCCTTGTGGTGAACCCTTTGTATCTGCTCTCGTGAAGTCTTCTCTTGATTGTAGACTTTGACAATGATAAGCCTACCTCTTGGAGAGTGTCCTTCATTTGTCTGGATGCTGTAAATGGGTTTTTAATTACCACAGAGAGGATCCAGTGATCATCCACCATGTTGCTGAGCTCACCAGTGTGTTCTTCTTTCCTCAGAACGTACCAAACTGTTGATTTGGCCACTCCTAATGTTGCTGCTATCTGTCTGATGGATTTGTTTCATTTTTGAAGCTTTAAAATGGCCTGTTTCACTTGCATGGACAGCTCCTTTAAATAGATGATGTAGGTTCACAGCAATAGATTCCAAATGCAAATATCACGCTTAGAATGAACTCCAGACCTTTTACCTGCTTAATTGATGAAGAAATAATGAAGGAGTAGCCCACACCTGGCCATGAAACAGCTTTTGATTCAATTGTCCAATTACTTTTAGTCCCTTGAAAAAGGGGGATGGCTATTCTTAAGAGCTGTAATTCCTAACCCCTTCCTTCGATTTGGATGTACATACCCTCAAATTAAACCTGAGAGAGTGCACTTTCATATCCATTATACAACTATAGCTTCAATATGTTTTGGTAAACACCTGGAAAAAAAACTAAAAAATTGTGCAAAATATATATATATATATATATATATATATATATAGAGAGAGAGAGAGAGAGAGAGAGAGAGAGAGAGAGAGAGAGAGAGAGAGAGAGAGAGAGAGAGAGAGAGAGAGAGAGAGAGAGAGAGGTACGGTACCAATGTATTGATTCCTGATATTTACTACATATGGAGGATCTGAACGACATAGTAAGTATTTTTGTACGTGGTTCCGACGACAAAGTAATCCCCAGGTCTATTTCCAGCTTTCTAATTTGTAAAGTAAACAGTAAGAGATCAGAATGGTAAGACCTGATTTGAACAACGTCATTGCTTTTCTTGCTCCACAGTGCTTGCAGCTACAGAGGGTCAGTGATGACTTGTTTTGAAAGCTCATACTCTGTTGCTAAAAATATGTAAACATTTGAATGAACACAATACACTGAAAAGAAAAGTGGGATTTTAAAAGTGCCCACGTAAAACGGACATCATACAGACTTGAATGCCCACAGCCTAGTCAAATGTTAACTTTATGATTCCAACTCTAGAGAAGAAAACATTAGCCCCAATTATTATTAATCACCAAGCACACAAAAACATAACACTTTATCTAATTAAATTGCTGCATATGCAAGCAATGTTTTTTCAGCAAGGTATTCTCTTTATACAACTGAGAACATAAGGATTCTTCTGTGCAACACCCTGCGGCAACATTCGGCCCTTTGCCATACATTGCACATCCCTTGAGTAGTTTGTGGTTTCCACACCTAGGAATATCTTTTAGACGGCCTTCTAGTACGTAAATTACTTTGTTTATTTCAAGCTTTTTTACTACGCATTGGTGATGTGCATTCTTTTTCCTTATTAAATAAATATTGATTACAGCACAAATAATTTTAAGGGGTCTGTAGGGAGCACCAATGTGAAAGCATTGATTTGTAAAACTGTTGTGATGGCAGTGATCTCTAGCAATCTCAGTGTAATGTGTCTCCAGTCTATGACTTTCTCCTGAAGTATGTCAGACTTCAACAATTTCTATTTGAAGATTCACTTGTACAGAGTGCAATGAGAGTGGCAAACAAAAGGTCTGAGAGAGCAAAAGCCTTTAATACTTATTTGTACCAATACAGAGAAGCCAACCCGTTTTGGCACTCTCATTGGACTTCGTGCATGTGAATCTTCAAATTTGGACCCTCTGTTTTTTGGGACACCCCGCTTTTGTTGAAAGCAGCTTTACCAGAACCACTGCTCCTTGTCACAATGTGACTGATCTACTGAGACTTTTAATCCAGCGCCTCGATTTTACCTGTTCCAACAACTTCTATGACAGTCTATAACCATTTTGTGTAGCATGTCCATAGTCCTTGACCATTTCCTGTTGCATTTATGCAGTCTCTGACAGTCCTTTGTAGAATTACATTTACTGAACATTATGTGTGGCCCTTTGGTGATGTCCAGGGCTGCAGTTGGTTCCCTCTGCATCAAGAAAATTGACCACTGAACTCTCGTAGTGAAAGGTGCTATCAGATCACAAAAACCCTTTAATCCTTGTATTCAGATGAATTATTCATAATATGGATCATATATCTCAACTACCACATATCTGTACATACCGTGTCCTGCTTTGGAATCTGAATAAGGTTAGAAAGAAGCTGTTCTGTATCCAAAAATCTGGAAAGGACTGGAAAAAAATATTTGAATTGAGAAGATCACATTCACAGATATAGCTAAAAAAACACTTAAAGTATACCCAAACCTAATTTTTTCCCCCATTTTGCATAGAGTTGGTATGGTTTTAAAGTAAATCCCCTCTTAGACAGTGTGCCTATTGGGAGATTTCCCCTCTATTCCTGGTAGAATTTTAAAGGATAAGTACACCTTTTAACAAAAAATAATAAATCCCAATTTTTCTGCAGGTTTTGCGTTTATTTTTTGTTTCTTGAGCTTCTAAAGTACTCAGCGGATTGACTATGTGCTGATTGGTGATGTGCATTCTTTTTCCTTAATAAATATTGATTGCGGCACAAATAATTTTATGGGGTCTGTAGGGAGCACAAATGTGAAAGCATTGATTTGTAAAACTGTTGTGATGGCAGTGATCTCTAGCAATCTCAGTGTAATGTGTCTCTGGTCTATGACTGTCTCCTGAAGTATGTCAGACTTCAACTATTTCTATTTGAAGATTCACTTGTACAAAGTCCAATGAGAGTACCAAATAAAAGGTCTGAGAGAGCAAAAGCTTTTAATAGTTATTTGTACCAATACAGAGAAGCCAACCCATTTTGGCACTTTCATTGGACTTTGTGCATGTGAATCTTCAAATTTGGACCCCCTGTTTTTTGGGACACCCCGCCAGCCAATCAGCAGATCACTGGTGTCTCCTGCAGACCTGTTAGTGTATCTGTGTGCCTGTACATCATACAGGCACACAGATACAATCTGACAGGCAGACTCAATGAACTTCCACAGCAACGTGGTAGTTCATAAAAAACTATAAGCCGACAGCTGCAAAGAATGTGGGGGACTTGTAGTTTTCCATGCACAGATGATAAAATTATGTATTACATGAACCAATGCAACATGGTGTTTTTTTTTTTACTTCAACAAAATGGTGGCCATCTGTACACAGACACCAACTCCCTGTTGCATAAATGTGAATGAGATGGGTAAAATATAGCTTCAGCTCCTGTTCTTCACCTATAGAGAACTCCTCAGATGCGTTTCGGCCTTTTCAGGGCTTAATTGCAGAGGTCCTGGCTTGCCTCTACGTTTGCCTGGCTTTAGAAACGTCCTTGCTGTATACAAGGCTTGACGTCTCACCTGACTGAAGATTGAAGAAAAGCTCCTCATTTTCAAGAAACTCCTGGACGCAGTCCAGCCTCGTGTTGATGCTTTCAAGGTCAGTTAGAGGCTCCAGGATATTTGCCCTAAGTCGGCGACTCCCTCCTGGTGTTTTAGTATTATTTAGTACCCCAAAAAGACTGTGACTATTCCTTGATAATGAAAAAAAAATAAAAGACATTTTCTCAATTGTATTTAAATAATATCATATAACATATAAAAGATCTGTATCATCAAAATGTAATAAAAGGGAATATTGCAAGTGGTGTAACTTGACGGTTAGTCCAATAGTGAGTAAAGAAAGACTAATTATGTTGCGCTAATTATGGGGTCACCATGGATTTCCCCAAAAATTTAGAAACATACAGACCAACAGATGTGTGGAAAACAGAAAAGAGAAGAGGAGACTTACAGAGAGGTGCAGGAGGAGTGTACATGTAGCGTGGGGGGCCACCCAGGGTGGTTCATAAATATATCAAGTTAAAGGAAGGTCAGATGAATTGGAGAAAAACAGAGGAGTAGAGAGGGAGGTCAGGATGATTGCGGATCGTTATGGTCACTTGATGGCAAAAAAGTTTGAAATGTAGCAGAGTCCATATAAAGAACCCATGGGCTGCGTATTTGAGGGAAGAGGTCCTCCACCATTTTCTCAAATTTCTTAAAATCACAAAATGAACAGGCAGCACAAACTATGGAAAGTGTGGAGAGGAATAGATTGCTGGTGAACGGGGTGTCTGTCTTGTATTGGATCCTGCAGTTGAGCTGAGATATCCCTAACTGTAGGTTTAGTAGGACTCAAGATAAGACAGGTAAGTGTAAAATGAGGTAAATAGTGTGTAAAGCCATTCTTTTTTTAGTTTTGGGAACGGTTAAGACTTTTCGGCAACCTTTCAGGCCGATATCAGGTGCCGATATGCTGTAGATTAAATTTTTTGATTTTTACACTGTCCTTTTTTCTTATTTTTTTACACTTTTATTGCTGTGAAAGTAATAAGTAGTGACAGGTACTCTTTATGGAGCAATCTGGGGTTCATAAGACACCAAACCCCTCCTCTGCACTTTAAAGAATTCAACTTTTTATTTTTTTTTAAACTGGCGCCTTTACGATGCCAGTAATCTGGAAGTGATGTCATGACATCGCTTCTGGGTTACTAGATCCTTTGCTTTGTTCGGGTCTCCACACAGCTGACGGACATACCAGCTGGTCAGTCAGGCCTCCTGGTGGGCTGTTGAGCCACACTGATTTTATTACAAGAAAGCTGACCATTCACTCTAAAGAACGGTACCAGGCTGATGCCTGCAGCTGCATGCATCACCCTGGTACAACCCTTTGAAGCAATATTGGTAACAAGTTTGTGACCGATACTGATGCTTCAAACAAAGTGAATATCGGCCGCCGATAATCGTTCGACCCCTAGTTAAGACCCGTTAGGGGTTTTTCTTCTGTCTGTGTCCCATTTGGGAGATTTTCCTTCAAAAGGCAACTGGAAAATAGAGAATATTTCCTAAAAGCAAGTGAAAATACCCTTAGCCCTTGTACACACGGTCGGAGATTCCGTCGGAATGTGTCCGATCGGAGCGTTTTGTCAGATATTCCGACTGTGTGTGGTATGCATCGGACTGTTTCCGTCGGAATATCCGTCGGACCAAATTTTCCGACAAACTGCTCCGATCGAACATACTCCATAGTTTCATAGTTAGTAAGGTTGAATAAAGACACCAGTCCATCCAGTTCAACCTGAGTGTCTACAATTGTCCCTATCCCTGTACTCCGATCATGTGTAGAGAATTCCGATCGGACAAAGTGCCACGCATGCTCAGATCAAATTCCTACATCAAAGCTATTGGCTACTAGCCTGAACGTAGTCCCGTCGTAATGAAATTACATCATCACGTTCTGAAAGATCGGATTTTCCGTCAACTTTGTCCGACCGTGTGTATGCAACAGTTTCGGACAAGATCCGTCGGACAAAATCCGACGGATTTGGTTGTCGGAATGTCCGATCTCTGTGCGATGCGAGTTCAGCCATACAGATAGTATGGCTGAATTTGCATCGCACCCGCCCCAAACTCGCACAGGACCCTTTTTTTGGTCCGCAGCAGAATCGGATCGTATGGGTGTTCACACCATGCGATACGATTCCTGTCCGAGTTTGCAGATCGCACTGCGATATGCAAACTGATCTGGGGGTGTCATTAACGTTTCACTGACACTCCCAGCAGTTCGCATAGGGCAGTGTGAACTGCCGCCGGGAGGCATGCGATGCGGGAACCTGCCGCGGATTTGCGGCATTCCCGCATCGCTGCAGTGTGAACCCAGCCTTAAACAGGCCAAAAGGGGCAAAGAAAGCAGCTCAATGTCAGTGTTTACATACACTTAACTGCAAAATATAGTATTTGCTGCATTTAAGCTGCTTTGAGTTTTTACTGGTGCATGTGTGCTGTATGTGTGTGAACAGACTAAGTTTGGCCTTTAGCAGAAACAATTGCAAATTCAAAGGAAAGAAACCGATGAAATCAAACTGGACTGCAATAACCTGCGATGGAAATTACCACAATACATTTTTGGTTTGCTCAAAGTCTGAGGTGATTGCAGCCATGTTAGCACACTTGCAAACAAAAACAATTGAGCAGAAGAAGGGGGTACACCCCTAAAAGCTTGTCCTGAAAATCTGGATGTTAATGCAAATAAAAAAGTATCACGGACAGTATCACGGACAGTAATCAATTAACAGTTTTTGGTTTGTTCAAGAAAACACCCAGCAAAAGAGAAGTTTTGTGTAAATGCCTCTTTTCCATATCAAGCCTGTATGTGAATGCCTCACTCATTAGGTTTTTAAAACATCTGTTTGCTTAACCGGAAAATGTACCCATACCACCCCCCATTCCCGCAGTTTATGGTTGCTTCAGCACAGGGTTGGCAGTTTGGACTAGAGCTATAGAAGTGAATGGCTAGTAATGCACTGCAGGAAGCTTACAAAGGTGAGTAGCACCAAAGCAAGAACTGAGTCAATGCCATTTTTCACATTGCAGCCCTCCAAGTGAATAGAAACCTTCAAGATTTTGAAAGAAAAGATAAATAATAGTTCATTGCTTTGGTTCAGCAAAGCAATTGTAACGGATTACAAATACAGTGGGTATATGCCTGCCATGAAAACACAGCATTTCCCCGAAAGACAAGCTAGACAGGAACCTAGCATGATTTATGCCCCCGGGGGCCTAACTGCAACCTATATACTCCTGTATTAAACCAAGGGCAATTGGTAAACATTGTGCACCTACATGTCACATCACAAGAGAGGATTTATTTGTAGGCAGTAGTATCTGATGGGGCTATACCAATACAAATGGTGCGGTTTCTCTGTGCCTATTAAAAGTCTTATCAATGGCAATAGAAGGGATGGGGACCAAGGATGCTACCTTGCATAGGGTCCTATTCCTGCTAATTAAATTTTCTGCAGATTTTTGTCTTCAGATTTACCAAAACCATGTAATGCAAGGGCCTGCCTGATTGCATACAAATTTAAACTCTAATGCCGCGTACACACAATCGGAATTTCAGCCAGCAAAAGACCAAGGAGAGATTTTCATCAGAAAATGCGACCATATGTATGCTCCATCGGAATTTAGCTGGCCGAATTCCCGCCAGCAAAAATTTGATAGCATGTTCTCAATTTTCCCGATGGAAAAGCTTTCTATCGGAAATTCCGATCGTGTGTATGCAATTCCGACATGCAAAAACTCACGCATGCTCGGATTCAACTACGAGATGGAAGCTATTGGCTACTAGGTATTGAACTTCCTTTTTCTAGTCCCGTCATACGTGTTGTATGTCACCGCGTTCTTGTCGGTCGGAATTTGTTGTGACCGTGTGTAGGCAAGACAGTTTTAGCGGAATTCCAATGGGAAAACCATCAGAGCTTTTTCCGTCAAGAATTCCGATCGTGTGTACGCGGCATTAAGGTTTGACCTCGTACAATATGGTTTTGGTAAATCTGAAGACAAAAATCTGCAGAAAATCTAATAGTGCATATGGGGTCTTAAGCTGTACCTTCTCCTGTAATATGGCCTTGATTACAAACAGTTCCCAAGAAGCATTGTCCAACATCACCCTACTTATAGTTGGCCCTCTAGTGACCTTGTGTACCACTACTGATATATTAGGCTAGATAACAATCAAGCCATGGACAATAGGGTTGAAGTTTTGATTGTGTGTGACCACATATTAATTAAAGCCACCAAACCATTTTATAGTTAGACCAGCAAGATTGCAGAATGCATACAGACAGCAGTCAGCTCCACATAATGAAATCCTGCATATACAAGCCATTTTCAAACCTAGTATCTCTGTTATTCACCAGAAGTTCAAGGTTCTGTGCGGAAGCAGAATCGATCATAGCGGTCTGCTCACTTCCTTGGAATCGGAACCTGACAGATTTGGGAGCGTAGACTGAATTCTGGATGAATTCGATATATTTCAGCAAAGCAGCAACAGCAGCCAAGCAGTAATACCTAATCATAAAGAAATTACTTGTTTAGAGGTCTATTCAGCTATGCAATGCAAAATGATTGGATCTACTGTGTAAGCTTACTGTTACATTAAACAAAGTTGTCATATCTGTATCAGCCTAGAACTAATGTTTCACATGTGATGACACCTTATATAACCCTGTGTTCTCCTCTGCAGTAAGCCACAAGTAGATATTCTCCAGCACACCATGGATCAACAAAGAGTCTAAACAGATTATTTATTGCATGATCACGTCACAAGAAAAGTGCAATGTTTCGGAGTCACATATGATCACATGCCCGACGAAGGTGTCCTGCGTGACTCTGAAACATTGCACTTTTCTTGTAATGAGATTAAGCAATACATATTCAGTTTGGACGCTACTTTGTTGATCCATGGTGTGTTGGCAAATATCTACTTTGTGACTTTTTGAACCAGTCTCCAGCTGGTTTTTGCTGCAGCACCCAAACTTTTAGCGCTCTTCCAGGAACGTGTGCGATGGGACTATGGAGTACTTCTTCTGCAGTAGGAACACCAGTAATGACCCCTCTTGTCCTTTCTATTCAGCACAGCTGGACACCACTGATGAGCCCTCCTCCACATTCTAATCTCTACAGCTGAGTACCGGTGATGAACCCCGATCCCTGTACTGATGATATATAAAGATAATGACTAGTGCTCTGCTTTAAACGTAAATATAAATATAGATGGGTATATGTATTTATTACTCTCATCCCTGTACCGTTCACTGTAGCTAAAGACTGCCATAGACGGTTCGAATCTCGGCCCACTCAGCAGAGACCAGCCGAGATTTGAATCATGTATGGGCAGGCTGAATGTACCCAAGGTGATCGACTGATCAACTTGGGCACACCCAGCCTGCTGCATTTTACATGCGATCATTGCCATTGACTATTATAGCCGCTAGCATTATTCACTGTATTCTCCCGGCGGGAGAACACAATGGCTCAAGGGGAGGGATTCCCCTGTCACTACAGTCAGAATCAAGCGATTTTCTTTCCAGAAATGTATGCTTTTTTTTTAGCAATTTTCAGGTTTGAGCGCTGTCACATTTTGAATGACGGGCGGCAAGTGGTTAAAGTGTTACTAAACCCAGGACCCTTCATTCACTATATCTGGTCTCCCACAGTACACAGAACATGAAAATGCAATTATTTTAGTAAATATAAACTGCTAAATACCTTTTCACGTCAGCAGTATATAGCAGTCTTTGTCTGGTTAAAGCTTGTAGGCGGAGTTTTCATTCTCCTCTGACTGTCCTGAGGCTGCATGACCTCTGACCCTCTGCCTGGACAGTGCTGATTGGCCTTGTGCTGATCACTCTCCCAAAAAAAAAAAATCCTGCCAGTAACACACTTCCTCTCCTGTGGTGGCAATGCTCCCTCACTGTGCTGTATCAAAATAACAGAAAGAGGATAGGACTATAGGGCCCCGCCCCTCTGTTACTCTCCATAGCATAGATGGGGTAGTGCTGTAGTTATATTTAGGTGATGGGGAGCTGTCAGTAAAGCAGACCTGACATTTTCATGGAAAATTTGTTTTAACCACTTCAGCCCCGGAAGAATTTACCCTCTTCCTGACAAGAGCACTTTTTAGCGATTCGGCACTGCATCGATTTAACTGACAATTGCGCGGTCGTGCGACGTTACCCAAACAAAACTGACGTCCTCTTTTTCCCACAAATAGAGCTTTCTTTTGGTCAACCCTGCGGTTTTTATTTTTTGCGCTATAAACAAAAAAAGAGCGACAATCTTGAAAAAAACAAACGCATTTTTTACTTTTTGCTATAATAAATATCCCCCAAAAATGCACCCTCTCAAAAAAAAAAAAAAAAATTCTCTAGCAACACCAAACTGAGCATGTGCAGAGTGCCCCAAGGCTCTGTTCTATCAGAAGATAGATTGTGGACGGTAAAAGAAGGGGAGGATCAGAGAAAACAGAATCAAACAGCCTTTCTACACAATGCAAAAGAATTACCCCTTAGGTTTCACAGTGAATATAACAAGCATGCTTTACTGCATATACAGACTGATTTTACTGTTGTGGGTTTAGTAACACTTTACTGACAGGTGGAATCTGGTTATTAAGAGTTACTGTACATTGCGCATGTCTGCATTATAGGGGCAAAGGTTTAATCAGTTGAAACAAATGTAATATGAGGTTTACTGTGATATATTTCAACATACTTAGTTTTAACTTCCATCAGTACTGTACTAAATTCGGGGGCACACAGCTGTTCAATGTATTCCAAACCTTTTGTCTCATTGAAATATTTCCTCTGAACAGTAGTAAAAGATACGCCCTAAAAGCCAATAAATATATATATTATTAAAGCTAAAACAAGAAAACAGTTTATACAACCAGTATACACAATAGGTTATACACAGTACCTTTGACGTACTGTACTGCATTTCTATGGAAATCTACAATACTACCAGCATGTCTTTGGAGGAACAATGTGTTTAGGCAGCAAGTAATGGATGGGGTAGAGTTTGGCATTGGGCGGTGATGATTCCACATTGAAGTTTTCAGGGTCCAATAAGTTAAAGTGAGTGTAAACCTCTCAAATGAACACTGACTATCATTCTAGTGTGTACTTGCCTCAATTCAATGCACCTGTAGTACGATTTCTGTCTCCCCTCTGTGTTTGGGCTGAGTGGACACAGACAAAAGCCCGCTCTCCTCTATGGGCGGTCGGATGGAAATGGAACCGCCTGTCCGTTTGCACCCGGCTGCCATCTGATCCCCATCCATCTGTTTTTATCGGATAGGATTGGGTGTCGGCCGTTTGCACCCGCCGCTTCATAGAGGAGACTGGAGGGTCCGATCAGGTCCGCCTGAAAAACTGACAGGCAGACCCAATAGGTCCGCTAGTGTGAAAGGGCTCTTAGGCCTGATTCCCACCTATGCATTTTTTGTTCTTTTTGCTTTTTGCAGATTTGCACTACAGAACTTGTTCCATAGGAAACCATGTTAAATGGACTGCAGTGCAAATCTGAAAAATGCAAAAAGCACTAAAAATGCATAAGCGTGAATCCAGCCTTAGCCCTTGTACAAACGGTCTGAGATTCCGACAACCAAATCCGACGGATTCTGTCCGACGGATCTTGTCCGAAACTGTTGCATACACACGGTCGGATGAAGTTGTCGGAAAATCCGATCGTTCAGAACGTGATGGCGTTATTTCGTTACGACGGGACTACGTTCAGGCTAGTAGCCAATAGCTTTGGTGTAGGAATTTGATCTGAGCATGCGTGGCACTTTGTCTGATCGGAATTCTCTACACATGATTGGAGTATGTCCGATCGGACCAGTTTGTCGGAAAATATTTCCAGCAAGTTGGAAAATTTGGTCCGACGGATATTCCGACGGAAACAGTCCGATGCAGACCACACACAGTCGGAATATCCGACAAACCGCTCCGATCAGACACATTCCGACGGATTCTCCGACCGTGTGTACGAGGGCTAAGGGGTTATCTCAGGGTTAGGCTTAAGGTTAGGACTTCATTGATTAAGTGTTAGGTTCTGTTTAGGGGCTAGAGGTTAATGGTACATTTTAAGAGTTAGTTTAAGGGTGGAGTGAAGTGTTAAGTTTTAGGGTTAGCTTAAACTATATGTAACACGATTTTTTATTTTAATTTTAGTCAAGTAAAGAGTAGGGAATAGTTAAAACTATTGTTTTTTTTCATGGTCTGTCTCTCAATGTGGGAGAATTACCTTTTATTCCTGTCCTGCAGAAAAGACAAGAAGAAAGAGGAAATCTCTCTAAAATAAGGGAAATAAATTCATAGGCAGTTTTCCTCCTATTCCAGTTCCAGTGACAACTCAAAATGTAAGATTTCTCCTTCCTTTAGTCCTGGTAAAATTAGTCACCAATACTGTACATATAGAGAGGGAGAGTCTACCCAGCAAGGACACAAACAGCAATAAAACCCGACAGAGGTTCTAACCTTTCCTCTATTCTATCCAAAACTTAAATGTAAGTTTTGACTTTGGATACACTTGGGCTGAATTCACACATCCGCACTTCTTTAACGTGCATGTGCTAATGCAAAGCAATGATGTGCCTGGGCACCTTAAAATGTTAAGGAGAAGATAGAAGTAGTAATATTAAGCCGCGTACACACGGGCGGACTGTCTGGCCAACTAAGTCCGTCAGACAATCCGACGGACAGTCCGTCCTACTTTCGAATGAACGGACTTGACCACACACGATGAACAAACAGTCCGTTGAAAGCTTGCGCGATGACGTGTACAGCACGTACGACGGGACTAGAAATAGGAAGTCCAATACACTGCAATGCAACCTTCCGCCGTGTAAATCCTTTCTGAGCATGCGCCATACTTAGTCCGTCCAACTAGCCTACTCACGAGCGGACTGTCCGCTGAAACCAAAGTTGGACGGACAATATTACGGAAATTCCGAAATACTTAGTCCGCCAGACTGCACGCTGAAAAAGTCCGCTGAAGCCCACACACGAGCGGACTGTCCGCTGAAATGTGTTTCAGCGGACTAAGTTGGACAGACAGTCCGCCCGTGTGTACGCGGCTTTAGGGTTTAAGTTATGTTTTAGGGTCCACACGAGGGGAGAATTAAATTCTACGTTTAGTAAAAAATAAAAAATAAATTTTATACTGCAAAAGGAATGTAACTTAAGATCCATACACACTATCAGTTTTTCTGCTGAGTTCTTCCTTCAGATTTACCAAAACCATATGAGGTCAAACCTTAGGAGTTTCAATTTGTATGCAATCAGGCAGGCCCTTGCACTACATGGTTTTGGTAAACCTGAAGGAAAAATTCAGCAGAAAAACTGATAGTGTGTATGGGGCTTTACAGTCAATGAGAAGTGGCCTTTGAACTGCTGACTGAGGTTTTAGTTTAAATCATTATTCCTCTAATCCCCCCTATTCCTGCAGTGATAATCTTCCAGTACAGCAGGAGTCAATACAAGCCAAGGGACATGTCACATGCAGTCGTCATTACTGCCGATTATGCCCTTTCCACATCCCTCCACCATTTATAGAAGCTGTACTAAAGCTTCCATGAAGTGGGCTGGGTCTTGGCAGGAGTTATACGAATATCAAAATGCCTTGATGGTTGGATGGCAGTCTGGAGAAGTGGTCATTCCTAGGCAGGCTGTATTTGCAAGCAGACTACCCTAGGCAACTCCAATGTGTGATGATGAGCATCCATGGATGAAATAACTTAAAGGATAAGTTCACCTTTTCACAAAAAATAATAAATGCACATTTTTTTTTGCAGGAAAAAAAATGTTTGTTTATTAATTTTTGTTGCAGGAGTCTGGAAAGCATTTCACCAGCGATCCGCAGATCGCTAATGCCACGCAGGTCTGTCAATGCTTGCTCGTAGCTCATAAGAGGAAGATGATACGTTCTGACAGGAAGACTCAATGAACAACCACAGAGCTTACAGTGCCGTGGTAGTTCATTGAAAACTACAATCCGACAGTCCCAAAAGGCTGCAGGAGCTTGTCATTTTCCATTCACAGAGGACTGTGAATGAGTGACGTGGCTGAGTGGGTGGAGTGTCTTTTTTGAATTGTGGCAGCAGGCACAGGAAGAAGATCCTGGTCTGCTGTCACAGCGGGGATCAGGGAGGGGCAAGGGGGCCAGTGCATTCATAACATGTTACACCCTGCATATGGGTGTAACATGTAATATGTTATCAAAAGTGAACATATCCTTTCTATCCAATTAATGAAAGAAGCAGGCCAGAAGAAGCTCACAGTGTGCAGTCAAATCAGAATAAGTGATTTCAGTACAGGAGGGGAGGGTGTACAAATGTGCAAGGCTGAAGGGAACGCTGGAAGTCAGTTTGATGATTCAGCAAATGCAGATGCAGAACTGATGGTGTTGTACAAACACCTAAAAATAGGTACCTTAAAGTTTTCAGTGATCAGACGGGACAGTTCTGTTGTTTTACCACCTTCACAGGCCGTGTTTGACATCAATATCTCTTTCGGTGCTAGAATCTGAAGCTTTGTTATAACCTAGAATATAATAAAGCATTAAAGAGGAGCTACAGTCTGCCAATATAATGTTAAATAAATACACCTTTTGGATGCATCGCTTTCAATACTATGAATATTGTTCAGCATTTTCATGTAGTCTCTACATGCAAAATATCTATATGAATTGTTCCTCGGGAAAGCTTGGTGGCAGCCATGTCCTCTTTGGGCATTTGAAGCCACTGTCTGTTCTCGTCCTGTATTTTGTGCTACTGACTACTCACAGGGCTAGACCAGCTACTTGCACGACAATCCACCCCCCCCCCCCCCCCTCCAGTTTTTTTCTTTTTAAATCAGTAGAAAATATTAAAACAAAAAAACATGAAACTGCTAAATTTCTCCAGCTAATATCATCCAATTCTGCAGCACACAGCGGTATGTGGAACGTTGCCGTAGTGTGTGGGGAACATCAGTGGCAGTGGCAAGCAGGCCTGGATAAAAAAATAGGCCATGGCATTTTAGACTGAGCAGCCCATTTTCTTTTTAATTACAACTAATGACATCTACTAGTTTATCAATGTCTTTCAGTTATGTTTATTCTGCTTCACTCCATTGGTGTCAGTAGTTATTTCTTTTTAGTATTTTTTTTTTATTATTTACTTTTTTTTTTACAATTTTATATTTTTTTTTTTCTAGGACCCCCGTTGGGAGGTTTTGTAAAATGTCAGGGGTCTAAACAGACCTCTGATGTTTCACCCCTGAGACAGAGAAAGAATATTGAGGATACAGCCTTCAATCTCCATCTCTGGAGTCTTAGCAGCACAGAATGAATGGATAGGAATAGCTCTATACAGAGCTTCCCATTCATTCATAAACTGAGGCTTAGGAAACACAGTTTCCTATACCCCAGTTATGAATGAGAAAAAAACAAAAAATAGAGTCAATGATCAGTGTGGATCACTGACTCTGACATTTCAGACAAGGGGGGGGGGGGGGGGGGGGGCGGTAAATGACAAGTTTACCGGCCCCCTTCCCTGCTCTCCATCCTGACAGATCCCCCGCAGAAGCTGTCGATAGAGGAGAGGAGGGAAGCCAGCAGGGCTGCAGGGGGGACAATGGAGCCAAGTGAAGAAACAGTGGGTCCGGGAGAGAGGAAACAGCGGGGCCAGGAGATAGGAAACAATGGTGCTGGCAGAGATCAAAGTGGGGTCGGGAGAGAGGAAACAATGGGGTCGGGAGTGAAGGAAACGACGGGGGCGGGAGTGAAGGAAACGACGGGGGCGGGAGTGAAGGAAACGACGGGGTCAGGAGTGAAGGAAACGAGGGGGTCGGGAGTGAAGGAAACGAGGGGGTCGGGAGTGAAGGAAACGACGGGGTCGGGAGTGAAGGAAACTACGGGGTCGGGAGTGAAGGAAACAATGGGGTCGGGAGAGAGAAAACAGTGGGGCCGAGAGCGAGGAAACAACTGGGCTGGGAGATCAAAGTGGGGTCGGGAGAGAGGAAACAACAGGGCCAGGAGACATCAAAGAAGGGCCCGGAGAGATGAAACATAGAGGCTGGAAGATCACAGCCGGACAGCAAGACCTGGACAGGAGGGGCGGCATTTAGACAAACCGATCTCCTCCATTTTCCACCTGCAGAAAGCTGAATGCCTGCGGAAGGGAGAGGAGGATAATAAGGCATACAGCAGCTGCAGGGGTTTCTGTACATGCTTCTGTCTTGCTAGAACATGCCATGGCTGCGCCCCAGTGCACTCTAGATGGCCGCCTAGTGGTAGCGCCAGCCCTGGCAACCCAGCATGTAAATCCTGATTTCACGCATGTGCAGTAACAACATTGCACAGTGCAAAGTATGTCATAAGCCGAGGAGTCTATGGGACCTGAATGGTGATGTAACTTGCCTAGGTGGCGGCAAGCAGAGTTGGCTATAAAATGAAAAAAAAAGAAAAAAGAAAAAAAAAGTTATTTGTGGGAAAAAAAATACAATATCCAAACATTACAAAACGTTGGATAAGAATGCAGATGAAAGAAACTTTAAAAAGAAAGTGAAGATCTGCTTTAGGCCAGGCCAAATATGCATGGTTTTAATAACTGTATTTTCAGTTTAACATTCTTGCTAGAAGACAAACATGCAGCAGAACTGATGGTCAGCAATTGTTTTTACGAACTGATCGCGATATAAATTATCCTCGTACACAACATATATAGGACGCACATATATTGTTTCTCATTTGACTTTGGAATCCCTTAGCCCAGGTTCACAATAGTGTGAACACAGACATCGCATGTGATTTGCACCCGCACTGCAGGTGCCGATCGCATTCGATGTCTGTGCAATGCGAGATGCCTGAACTCGCATTGGATTTGCACGAAAATAGTGCAGGGACTTTTTAGGTCCCGCACTGGAATCGGATCGCATGGGTGTTGTCACCTATGTGATCCGATTCCTATGCAAGTTCGCACTGTGAACCGATCTGGGGGTGTCATTAACACTGTATTGACACCCGCAGTGGTTCGCAGAGGGCAGTGAGAACTGCCTGCGGGAGAGATGCGATGCGGGAACCGGCGCTGTAATCGTGCTGGATTCCGCATCGCACAAGTGTGAACCCAGGCTAAATGTTAAATGTACTGTTACCTTGACATATGTGGAACTGTCTGCAAACTGAGATAAGACAACATCGGGGTTTTTCAGATCCAAACTAGCCATTCCTATTTCTCCACTGGCGAGTCCTCTTCCTTCTGCTACCGCTACAATGACAGAGGCTGTAGACTGAGCCGTAGACTGAGCAGATGTAGATGATGTTGTCACTGGAGTACAGAGATTAGTATAAAAGAAATAATCTAGTGATTCAAACACAGTGCTAAGTCAGCAAACCCAGATAACGTGCAATATACCAAACAGCTCCTCCCCCTTCCCCGCCATATACAGTATATTCCCAAGTAAAAAGTAAAAGTGAATGTGATGCGCCGCCGTAATTGTAACAAATACATTACACTATAATACCGAAAGTATTGGGACGCCTGCCTTTACAGGCACATGAACTTTAACCACTTCAGCCCCGGACCATTTGGCTGGCCAAAGACCAGAGCACTTTTTGCAATTCGGCATTGCGTCGCTTTGACAATTGCGCACTCACGCAGTGCAGGGAAGATAACAGATCGTCGACAGATCGATGATCTGTCACTTCTCCCCTCAGAGAACTGGAAATTGTGTTTTTACATACACAGTTCCGTGTTCTCCGTTTCTCAGCGGCGATCCCAGGAGCCTGGCGGCGATCAAGACCACCGGGCACTAGCATCAGCTTGAGGGTCAAGCGTGCGCGCCCCCTAGTGGCCATAGGGTGAAGCGCCATTACATAACGTCATCTCGCCCAGCCGTGCCATTCTGCCACAGTACAAGTGCGGCGGCTGGTTGGCAAGTGGTTAATGGCATCCCAATCTTAGGCCGTATTGAGTTGGCCCACCCTTTGCAGCTTAGGTCTGGTCTGATGAAACAAATATTGAACTCTTTGGCCTGAATGGCAAGCATCATGTCTGGAGGAAACCAGGCACCGCTCATCAAATGGCCAATACCATCCCTACAGTGAAGCATGGTGGTGGCAGCATCAAGCTGTGGGGATGTTTTTCAGTGGCAGGAACTGGGAGAATAGTCAGGATTGAGGGAAAGATGAATGCAGCAATGTACAGAGACATCCTTGATGAAAACCTGCTCCAGAGTGCTCCTGACCTCAGACTGGGGCGAAGGTTCATCTTCCAACAGAACAACGACCCTAAGCACACAACCAAGATAACAAAGGAGTGGCTACAGTACAACTCTGTGAATGTCTGTGTTGCATTTGTTAAAAAATAAGATTTTTTTTTATATTAATCAGACATAACATTACATGGGACAGTTTGTTTAGTAGTTGGTCATGGAAACAGAAATCAGATTACTGTGAGGTTTAGCTTGAGTGACTACTTCTCAAACAAATGCTGTTGGATACAATGGGAATGTAGATACCATTGCTATGGTAAATAACCTGACATATGAAGGGACTTAATCATGTGTTAGAACCAAGGAGAGTCTGTAAGACCAAGGGAAGCCTCTCATAATGCATTATTAACACCAAAAGACTCATCTGTAACCAGCGAAGAAGAAGGTACCTTATCTCCAAAAGAAGCCTGAGTCAACGGAGATCACGAACCTGAGTTAAGTAACTTTTAACCAGTTGCCGACCGCCACACGACGATGTACGTCGACAGAATGGCACGGGCAGGCATATGGGCGTACATGTACGTCCCTGCCTTTAGTATTTAAATGAATAAGGATGTGTATCTATCACAGGGTGGTGTCTGTGGATACACTAAAAAAATTCAACAAAATGCCACGTCCTGGTTATCACTTTGTAAATATAGACATTGACAGGAAATGGGGGATTAGGGAGAAAAAAATAAAAGATATATGGATGAAAGAACCTTCACATAAAAGACCTCAAGAGAAAAAATGTGGGTTCAGTTGGACTTTTTAGGCATAAAAGAAGTTGTAAACACAACCAATATATTCAAGAGAACTTATCTCTATTTATTATCAAAACAGAGAACCAAAGATAAAAAAATTTACAAACACAAAGACATTTTTTCCTCCTTATACATACACATTTAAGACCTAATTGATATCCTATCAGAGGTAATATAGTCCACTCAAAATTTCCAAAAAGGAAAAACAAAATACATATTTATATAGATATAAAGTAGAGGATATCAACCATACAGTCAGAAATTACATATGTTCTGGTGCTCTACATGTTTCGCGTCTAATAGATAACGCATCTTCAGGAGCTGATAAAAGTGTTATTTCTTCATAAGGTATGTCCCAAACAGGGAACCCAAGCCAACGAGGAAGGCAGAGAAGTTGACAAAAATTCAAACACCCATTTTTCCAAAAACAAAAGGAAAAAAGGGGGGAGGGTATAGATTGGATGGTAAATGAAAATATAGGTTTACAATTGGTGGGATCACTTCAACATTGTGTTGAGCCCTAGAGCTTCAAACATACAGTTTTAGTAGGTGTTCATCATATGTAGGTAGTCAGGAGGTAAGTGGTGATAAATATTCTGGGTATCCCCTGAGCTTTAAGTGTAGTGATCCCCTCCAAAAAAAATGGCGAGCCAGATTCCCGCTGGGTAGAGAGGGAAGACAAAAGGGGCAACCAAAAAGGCAGACTCTACAGCCCGTTCGCCCCTATAGTGTTTGTTATTTGTGAAAGTTATGACACTCCCAGCAGTTCGCATAGGGCAGTGTGATGCGGGAACCCGCCGCGGATTTGTGGCGTTCCCGCATCGCTCCAGTGTGAACCCAGCCTAATAAGCAATCGTTTTTCTGATCGCTGTATTAGTGTCACAGGTGACGCTAGTTAGGCAGGTAGGTATTTAGGTTCGCCGCAGCTTTTTTTTTTTTTTCAAATATAAATCTTTATTATTATTCTCCCAAAACCTGGGGTGGGAACCCCGCGATACAGACAGTGGAACAGTTATCAACAAAAAGCAAGACCGAACAAATGCAGGTCAAATCACATATGCAAGGTAAGTACTTTGCAGAGTACAGCATAACTGTCATTAACAATCTCCTGTGTCACATGTACCCACAAGCAGGGCGGTCATATCGCGTGAAGGAGAGAAAACTCTCTGCTTGGAGAATGAGATTCCGGGGCCCACCCCCCCCCCCCACCTCCACCCCCTCCCAAAGGTGGGTGGGCGTGGGCCCACAAAGAGGACATATTGGGAAGTACCATGAGGGGGAAGAAGACAAGTGGGGGGGAGAAGGAGGGTTGGGAGGGGGAAGACAAAGAAGGAAAAGGATAGCAAAGTACAGACGAGAGGAGAGAAAGGAACAGACAGGGGGGGATGAGGCTGAGGTACGGCGGTGGAAATCAATCATAAAACAGAAGATTGACAGAGGGCACATGGGCAAAGAAAGATCCTAACGGGGGGGGGTCCCGTCATCGCCCCAGCAGTCGCTGACCCTCTGCTGAGTAGATGAAGGCATTCCAGATGTCCCAAGTCTGTTTGTGGGTTTCCTGCTTATGCTGTGAGGTGAGGACCAAGTCCTCCATTTTCTTTACCTCCTCCACCTTCCGCAGCCAATGTACCACTGTTGGGGGAGCCCGTTGCTTCCATCGCAAGGGGACGCAGGCTTTAGCTGCGTTGAGCAAATGTCGCAATAGCGACTTTTTGTAGATGTTAGCAGAGATTGTGGAATGGTGCAGGAGGAAGAAAGCCGCGTCATCAGGTATAATGTATTCCGTGAATTGCTGGGAGATGCGACGGACCTCCCCCCAAAACTCCCTCAACCTAGGGCAGGACCAGAAAACATGGAGCAGCGTTCCCTCCTCCTCGTCACAGCGCCAGCACCGATTCGAGGCCGAGGGAAAGCACCGCTGCAGCCTGACCGGGGTTAAATACCAGCGTGTAAGCAGCTTGAAATTTGTTTCCTGTGTCTTCGTGCATCGCGAAGACTTTAGGGCAAATGAAATAATACGCTGCGTCTGCGTTGGTGTGAATTTACATGATAAGTCCTTCTCCCAGTTGGCGAGGCACGGCAAGTGAGGCTGTTCTTTCGGTGTATTAAGCAAAGAATAGGTGTGAGACAGAACGTGGGTCAGAGGGCCTTCGTCCGCGCACATGACCTCGAACGTCGTTGGTTGTCGGGCAAAGTCCTGGGGTGCGGGAAGTGAATGCAGGAAATGGTGCAGTTGCAGTGCCTTCCAGAAAGGTAGACAAAAGGGCCCCGCGGGGTCGGTCAGTCTCGATAGGGGTGGCCACCGTCCGTCCTCCACGAACCCGCCCGCACAGTCAAGTCCACCCTCCCCGAGGGTAGGGTAAGCCGTGGGCCGCAGACCTGGTAGAAATTTTGGATTGCCCAAGATGGGAAACAGTGGGGAACGCCCCGACGTCAGGGACGTCTGAATAGCAACCCGGTGGCCGTGTCTCAAAGTAACCCCCAGTAACGGATGCAGTTTCAGGTCATGTGGGAGGTCGTCATAACACCACAGCGCTCCCTTCAGCGGTATTTGGGATTGGGCTTGCTCAACCTTCGTCCACAGTTTGGTAGACCCATTGCGTCTCCAGTCCAGAATGCGCCCCAAATGTGAGGCCAGGTAGTATCGGCGGATGTCGGGCAGTGCCAGACCCCCGCAATGTTTGGGGAGCGTCAGTTGCGATCGCCGTAATCTGGGTTTTTTGTGGGCCCACACAAACCTGGTAAAAAGGGCTTGGATTTGCTTAAAGAAGGAGGGCGGAATCTGAACGGGTAATGCTTGAAAAAGGTAGATGAACTTGGGAAGTATGCTCATTTTGATAAGGTTGCATCTACCAAACCAGGAGTGAAATCCCGAATGCCATTTCTCTAGCAATTCTCGGGTCTTCGTCAAAAGGGGTGGGAAATTGAGGTCAAATGTACGGTTCAGATCAGGAGGTAGTCGTGTGCCCAGATACGGTAGAGCCGTGTCAGTCCATTGGAAACCAAAGTTGTCCCGCAAATCACGTTGCGTTTGGGGAGAGGTTGCTACACACATAGCCGTTGACTTCGAGAAGTTTATTTTAAGATGGGACAATGCGCCATATATCTTAAATTCTCGGAGCAGGTTCGGCAGAGAGATTCTGGGGTTGGTCAGGGAGAAGAGAAGGTCGTCAGCGTACGCCGATATCTTGTAGCCAACATCCCCGACCACAAGGCCCGAGACGTCCGGGTTCAACCTGACAGTGTTTAGAAATGGTTCTAGGGAAATGGCAAAAAGAAGGGGGGATAGCGGGCATCCCTGCCTTGTTCCGTTCCCGATAGAAAATGCCCCCGAGAGGACCCCGTTAGCTTTTACTTGAGCTGAGGGGTTAGAGTACAGGCTGCCTATCCAACGTAGCATCTTGTTACCCAGGCCCAGGTGACGGAGGACAGAGAACATATACTCCCAGCTCACTCTATCAAATGCCTTCTCGGCATCGGTACTCACAAAGACACATGGTGTCTTAGTAGTGTGCGCTACCCGAAGTAGATTGAGTACCTTGATGGTATTGTCTCTGGCCTCCCTATAAGGTATGAACCCCACCTGGTCCAAGTGTATCACGTCTTGCATGTGTTGTGTCAGTCTCCTGGCTAAGATCTTTGAGAAGATCTTCAAATCCAGGTTCAGTAGGGAGATGGGCCTATAACTGCCACATTGGTTCGGGTCCTTCCCCTCCTTCTGGATTACCGCAATATGGGCCCTAAGAGTGTCCCTTTGGAAAACAGTCCCCGAACCCAAAGCATTAAAGAGTGTCACCATACGTGGGCCCAAAATAGGGAACAGGGACTTGTAGTACTGAGCGGTAAAGCCGTCCGGTCCCGGGGCTTTGCCAATCTTCAAGGAGTCAACCGCTTCCTGTACTTCGGTCAAAGTTATGGGTTCCTCCAGGGAGGCGCTCGTCTCCGAAGAGAGTGTCGGCATTTGCGAGTCAACAACGTATTTAGTTATAGCTAGCTGGGTGAGGGTGGGGCTCGGTAGGTTATACAAGCCAGAATAGAATTCGGCGAATACGTCCGAGATGTGTGTCGGAGCAGTGGCCACCGACCCATCCGGTCGTGTTATCTGTGGGATGTAGGACGCCGCCTTAACCTCTCTAACCGACTGGGCCAACCTCCTCCCACACTTATCCCCCATTTCGTATGACAACCTGCGGCAAAACTGCAGGGCTGCCTTCGCCCTGAACTGAAGCAGGTCCGCTATTTGGGACCGGAGAGTCTTCAGCTCGGACTCCACGGCCTGTGTGGGGGCATGTTTATGTTGAGCTTCCACCAAAGACAGTTTGTCGAGTAAAGTGGTCAAAATTGCATTCCGATCCCTTTTAATCCTTGCCCCATGTTTTATGAGAATGCCTCGTATAACGGGCTTATGAGCCTCCCACAGCACCCCGGGGTCACAGTCCCCGATTTCGTTCTCTCTGAAATATAGGGCCAGTTGTTTGGACACGTCTGACAACACTTCTGGCATCTGAAGGAGGCTCTCATTCAGGCGCCAGAATAAGGATCTGGGTGAGGGTCGGTCGGTGAGAGTATACGTCAGGTGGATTGGAGCATGGTCCGACCAGGTTATCTGGCCTATATTTGTGGTGTGCACTAGGTGTAATTGGTCATGGGGGATTAGAAAAAGGTCTATCCTTGAGTACAACTTGTGGGGGGCCGAATAAAAGGTATAATCCCTTTCACCAGAATGCTGTAGACGCCACACGTCGCGCAGTTGTGCTTCGTGGAGCATATGTGCCACTCGTTTCCCACAAGCCGAAGATATGGATGAGGTGCCCGATGAAGTATCTGAGGCGGGTAACAATGGGACATTAAAATCGCCGCCCAGCAAAACCTGTCCCTCTCTAAATGCCAGCAACTTGCTCAGCGCCTGGCTGAGAAACCTATCTTGGCGGTCGTTAGGGGCGTACAACGTAGCCAGCGTAAAACGCACCCCACATATCTGCCCCTTGAGGAACAGGTAGCGTCCCTCAGGGTCGGCCAAACTGTCCGTTAGCTGCCACGACAATCTACCTGAGAGCAATATCGAGACCCCCCGAGTCTTGGACGCATGGTATGTGGAATGATATGCCCGGGGGAAGGATCTGTTCTGTAGGAATGGCAATTTGGCACTCTTGAAGTGTGTCTCCTGGATGAAGGCCACATCCGAGCGAAATTTTTTAAGATCGTGAAGTAGCATACGCCTCTTCTCGGGCGTGTTGAGGCCTCTAGCATTGAGAGAGGTCACCTTGATGGAATCCACCACCATGTCTCAGGGAAGAGATTGAGGGAGAAGGAAGAGATAGCGAACAGAGGGGGGGGGGTGATGGGACTCTCTGTTACCGGGAGAGAGGAGCGGGGGGTAGGAGGGGGGGAAGGGTGTAAAAGAAAAAGAAAGGAAAGAAATGAAATAATGGGGGGGTGGGAGGAGGTCCCGACCAGTCGGAGATATCCCCACACCCCACAGCCCCGTATAGGGGTAGCTAATTAACCAAGCTTTTAACACTTGAAACGCGCGTGACCTAAACTGGTCGCGCACTGATCTAGGTGGAGAGTGGGTGGACAGAGCCTGGGAACCAAAGCCCCGGCCACCAACCCCCACCGGCAACATCCAAATATAGGTGGTCCTGGAAGCAGGATATCAAACGCACCATTAGTAACTTAATCAAGCGAAAACAGTCAAGAAAACCATAAGGAAGGTTAAAACATGTAAACAGAGTGACATAACTAAACATCAAATAACAGAAAGGATTCCAATAGCGCAGCAGAGAACGCAGCGGCGTTCCATCTCCCCAGCAACGACTCCAACCACATTATCAAGGTGTCTACTGTGGCCACCGAGAAGTAAAAGAGACCTCCACCAGGCCCTTGGGCTCCAACCCGACCCCCGAGGACTTCTGCTGGCCCACCCCCCCCCCATCACGAGTCACGGTCACTTGTACGGGCCAACAGGGGTCCAGGTCCATAATGCATGGGGGCGTTCCAAAAAAAAAAAAAAAAAAAAAAAAAAAAAAAAGGGGGGGAGGGAAGGGCTCTCCATAGTAGCGTATACATCTCTGGGTCTGTGAGGTAAAGGGTCCCGGAGAGGGCAGACACCCCCCAAGCAGGAGTCCCAGGTAGACTATGTTGGCTCAAAAAACTGGAGCCCCCTCCCGGTTGTACATCTGAGCGGATGGTAATGTCCGACCAATAGCCCGCTAATAATAAAAAAGGGGGTATAGAGAGTACAGCAGGCAACAACGTCCGGCAGAGGCATCCCAACAACCCCTACAGACCCAAATATCTCGTGCTGGAAGGGAAAGGGACCGGGCCACGGCCCCACGGTTGCATATATGGGGACAGTGAGGGTGAAAGCGCGCTGGTGGCCGCACGAACATAGGGGTCAGGGTGGGCCAGGGAAATAGGAGCTACTCACATCTCACGAGCCGCCTCGTTGGACGGTGTCCGTGAGCGGCGTCTGGAACGTGGCATTCTCTGTGGTTGCGGGCCGGGAGCTCTTGTCGCATCCGGACGACCCTGGAATCTCGGTAGGTAGCCAAGCCAGTCTGGAACAGTGATCGGATCCGTGCCAAGGAAGTGGAAGAGGGCCGGGAGTGTTTCTCGGGATCTCAGCAGGAATGTCCTCTGGTCTTTGACGAAGGTGACCGACAGGGGGAACCCCCAGCGGTAGGTCGCCCCGCACCGTCTCGCCAGCTCCAGAAGGGGCCTCAACAGGGCTCGGCGGTAAAGTGTAGGCCTGGAAACATCTGGCAGTATCTTCACGGGCGCCCCGTCAAAAACGACCTCCCCAACCTCCCAAGCCCTGCGAGTTATGGCCTCCTTATGGGTGTAGTGATGCAGGCGGCAGATAATGTCTCGCGGTCTGGCAGGGTCCGGGGAGCGGGGGCCAAGGGCCCTATGGACCCGGTCAATCTCAAAGCGTTCCGGGAGCTGGGCACCCGCAAGTCTTTTAAAGATGTCCGTCACCGTGGCAAGTAAGTCCGCAGAGCCTGTAGCCTCCGGCAAGCCCCGTATCCGAAGATTGTTCCGTCTACTGCGGTCCTCAATCTCCTCCATGCGGAGCTGAAGCTCAGTAGCCGTATCCGCCTGGGCTTTATGCTGGGATTCCAGAGCGATGACCCTTTGTGTCAATGCTGCCAGTCTGGTTTCCTCAGATATAAGTCTGTCATCCAGAGCCCGCACGTCCTGTTTCACTGCCTGAATTTCCTTCCTGTGAGCAGCCTCCACTCTCCCCACCAGTCCCTCTATGTCTGCCTTAGTAGGCAATGATTGCAGAATTGCTCGCAGCTCCGCATCTGCTCTGAAGGTGAGTGGTAGCTGTGAGGGACCCCCTGATTCTAGGTCCGGAGGGATGGGCGAGCTGGGGAAGATGAGGGGACTCCGGGACCCCTCCGAGGGTGCAGGCATATCCACAGGAGGCTCCGAGCACTCACCACGCGGGTCCGCCATTTTGGATCTCCGGGTGTCCGCGCTAGGTGTCCTGAAAAGCCGCTGTATGTCACCTCCAGCCGGCGTCAGAGCCGCCGGGCTGGTCTGTAATCTGTTCCGCTTCCCGTTCTTCTTCTTGGAAGCGTGCATCCTGCGGTACAATAGACGCTAGTGCCGGCGTGAGTACAGGCGGCCGGGAGCTCTGTACAGATGCGTCTCTACACGGCCATGTCCAGACCACGCCCCCCTCGCCGCAGCTTTTTATAGCGCCAGGGACCCCCATATACTACCGCATAAAGCTCCCTGATTGCCCCCTAGTTAACCCTTTCACCAGTGATCACCATATAACTGTTACAGGTGACGCTGGTTGGTTAGTTATTTTTTTATAGTTTCAGGGCACCCGCCATTTATTACCTAATAAAGGTTTAACCCCCTGATCACCCGGCGGGTGATATAAGTTTGAGGGTCAGATAAGGTCTGTGTCGCCCCAGGCAGCGCCAGGTTAGTGCCAGTACCGCTAACACCCACGCACAAAGCATACACCTCCCTTAGTAATATAGTATCTGATCAGATCTATATTAGCGTTGCCAGCAGTTTAGGTTTCCCAAAACGCATTGTTAGCGGGATCAGCCCAGATACCTGCTAGCACCTGCGTTTAGCCCCTCCGCCAAGCCCAGCCCAGCCCACCCAAGTGCAGTATCGATCGATCACTGTCACTTACAAAACACAACACACATAACTGCAGCGTTCGCAGAGTCAGGCCTGATCCTTGCGATCGCTAACAGTTTTTTTTGTAGCGTTTTGATACAGTCGCTGACAGCCTACCTGTGACTTACCTGTGAGTCTCACTAGTGTACCCCTAAATTTAGGGGTGTCTACTTTCCAAAATGGGGTCATTTGGGGGGGGTTTGTCATTTTATGGCCTTCAAAACTGCGATAGGTAGTGAGGAGTAAAATCAAAAATTTACACCCTTAGAAATCCTGAAGGCAGTGCTTAGTTTTCGGGGCCCTGTACGCGGCTAGGCTCCCAAAAAATCCCACACATGTGGTATCCCCGTACTCAGGATAAGTAGCAGAATTTATTTTGGGGTGTCATTTCACATATGCCCATGGCATGTGTGAGCAATATATCATTTACTGACAACTTTGTGAAGAAAAAAAAAAAAGTTTGTAATATTCCCGCAACTTGTGGCAAAATATAAAATATTCCATGGACTCAACATGCCTCTCAGCAAATAGCTTGGGGTGTCTACTTTCTAAAATGGGGTCATTTGTGGGTGTTTTGTGCCATCTTGGCATTTTATGGCCTTCAAAACTGTAATAGGTAGTGAGGAGTGAAGTCAAAAATTTACGCCCTTAGAAAGCCTGAAGGCGGTGCTTGGTTTTCGGGGCCCCGTACGCGGCTAGGCTCCCAAAAAGTCCCACATATGTGGTATCCCCGTACTCAGGAGAAGCAGCAGAATTTATTTTGGGGTGTCATTTCACATATGCCCATAGCATGTGTGAGCAATATATCATTTAGTGACAACTTTGTGAAAAAAAAAATAAATAAAATAAAAGTTTGTAATTTTCCCGCAACTTGTGGCAAAATATAAAATATTCCATGGACTTAACATGCCTCTCAGCAAATAGCTTGGGGTGTCTACTTTCTAAAATGGGGTCATTTGTGGGTGTTTTGTGCCATCTTGGCATTTTATGGCCTTCAAAACTGTAATAGGTAGTGAGGAGTGAAGTCAAAAATTTACGCCCTTAGAAAGCCTGAAGGCGGTGCTTGGTTTTCGGGGCCCCGTACGCGGCTAGGCTCCCAAAAAGTCCCACATATGTGGTATCCCCGTACTCAGGAGAAGCAGCAGAATTTATTTTGGGGTATCATTTCACATATGCCCATAGCATGTGTGAGCAATATATCATTTAGTGACAACTTTGTGAAAAAAAAATAAAAATAAATAAAAGTTTGTAATTTTCCCGCAACTTGTGGCAAAATATAAAATATTCCATGGACTCAACATGCCTCTCAGCAAATAGCTTGGGGTGTCTACTTTCTAAAATGGGGTCATTTGTGGGTGTTTTGTGCCATCTTGGCATTTTATGGCCTTCAAAACTGTGATAGGTAGTGAGGAGTGAAATTACAAATGTATGCCCTTAGAAATCCTGAAGGCGGTGCTTGGTTTTCGGGGCCCCGTACGCGGCTAGGCTTCCAAAAAGTCGACCACATGTGGTATCCCCGTACTCAGGAGAAGCAGCAGAATGTATTTTGGGGTACAATTCCACATATAACCATGGCATGTGTGAGCAATATATCATTTAGTGACAACTTTGTGTAAAAAAAAAAAAAAAAATTATTTTTTTTTGTCATTCAATCGCTTGAGGCAAAAAAATAAAATATTCAATGGGCTCAACATGCCACTTATCAATTTCCTTAGGGTGTCTACTTTCCAAAATGGGGTCATTTGGGGGGGGGTTTGTACTGCCCTGCCATTTTAGCACCTCAAGAAATGAGATAGGCAGTCATAAACTAAAATGTGACAACTTTTGCGCAAACCAATAAATATACAATTATTGACTTTTTTTTTTTACCAAAGACATGTGGCTGAATACATTTTGGCCTAAATGTATGACTAAAATTGAGTTTATTGGATTTTTCTAATAACAAAAAGTAGAAAATATCATTTTTTTTTTCAAAATTTGCGGTCTTTTTACGTTTATATCGCAAAAAATAAAAATCGCAGAGTCAGTCAAATACCTTCAAAAGAAAGCTCAATTTGTGGGAAAAAAAGGACGCAAATTTTGTTTGGGTACAACATTGCATGACCGCGCAATTACCAGTTAAAGCAGCGCAGTGCCAAATTGTAAAAAGACCTCTGGTCATTGACCAGCAAAATGGTGCGGTTTGAAAGTGGTTAAGCATACTTTTACTGTGTATAGACCATAGGCTGTTAATTTGCTATAGATATCTCTGAGTCTTGTACTGTATTCCTAATATTGTAATAGTTTTCTACGTATAGCATTTTTGTTCAGTAAAAGCCCATTTACAGACTGCAGAGCTCTCCGCTTCCTTGCTTATACCGCAAAGTAACCTTGCTAGATAGACGCAAGCAAAACAGTGTCCTTGAGTGGCCCAGCCAGAGCCCAGATTTGAATCCAATTGAACATCTCTGGAGAGATATGAAAATGGCTGTGTACCGACACTCCCCATCCAACCTGATGGAGCTTGAGAGGTCCTGCGAAGAATGGGAGAAACTGCCCAAAAGTAAGTGTGCCAAGCTTGTAGCATCATACTCCAAAAGACTTGAGGATGTAATTGATGCCAAAGGTGCTTCAACAAAGCATTGAGCAAAAGGCTGTGAATACTTCTGTACATGGGATTTTTTTCCTTTTTTATTTCTAATACATTTGCAAAGATTTCAAACAAACTTCTTTCACATTTTCATTATGGGGTATTGTTTGTAACATTTTGAGGAAAATAATGAACTTAATCCATTTTGGAATAAGGCTGTAGCATAAAATGTGGAAAAAGTGAAGCGCTGTGAATAGCTTCATGCGACTCATACAATGGAAGGGGGCTCAGTCAATGGTTTCAGTCATTCATCTGCTTCTCTATACCCAGTATTGCCATAAATATATGACATTGTAGGAACACTCTACTGGTAATGGTCACTTGTACTTAGAAAACCCTACTGCATGCACAGATTGTGCCCTGAGGCTGCCTTGAGCAGCACTGTGCATAATGGCAATTAAATTAGGTCAGTGTGTTTCCAGGGGCTGATAACTTGTCATGTATAAAAATTATCTATGACACTGAGATCAGTGGAAAATTATGCAGAAGTTGGAAACAGAGCAAGATGACTGAGAAAATGAAAAAAGGTATTGAAAATATAAAATAAAAAAAATACACAAAATAATAAGGGGAACTTATTCTAAACTACGCAGGCTTTAAAAGGCACATAAACTCTTTTCTCTTAGCCCTTGTACACACGGTCGGAGATTCCAACAACCAAGTCCGACGGATTCTGTCCGTCGGATTTTATCCGACGGATCTTGTCCGAAACTGTTGCATACATACGGTTGGACGAAGTTGTCGGAAAATCCAATCGTTCAGAACGTGATGACGTTATTTCGTTACGATGTGACTATGTTCACGCTGGTAGCCAATAGCTTTGGTCTAGGAATTTGATCTGAGCATGCGTGGCACTTTGTCTGATCGGAATTCTCTACACATGATCGGAGTATGTCCGATCGGACCAGTTTGTCGGAAAATATTTCCAGCAAGTTGGAAAATTTGGTCCGACGGATATTCCGACGGAAACAGTCCGATGCATACCACACACAGTCGGATTATCCGACAAAACGGTCCGATAGGACACATTCCAACGGATTCTCCGACCGTGTGTACAAGGGCTTAGACCTCTTTCACACTGTGCCGTCCATAGCATCGGCGGTAAAATGCTGCTATTTTTAGCAGTGTGTTACCGTAGGATTTGCAGCGCATTTCGGCCGCTAGCGGGACGCTTCTAACTAGCAGCTGAGAAAGGGTTAAAAATGCCCACAATGCGCTGCGATGGCGGTGTCTTGCCTGTGGTATAACCGGGCTGCGCCATTGATTTCAATGGGGAGCAGCGGTGGAGGAGCGGTAAACACACTGCTCCTTCACCGCTCCAAAGAAGCTGCCGGCAGGACTTTTCCTGACGCCCTGCCAGCGCACCGCTCCAGTGTGAAAGCCCTCAGAGACCATGGAGCAGCTGTTTGAGGCGGATTGCAGGTGCTATTTTTAACGCTATATCGCCTGCAAAACGCCCTCAGTGTGGACGGTGTCTTAATCCATGGATGTCCAACCTACGGCCCAAGACAGTTATGAATGCGGCACAACACAAAAATGGTAAACTCACTTAGAAATGATTTTCTAGAGGCAGGGGGACCTTGTAGGCGCTGCAGGATTTCAGTCCATCACAGTGTAGTGTGGTACTAATTGTTTTCTCGATGACTATGATCCAGCTGCCTTGAGATCATTGACAACATTCTCCCGTGCAGTTCTGGGCTGATTCCTCACCATTCTCATGATCATTGGAACTCCACGAAGGTGAGATCTGGCATGGAGCCCCAGAACAGGGGCGATTGACAGTTATTTTGTGTTTCTTCCATTTGTGAATAATCGCACCAACTGTTGTCACCCTCTCACCGAGCTGCTTGGCGATGGACTTGTAGCCCATTCAAGCCTTGTGTAGGTCTACAATCTTGTCCCTGACATCCTTGGACAGCTCTTTGGTCTTGCCCATGGTGGAGAGATTGGAATCTGATTGCTTCTGTGGACAGGTGTCTTTTATACAGGTAACAAGCTTTAGGGGAGTGCTCCTAATCTCAGCTTGTTACCTGTATAGAAGACATCAGGAAGCCAGAAATAGATAGGGCATCAAATAATTATTTCACTCATTAAAATGTAAATCAATTTATAACTTTTTGAAATTTGTTTTTCTGGATTTTTTTTGTTGTTATTCTGTGTCTCACTGTTAAAATAAACCGACCATTAAAATGAAAGACTTATAATTTCTTTGTCAGACAAACGTACAAAATCAGCAGGGGGATCAAATACTTTTTTCCCTCGCTGTAGTTTATCAAAAACAGCATCAGATATTATCCTCTTTTACTTCATATTAAAAAATATTACAAAAAGTAAGACTTTTTATTACTCAGATAGGTACCGTATATACTCGAGTATAGGCCGACCCGAATATAAGCCGAGGCCCCCAATTTACCCCCAAAAAAACTGGCAAACTTATTGACTCGTGTATAAGCCGAGGGTGAGACATGCCTGTCCATCCCTGTGTGTGTGTCCGTCCCTGTGTGTCCGTCCATCCCTGTGTGTCCGTCCATCCCTGTGTGTCCGTCCATCCCTGTGTGTCCGTCCATCCCTGTGTGTGTGTGTGTCCATCCATCCATCCATCCCTGTGTGTGTGTGTGTCCATCCATCCATCCATCCCTGTGTGTGTGTGTGTCCATCCATCCATCCATCCCTGTGTGTGTGTGTCTCCATCCATCCATCCATCCCTGTGTGTGTGTGTCTCCATCCATCCATCCCTGTGTGTGTGTGTCTCCATCCATCCATCCATCCCTGTGTGTGTGTGTCTCCATCCATCCATCCCTGTGTGTGTGTGTGTGTGTGTGTGTGTGTGTGTGTGTGTGTGTGTGTGTCCAGCCTACCTGTGTCCCGAGCCTCCGTCCCGTGCCTTGCCTCCTTGCCTCCGTCCCGTGTCGTGCCTTGCCTCCGTCCCGTCCCGTGCCGTGCCTTGCCTCCGTCCCGTGCCTTGCCAGGATCGCCGCTCTTCGTCGGCGCCTCGGCGGCCATACTACAATTCGAAAGCCGCGCCTCCGCCTCCGCCTGTGATAGGCGGAACACTGAATTTCCCAGCAGCCTGTGTTCCGCCTATCACGGACATCGTCTCATCCTCGTCCGTAGTACGAGGATGAGACGATGTGCGTGATAGGCGGAACACAGGCTGCTGGGAAATTCAGTGTTCCGCCTATCACAGGCGGAGGCGCGGCTTTCAAATTGTAGTATGTCCGCCGTCTGTCTGCTCGATACGCTGATCGAGCAGTCAGACGGCGATGACTCGAGTATAAGCCGAGGGGGGCACTTTCAGCCTCAAAAAAGAGGCTGAAAATCTCGGCTTATACTCGAGTATATACGGTACATTATATATATATCAGTGATCAGTAACTTGTGATCTGCTCAATTTTTTTCTGCTCATCAGCTATCCTTATTGTTAGTGTATTTTATATGCGGTCCGAGCAAATGCCTCTTCTTCCAATGTGGCCCAAAAAGGTCAAAAGGTTTGACGCCCCTGCCTTAAACTATGCGTAAAAAATGTAATACCTGGATAGCCAGCAACAGGAGTCTGGAGTTTAGACTTTGTGAAGTATCCTCCTGTTGCTCTTCCACAACTAGAAGAACTGGAATCCTTCCTGGAAGAACTCAAGACTGAGGGAAAATGAAAGGCATTTGTATTCTCTGCAACAGAACTTTGGTCCGCAAAATAGGATTCTATAAGTAGAAATAAGAAAAACAAAACTTGTGTTGACATTTCTCTTTTTTATTTCTACATCTCATAGAAGCATTATTGTACACCAGTGATGACCCCACATCTCTATAGCTGGACACTGGACCATGGTGACCCCTCTTCTCTATAAATAGACACCATGGTGACCCCACATTTCTATAGATGGACACCCTCGGTGACCCCACATTTCTATAGCTGGGCACCATGGTGACCCCACATTTCTATAGCTAGATACCATGGTGACCCCACATTTCTATAGCTGGACACCATGATGACCCCACATTTCTATAGCTGGACACCATGATGACCCCACATTTCTATATCTGGACACCACGGTGACCCCACATTTCTATAGCTGGGCACCATGGTGACCCCACATTTCTATAGCTAGATACCATGGTGACCCCACATTTCTATAGCTGGACACCATGATGACCCCACATTTCTATAGCTGGACACCACGATGACCCCACATTTCTATAGCTGGACACCACGATGACCCCACATTTCTATAGCTGGACACCATGGTGACCCCACATTTCTATAGCTAGATACCATGGTGACCCCACATTTCTATAGCTAGATACCATGATGACCCCACATTTCTATAGCTGGACACCACGGTGACCCCACATTTCTATAGCTGGACACTATGGTGACCCCACATTTCTATAGCTAGATACCATGATGACCCCACATTTCTATAGCTGGACACCACGGTGACCCTACATTTCTATAGCTGGACACCATGATGACCCCACATTTCTATAGCTGGACACCATGATGACCCCACATTTCTATAGCTGGACACCACGGTGACCCTACATTTCTATAGCTGGACACCACGGTGACCCCACATTTCTATAGCTGGACACCATGATGACCCCACATTTCTATAGCTGGACACCATGATGACCCCACATTTCTATAGCTAGACACCACGGTGACCCTACATTTCTATAGCTGGACACCACGGTGACCCTACATTTCTATAGCTGGACACCACGGTGACCCTACATTTCTATAGCTGGACACCATGATGACCCCACATTTCTATAGCTGGACACCATGATGACCCCACATTTCTATAGCTGGACACCATGATGACCCCACATTTCTATAGCTAGACACCACGGTGACCCTACATTTCTATAGCTGGACACCACGATGACCCCACATTTCTATAGCTGGACACCACGGTGACCCCACATTTCTATAGCTGGACACCATGGAGACCCCACATTTCTATAGCTGGACACCATGATGACCCCACATTTCTATAGCTAGATACCATGATGACCCCACATTTCTATAGCTGGACACCACGGTGACCCCACATTTCTATAGCTGGACACCATGGAGACCCCACATTTCTATAGCTGGACACCATGGAGACCCCACATTTCTATAGCTGGACACCGTGATGACACCACATTTCTATAGCTGGACACCATGATGACCCCACATTTCTATAGCTGGACACCACGGTGACCCTACATTTCTATAGCTGGACACCACGGTGACCCCACATTTCTATAGCTGGACACCATGATGACCCCACATTTCTATAGCTAGACACCACGGTGACCCTACATTTCTATAGCTGGACACCACGATGACCCCACATTTCTATAGCTGGACACCACGGTGACCCCACATTTCTATAGCTGGACACCATGATGACCCCACATTTCTATAGCTAGACACCACGGTGACCCTACATTTCTATAGCTGGACACCACGGTGACCCTACATTTCTATAGCTGGACACCACGGTGACCCCACATTTCTATAGCTGGACACCATGATGACCCCACATTTCTATAGCAGGACACCATGGTGACCCCACATGTCTATAGCTGGACACCATGATGACCCCACATTTCTATAGCTGGACACCACGATGACCCTACATTTCTATAGCTGGACACCACAGTGACCCCACATTTCTATAGATGGACACCCTCGGTGACCCCACATTTCTATAGCTGGGCACCATGGTGACCCCACATTTCTATAGCTAGATACCATGGTGACCCCACATTTCTATAGCTGGACACCATGATGACCCCACATTTCTATAGCTGGACACCATGGTGACCCCACATTTCTATAGCTGGACACCATGATGACCCCTCATTTCTATAGCTGGACACCACGGTGACCCCACATTTCTATAGCTGGACACCATGGAGACCCCACATTTCTATAGCTGGACACCATGGAGACCCCACATTTCTATAGCTGGACACCACGGTGACCCTACATTTCTATAGCTGGACACCATGATGACCCCACATTTCTATAGCTGGACACTATGGTGACCCCACATTTCTATAGCTAGATACCATGGTGACCCCACATTTCTATAGCTGGACACCATGATGACCCCACATTTCTATAGCTGGACACCACGGTGACCCTACATTTCTATAGCTGGACACCACGATGACCCCACATTTCTATAGCTGGACACTATGGTGACCCCACATTTCTATAGCTAGATACCATGATGACCCCACATTTCTATAGCTGGACACCACCGTGACCCCACATTTCTATAGCTAGATACCATGATGAGTTGATGACCCCACATTTCTATAGCTGGACACCATGGTGACCCCACATTTCTATAGCTGGACACCATGATGACCCCACGTTTCTATAGCTGGACACCACGGTGACCCTACATTTCTATAGCTGGACACCACGATGACCCCACATTTCTATAGCTGGACACCACGATGACCCCACATTTCTATAGCTGGACACCACGGTGACCCTACATTTCTATAGCTGGACACCATGATGACCCCACATTTCTATAGCTGGACACCACGGTGACCCCACATTTCTATAGCTGGACACCATGGAGACCCCACATTTCTATAGCTGGACACCATGGAGACCCCACATTTCTATAGCTGGACACCACGGTGACCCCACATTTCTATAGCTGGACACCACGGTGACCCCACATTTCTATAGCTGGACACCACGGTGACCCTACATTTCTATAGCTGGACACCACGGTGACCCTACATTTCTATAGCTGGACACCACGATGACCCCACATTTCTATAGCTGGACACCATGATGACCCCACATTTCTATAGCTGGACACCATGATGACCCCACATTTCTATAGCTGGACACCATGATGACCCCACATTTCTATAGCTGGACACCATGGTGACCCCACATTTCTATAGCTGGACACCACGGTGACCCTACATTTCTATAGCTGGACACCACGGTGACCCTACATTTCTATAGCTGGACACCATGATGACCCCACATTTCTATAGCTGGACACCATGATGATCCCACATTTCTATAGCTGGACACCATGGAGACCCCACATTTCTATAGCTGGACACCATGGAGACCCCACATTTCTATAGCTGGACACCACGGTGACCCCACATTTCTATAGCTGGACACCATGATGACCCCACATTTCTATAGCTGGACACCATGATGACCCCACATTTCTATAGCTGGACACCACAGTGACCCCACATTTCTATAGCTGGACACCATGATGACCCCACATTTCTATAGCTGGACACCACGGTGACCCCACATTTCTATAGCTGGACACCATGATGACCCCACATTTCTATAGCTGGACACCATGATGACCCCACATTTCTATAGCTAGACACCACGGTGACCCTACATTTCTATAGCTGGACACCACGATGACCCCACATTTCTATAGCTAGACACCACGGTGACCCTACATTTCTATAGCTGGACACCACGATGACCCCACATTTCTATAGCTGGACACCATGGAGACCCCACATTTCTATAGCTGGACAACATGGAGACCCCACATTTCTATAGCTGGACACCACATTTCTATAGCTGGACACCATGGTGACCCCACATTTCTATAGCTGGACACCGTGATGACACCACATTTCTATAGCTGGACACCATGATGACCCCACATTTCTATAGCTGGACACCATGATGACCCCACATTTCTATAGCTGGACACCATGATGACCCCACATTTCTATAGCTGGACACCACGGTGACCCCACATTTCTATAGCTGGACACCACGGTGACCCCACATTTCTATAGCTAGATACCATGGTGACCCCACATTTCTATAGCTAGATACCATGGTGACCCCACATTTCTATAGCTGGACACCATGGTGACCCCCACATTTCTATAGCTGGACACCATGGTGACCCCACATTTCTATAGCTGGACACCACGATTACCCCACATTTCTATAGCTGGACACCACGATGACCCCACATTTCTATAGCTGGACACCATGATGACCCCACATTTCTATAGCTGGACACCACGGTGACCCCACATTTCTATAGCTGGACACCATGGAGACCCCACATTTCTATAGCTGGACACCGTGATGACCCCACATTTCTATAGCTGGACACCGTGATGACCCCACATTTCTATAGCTGGACACCGTGATGACCCCACATTTCTATAGCTGGACACCGTGATGACCCCACATTTCTATAGCTGGACACCATGATGACCCCACATTTCTATAGCTGGACACCATGATGACCCCACATTTCTATAGCTGGACACCACGGTGACCCCACATTTCTATAGCTGGACACCATGGAGACCCCACATTTCTATAGCTGGACACCATGATGACCCCACATTTCTATAGCTGGACACCATGGTGACCCCACATTTCTATAGCTGGACACCATGGTGACCTCACATTTCTATAGCTGGACACCATGGTGACCCCTTTTCTCTATAACTGGACACCATGGTGATCCCACATCCCTATAGCTGGACATCAATGATGTCTTATCATCTCAACAGCTAAACACCAGTGATAACCCCACATCTCTATAACTGAACACTAGTGATGACCTCTCATGTCTATAGCTGCTGGAAATCTTGGTGACCCCATATTTATATAGCTGTGCAACTTTGATGACCTCTCATCTGTACAACTTGACACCAGTGATGGCCACTCATTTCTATAAAAAGACATCCTGGTGGCCCCCATCTTTAAGGTGGACATCATGGTAACCCCACATTTCTATAGAAGATATCACAGTGACCCCACATCTCTAAAGATGCCATCACGGTGACCCTTCATCTCTATAGAGGACATCATGGTGACTCCACATCTGTACAGAAGACATCATGGTGACCCCATATCTATACAGAAGACATCATAGTGACCCCACTTCTCTATGAAAGACATCCATGCTGACCCCACATCTCTATAGATGACATCAGTGTGACCCCCACCTCTCTATAGATGACATCACTGTGATCCCACATTTCTATTGGTGACATCATGGTGACCCCACATCTCTATAGATTACATCCTTGAGACCTCTCTTCTCTACAGAGGTCAACACGGTGACCCCACATCTCTATAGAAGACATCCTGGTGACCCCACATTTCTCTAATGGACAGCATGGTGACCCCTCATCTATATTGATGACATCATGGTGACCCTACATTTCTATAGATGTCATCATGGTGACCCCCTCATCTCTATAGATGTCATCATGGTGACCCCCTCATCTCTATAGATGTCATCATGGCGACCCCCTCATCTCTATAGAATTCATAATGGTGACCCTGTCATCTCTATAGAAGGCATAATGGTGACTTACTCATCTCTATAGAGGACATCATGCCGACCCCTTATCTCTATTGATGACATCATTGCTGACCCTTCATTTCTAAAGAAGACATCATGGTGACCTCTCATCTCTATTGATGACATCATTGCTGACCCTTCATTTCTAAAGAAGACATCATGGTGACCTCTCATCTCTATTGAGGACATCATGGTGACCCCTCATCTATATTGATGACATCATGGTGACCCCTCATTCTAATGATGACATCACGCTGACCCCCTCATCTCTACTGACCACACCACGCTGACCCCTCATCTCTATTGAGGACATCATTGTGACCCCTCATCCCTATTGATGACATCACGGTGACCCCTCATCTCTATTGATCACATCATGCTGACCCCCCATCTCTATTGATGACCCCTCATTCTAATGATGACATCACGCTAACCCCTCAACTCTATTGATCACACCATGCTGACCCCTCATCTCTATTGAGGACATCACGCTGACCCCTCATCTCTATTGATGACATCACGCTGACCCCTCATCTCTATTGATGACATCACGCTGACCCCTCATCTCTATTGATGACATCATGCTGACCCCTCATCTCTATTGAGGACATCATTGTGACCCCTCATCTCTATTGATCACATCATGGTGACCTCCAAATCTATTGATGACATCATAGTGACCCCTCAGCTCTATTGATGACATCATGCTGACCCCTCATCTCTATTGATCACATCATGCTGACCCCTCATCTCTATTGATGACATCACAGTGACCCCACATCTGTATATAAGATCACTTGTTTCTCACCTCTGGTCTGCTCTCCGCTGTTGCTGGCCCCTGTGGTGGGTGTTCTGTGGGGCCCCGTGGCGGAGCTATGGGCTCCAGATCCTCTGGGGGTCACTAGAGGCGATGGGGTCCTCAGTGGCCCGGATAGAGGAGGAGTTTCCCGGCCAGAGTAGCAGGAAGAGCCTGAACTCTCCGGCACCGCCCACCTGCGGCACAGTACACCCGCTCTGGGGTGTGGCGTCCCGGGTACACCCGGTCTAGTGTGTGAAGAACGTGCAGTACGGGGCGGAGTATACCAGACATCCCCTGCGGGCTGTGGAGTCACAAACACAGCCGATATGGGGCTCGGGGCCCTGCAGGTGCTCTGTGCAGCGTACGGGGAACCCGGGAAACCCGCCCGAGGGCTTCTTAGAGTACCGCAGACACCCGCAATCGGGCGTGGCGTTCCCGAAAACCCGGGCCTGTTGTGTGGAGAGCGGGATACGGGCTGCGCGATGCTTAGGAGGGAAGGGCGGGTGGAGACACCCGGTGTGGTGTGTGAGGGGCCCGGGAGACCCTCTGTGGGGTGAGGAGGACACGGGAACCCATCCATGGCCGGTCAGTGATGACGTCACTCCGCTAGGGCGGGAAATGTGAGGTGAGGGCCGGCCTCCTATCACCTCACAATACACATTCATCAGCATGAGCATTGATCTCTGTACCAGGCCCAAGCCACGGTTATAGTTATAATAAAATATTTATCATTTGTTTTCAACTTTTGTCCTGTATTTTCTATATGCCCCCCAGGAATGGCTGCATGACTTTCCTCAGGATGGTGACAACATGGAGCCTGGCTGTGTACTGTGTGCTTAAATGGTCACTTATTACGTGACCACTGTCCCGGATTTGCAGGGATAGACACGATTTTTAGCTACTTGTCCCGCAATGTCTGAGTCCCGGGAATCACAGCGAGGATAAGAGTCAGGCCTCGTTCACATGAGTGTACTTAACCACTTGCTGACCAGGCCTTTTTCTGATGTTTTTTTCTTACAAGTAAAAATCTTTTTATTTTTGCTAGAAAATAACTTAGAACCCCCAAACGGTAAATATTTTTAGCAGAGACCCCTAGAGAATAAAATGGCGATTGCTGCAATATTTTATGTCACACGGTATTTGCGCAGCAGTCTTTCAAACACAAATTTTTGTGAAAAAATACACTTTAACTACTTGGCGCCCGCACTATAGTCGAAAGACGGCTGCAGCGCGGGCCTTAATTGCCGGGAGGGGAGGGCGTCCCTGGACTTCCCCTTGAGTAAGTGCGCGCCGCGCTCTGTGATCAGCCGAGGTCCGAGGCTGATCACAGATCTGAGTAAGGGGTCGATCCTGGCCCCTTACCACGTGATCAGCTGTCAGCCAATGGCGGCTGATCACGTGATGTAAACGGAAGCTTGATAATCGGTATTTTTTTTTCCTCGCGCTGTCAGCGTGAGGGGAAAAAAAGCTGTTCACCGCCTTCTGTCAGAGGGACTTCGGACCCTCTCACAGAAAGCCGCGGCTGTGCCCACCAATGTCACCTACCAGTGCCCACTGTGCCACTTACCAGTACCACTTACCAGTACCACCTACCAGTACCCACAGTGTCACCCACCAGTGCCCACAATGCCACCTACCAGTGCCCACCGGTGCTGCCAATCAATGCCCTTTATTGTCTAATAATCAGTGCCACAGATCAATGCTGCCTATCAGTGCCACCTATCAATGCCCTTCAGTGCCACCCATTAGTGCCCACCATCAATGCCACCTCTCAGTGCTGCCTCATCAATGCCACCTATCAGTGCTCATTAGTGCTGCCTTATCAGTGCCTCCTATCAGTGTCCATCAGTGCAGCCTATCAGTGCTCATCAGGTCAGCCTCATCAGCACAGATCTGTGAAGGAAAAAAATTACCTGTTTTCAAAATTTTATAACAAACTATGAAACAGTTTTTAGTTTTTTCATAATTTCGGTCCCTTATTGTTTTATTTAGCAAAAAAATAAATAAAAAAACCCAGCAGCAATTAAATACCACCAAAAGAAAGCTCTATTTGTGTGAAAAAATAATAAAAATTGAATTTGGGTGAACTGTAGCATGACCACGCAATTGTCATTCAAAGAGTGACAGCGCTGAAAGCTGAAAATTGGTCTGGGCAGGAAGGAGGTTTAAGTGCCCAGTAAGCAAGTGGTTAATAAATAAAAAAAAATACAAAATTGAAAAGTTAGCCTGATTTTTTTTATAATGTGAAAGATGGTGTTACACCGAATACATAGAAACTTAACATGTCACGCTTTAAAATTGCGCACACTCGTGGAATGGCGATAAACTATGGTACTTACAAATCTCGCCATCATTTTGCCCACAATTTCCAATCATGGGACGCTTGTGCGATGCCAATACTTCTTAATGGTACCCCAATCGCACTGCAATCGCGGCAAATCGAAAAACTCTTGTCGGTCAAAAAGGAGGAGGTTTTTTGAGTGACAGCGGCGCGTGTTGCGATTGGAGTGCCATAAAGACGTAATGGCATTACACAAGCGTGCCACGATTTGGAATGGCGGCAATTCCGTCCGTGATCCGGATCGCTCAGGTGTGAACAAAACCTTAAATAAAAATTAAAACAAAATGTTGATGGTCGAAATACAATTCAAAATACAGTCACATCATCAAAACATGGCAAACAGGATAAATGGCCAACGCGTTTCACGCCTCATACGGCGCTTAATCATAGCTGAAGAAAGAGAGTGTGTACCTAAATATATATATAGGAATACATTTGGCTGATCTAAAAAGTGGACAGCCATTCAAAGATGTTAAAGGTAATCAAGAGAGCTAAACGTTTCTAAAAAGCTTCACCTGGCAAAAATGAAACACGCCTCAGAGTCAGAAATTGTCAGATAGAGCTATCCACACTGAGCTTGGCTGATGGATAGCTGATGGATAGCTCTATCAGCCAATTTCTGACTCAGGCGTGTTTCATTTTTGCCAGGTGAAGCTTTTTAGCGACGTTTACCTCTCTTGATTACCTTTAACATCTTTGGCTGTCCACTTTTTAGATCAGCCAAATGTATTCCTATATATATTTAGGTACACGCTCTTTCGGTTAGCTATGATTAAAGCGGAGGTCCACCCTAAAGTGGACCTTCCGCTCATTGGAATCCCCCCCCCCCTCCGGCGCCACAATTGGCACCTTTCAGGGGGGAGGGAGGTGCAGGTACCTGTACAGTACAGGTATCTGCACCCACTTCCGGGATAGCTCTCTGCGGAAAGGGGCGTAGATTACGCCCCTTTCCAAAAGTCCCCCGTTGCCTGCTGGGAAACACACAGATCCCAGAGGCAGCGGGTCCATCCTTATTGCGCAGCGCGACTCGCGCATGCGCAGTAGGGAACCGGGAAATGAAGCCGAAAGGCTCCACTTCCTGATTCCCATACCCAAGATGGCGGCGGCAGCAGCCAAGAGACGATCGAGAGATCGGCTTCGGGTGCCGACATCGCGAGTGCGCTGGACAGGTAAGTGTCACTATTTTAAAAGTCAGCAGCTGCAGTATTTGTAGCTGCTGGCTTTAAAAAAAAAAAAAAAAAAACGTGGACTCCCGGCGGACTCCCTCTTTAAGTGCCGTTTGAGGTGTGAAACGCGTTAGTTATTTATTCTGTTTGCCATGTTTTGATGATGTCACTGTATTTTGGATTTTATTAGACTAAATAAAGATGCCTTTTTGAAGTGCGGCCATCCAGGAACTTCTTTTTCTCCTTCACTAGGAGCAGAGCCAGCACCTGTGAAGTCTAATTAAGGTGGATATCTTCACTGTGGGTTGGAAGACTAGAGCAGTATCCTTGCACTCAGAATTTTCAGAATGAGGGACACTTCAGGAAGGAAGTAACCTTGCATAGCGAGCGTGGCAAATGTATGGTCAAACTTCTGACAGTGGGAGGAGCCTAAGGGGCGTCATTAAACAAAACTCGGGCTTCCTTGTACCTATAAAATATGCTTTTATTATTGTTTCACACGCAAGAGTCTCATGGATACATACAAACCCCAGCACATTCATTTTTAAAAAGGGATAAAAGCATGCAGTGTGTGGAGTGCATTACGTACAGAGTGCAGGGTTCTGGGATGGTCTATGTACAGAGTGCAGGGTTCTGAGATGAGCTATATACAGGGTGCAGGGTACTGGGATGAGCTATATACAGGGTGCATTGTTCTGGGATGAGCTATATACAGGGTGCAGGGTACTGGGATGAGCTATATACAGGGTGCAGGGTTCTGGGATGAGCTATATACAGGGTGCAGGGTTCTGAGATGAGCTATATACAGGGTGCAGGGTTCTGGGATGAGCTATATACAGGGTGCAGGGTTCTGAGATGAGCTATATGCAGGGTACTGGGATGAGCTATAAACAGGGTGCAGCAGAGGCGTAATTAGAACCTTCAGGGCCCTGGTGTAAGAAACCATGAAAGGCCCCCCGACCTCCAGCCTGGGCCATTCCCTCCGAGCCCAGAGCCCTTCCCACCACCCTTTATGGTCCCACAGCCAATCCCTTACACATGTTGTGCAGTCCTGCAGTCTTGGGCCCCGCCATGGTGGCAGAAGGCCAGAGCCCAGTCGCAAGTACAACTTTTGCTGGTAGTTCTGACAGTGTGGACTGTGAATGGTGTCAGTCAGTAGAGCAGTGGACGGTGTCAGTAGAGCAATGGATATGGTCAGAAGAGCAGTGGACATGGTCAGTAGGGCAGTGGACATGGTCAGTAGGGCAGTGGACATGGTCAGTAGGGTAGTGGATATTGTCAGTAGAGCAGTGGATGTGGTCAGTAGGGTAGTGGATATTGTCAGTAGAGCAGTGGACGTGGTCAGTAGGGCAGTGGACGGGATCAGTAGTTTTTGTGATTTATTTATTTTTTTACCATTATATTTTACAATTCAATTTTTTATAATTTTTTTTTTTTTTTTTACAGTTTTTGATGGGAGGGGGTGGCAGTGGAGGGCAGTATGGTGGGAGGGGTGGCAGTGGAGGGCAGAATGATGGGGTTGAAAGCAGTATGATGGGAGGGGAGGGAGTGGAGGGCAGTATAATGGGAGGGGAGGCAGTGGAGGGAAGTAAGATGGGAGGGGAGGCAGTTGAGGGCAGTAAGATGGGAGGGGTGGTAGTGGAGGGCAGTATGATGGGAGGGGTGGTAGTGGAGGGCAGTCTGATGGGAAGGTTGGTAGTGGAGGACAGTATGATGTGAGGGGTGGTAGTGGAGGGCAGTATGATGGGGGGGTGGTAGTGGAGGGCAGCATTAATGGGGGGTGGTAGTGGATGGCAGTGTGATGGGAGGGGGGGCAGTATGATGGGGGGTCGTAGTGGAGGGCAGTGTGATGGGAGGGATGGTAGTGAAGGGCAGTCAGGGCTGGTGCAAGGCTTTTTGTCACCCTAGGCGAAACCTCCTTGGCTCCACTCCTGACTCTGCCCCCTTTGCCCTGCACATGTATACCCCACCTTTTTAACGAAGTGCCCATCAAATGCAGCATATCAGTACCCATCAACGCAACCTCACCAGCGCCCATTAAATGCAGCCTACCAGCGCCCATCAATTAATGTTTGCTTGCTTCCATTTATTCGGGAGTCGGGACAGTGCTCTGCCGCCACTGTGCCTCTGACACTATATGTGAACAGAGCAGCGGCTGCCTGCTGATGCTGAGACTTAGTTGCTTGTTGCAGAGAGAAGAGAGTAGGAACACCAGTGGCCAGGTGCCCTAGGCAGCAGTGCGCTCTAGGGGGCTGCCTAGTTTGTCTAGTGGTAGAACCGGCCCTGAGGGCAGTATGATGGGAGGGGGGCAGTAGAGGGCAGTATGATGGGAGGGATGGTAGTGAAGGGCAGTAAGATGGGAGGGGTGGCAGTGGAGGGCTGTATAATGGAAGAGTGGGGTAGTTGAGGGCAGTATGATGGGAGGGGTGGCAGTGGAGGGTAGTATAATGGGAGGGGGGGTAGTGGAGGGCAGTATAATGTAAATGGAAGGGGTGGCAGTGGAAGGCAGCATAATGGGAGGGGGAGTAGTGGAGGGCAGCATAATGGGAAGGGTGGTAGTGGAGGTCAGTATGATGGGAAGAGGGGCAGTATGATGGGGGTGGTAGTGGAGGGCAGTATGATGGGAGGGGGGCAGTGGAGGGCAGTATGATGTGGGGTGGTAGTGGAGGGCAGTGTGATGGGAGGGATGTTAGTGAAGGGCAGTCAGGGCTGGTGCAAGGATTTTTGGCACCCTAGGCGAAACCTCATTTTGCCGCCCCCCTTGATTCCACTCCTGACTCTGCCCTGCACATTTATACCCCACCTTTTTAATGAGGTGCCCATCAAATGCAGCCTACCAGCACCCATCAAATGCAGCCTACCAGCGCCCATCAATTAATGTTTGCTTGCTTCCATTCATTCGGGAGTTGGGACAGTCCTCTGCCGCCACTGTGCCTCTGACACTATATGAGAACGGAGCAGCGGCTGCCTGCTGATGCTGAGACTTAGTTGCTTGTTGCAGAGAGAAGAGAGTAGGAAGGCCAGTGGCCGGGTGCCCTAGGCAGCAGTGCGCTCTAGGCGGCTGCCTAGTTTGTCTAGTGGTAGCACCGGCCCTGAGAGCAGTATGATGGGTGGGTGGCAGTATGATGGGAGGGGTGGCAGTGGAGGGCAGTATAATGGAAGAGTGGGTTAGTGGAGTGCAGTATGATGGGAGGGGTGGCAGTGGAGTGTAGTATAATGGGAGGGGGGGTAGTGGAGGGCAGTATAATGTACATGGAAGGGGTGGCAATGGAGGGCAGTATAATGGGAGGCGAGCAGTATGATGGGAGCGGGTGATAGCGGAGGGTAGTATAATGGGAGGGGGAGCAGTGTAGGGCAGTATGATGAGAAGAGGTGGTAGCGGAGGGTAGTATGATGGGAGAGGGGGCAGTGGAGGACAGTATAATGTAAATGGGAGGGATGGCAGTATAATGGGAGGGGGTAGTGGAGGGCAATAGGGGGGGACTGTACAGCATGACTGGAAGGGGGCAGCATATGGGAGGGAGCAGAGTGACCATGAGTGTCCTCAGGGCACTGCAGGGAGCATTTCTCCTACCTTTCCTCCAGGGGCAGGAACAGCCTTCAGGGTAGATCCACAGTCAGAGCTTAGGTGTGAGGAGGAGGAACCCTCCTCCGGGTCGGTCTGAATGCTGGGGCTCCACTCTCCTCCTCATTGTGACCTTACTGGTTGCTAGAGGCCAGGTGGGCCGTGCCTAGCAACCGGTTGCTTGGGCAGTGAGCCAGACAGCGTCTGGGGGTGAAAAATAAAGCGCGTCTTGGCCAGAAGTTCAGCGGGCAGTAAGGGACAGCGGCGATGCGGCAGCATTTTTTTAGGGGGCATCAGATCGGCCAAGGGGGCAATTCCGGGACATTGTATTGTCCCGGAATGAAGGTGCCCGGGAGGCAAGACAGACCTCCAACGGCAGGACTTTCACGGGCAATCTGGGATGGTTGGGAGGTATTTTGTAACATGTTACAAAAGGTGAACTTATCCTTTACGTGTACATCTACATTAGCGCGTTGTTTTGCCTGCACTGGATAAATGGATGTTCAGTGCAGCTCCATACAGGCAGCCCGCTCATTCCAATTGGGACACAAGCAATGCTCCCAACTTCACAGCTGTGCGGCCCCCAGTGCACACTGCCTGCAGTCTCGGCTGTGCTCTCGTGTCAGCTGTCAAATTGGGTTGGCATCTGTGTCTGAGCAGCTGCTGGGTCCCAAATGACATCAATGGGTCTGCACAGAAGACAGAACACACCTGTGCATCCCTATGCGGACAAACCCAGCCTTTGCACACCACATTGCCCACTCACACAAGCTGCAGCTAAGACTAAACCAACCCCTGAAATTGCATTAAAACATTAGAGCTTATATGAGGTTTGAGGTCTCTTGCACATGAGCAGCTCAGCCAGTTCAAGGTACGTTTTTGCATCTTTCACCTACCTGAGAAGTCCAGCACACATCCTACCTGTTCTCAGAACAGGTGGTTAGGTTCTCACCCACTATTAATGGACACCAGTGATGACCCCCTCATCTCTATACCTGGACTAGAGGCCTAAAGCCTCGTGCACACAATCAGATTTTCAGAAGAACGTTTGTCCATTCTTTGTTGCATGCTAGTCTCATGTTGAAAGTAAAGAGGTTACTCACCATACAAAAATTCCCGTACGACAGAAGTCAACTTCAGAAGTGACATAACGCGTTGAATAGTTTTGTATTTATTCTTTCATTTCTGAGCATGGAAGTCTTGCTCTTATGTTTTTCTTCGGACGAAAACCATACTAATTAAACAAAAATTGGATGTTGTGTTCACATACAATTACAATTTTATAGTCTGCACATCCAGCTTTTGTGATACGAAAAATCAGATCGGCTGTTGAAACAATCCGAATATCGGCAGATCGTTCATCGGACATAATTTTACTTCCAATTTTTGGATCATGTGTACGGCCCTTCAGCAGTTAGGTTTTCATCCACCATTGATGGACACCAATGATGAATCCTCATCTCTATACCTGGACAAGAGGTCTTAGCCCTTGTACATACGGTTGGAGATTCCAACAGAATGTGTCCGATCGGACCGTTTTATCAGATATTATGACTGTGTGTGGTCTACATCGGACTGTTTCCGTCGGAGTATCCGACGGACCAAGTTTTCCAACTTGTTGGTAAAATTTTCCGACAAAATGCTCCAATCGGACATACTCCGATCGGAATTCTTTACACATGATCGGACAAAGTGCCACGCATGCTCAGATCAAATTCCTACACCAAAGCTATTGGCTACCAGCGTGAACGTAGTCCCGTCGTAACGAAATAACGCCCTCACGTCAGATTTTCCGTCAACTTTGCCCGACCATGTGCATGCAACAGTTTCGGACAAAATCCGACGGATTTGGTTTTCGGAATCTCCGACCTTGTGTACAAGGGCTAAGTGGTTAGTCTTACATCTGCCATTGCTGGACACCAGCAATGACCCCTCATCTCTAGAGCTGGGCAAGACGCCATAGCGGCTGAAAAGTTTTATATCTGCTATTGATGGACACCAGTGATGACACCTTATCGCTATAGCTGGGCAAGAGGCCATAGTGGTTAAGTTTACATTAAGGCCTCTTTCACACGGGGCGGATCAGTAATGATCCGCTCGCTCAGCGGGGATCGCTCCGTTGTCCCCGCTGAGCCGGCCGCGGACAGGGCGGTCTCCGCACACTGTGCAGGGACCGCCCTGTCAGCTCTCCGCTCTCCTCTATGGGGATCGGATGAGCACGGACCGTCTGTCCGTGTTCATCCGATCTGCAGACGGACAGAAAAATAGGATTTTCCTCCGTCTGCAGAATCGGACAGTTGCGGAGGCGGACAATAGCGGGTGTCTGCGGATGCTCATCCGCAGACACCCGCTATCCCATAGGGATGAATGTATGTCCGTATTTCATCCGCAAACGGATGGATGAAATACGGACATACCATCCGCATGTGTGAAAGGGGCCTTACTGTTGATGAACACCAGTGATGACCCTTCTTCTCTATACCTGGACAAAAGGACCTCTTTCACACTGAGGCAGTTTTCAGGTGTTTTAGTGCTAGAAATAGTGCCTGAAAACTGCCTCAGTGTGAAAGGAGTCTAAGGCCTCTTGTCCAGGTATAAAGAAGAGGGGTCATCACTGGTGTTCATTGGCAGTAGATGTAAACCTAACCACTATGGCCTCTTGCCCAGCTATAGCGATAAGGTGTCATCACTGGTGTCCATCAATAGCAGATATAAAACTTTTCGGCCGCTAGTGGGCCGCTTTTAACCCCAAAGAAGAGGTTAAAAACTCCTGTGTTGCAGCGCTTCCCAAGAGCTTTTCAGGAGCTTCGGAAGCGCTGCCTATTCATTGCAGGGGCCGAGGCATTTTGGAAGCGCTGTATACAGCACTCCCAAAGCGCCCCAAAAGTATAGCATTCTTAAAAGTATTTCTGGTTGTCAAATTAATGATGATAAATAAATGTTAGTTTTGATCACTAATTTATGATTTCAAAGTGTTTTACATATTAATAGACAGTAGTGACCACAAATGATGGGGACAAGAATGAAAAATGCTGGGATCAGAATGATAGTCGTTTCTATTTATCAACATTCAATTTGCAACAGTCATGAGCTGAAAATTGTGTGTGATTGCTGAACAAAAAAAATGAAAACGTTGTCCCTTTTTCATACACAGGAAAGCCTCAGCCAGGCAGTGGAAAGTGGCAGCCAGGAGGTGGCCGGGCCCAGTAGCCTGCCCGAATTCCAGGTCCCTCCCCTCCGCATTCCAACAAAAAGTCCCAGGAAGAGGAGTAACCTGGAGGAGGCTGCAATTGGCCTATTTTGGAAAGGCTACTGCGGCCCTCAGAACCCCTCCAATAATCAAGAGGAATATGCCTACATGGCAGCCTGCAAAATGCAGGAAATGGAGGGCAGCCAACGCCGCTTATGTGGGTATCTGATCTTACAAGCCCTAAATAAGGGGTGGAGGGGTGAACTCACAAACCAAAGCCACGTTTGTGAGTTCAACCATGGTCTTCCTCCTGCTCCATCTCCCGCCACAAATACAACACCAGAGCCACAGCCTGAAAGGAAGTGTATAAGACAGACCAGAGAGTGATGGCCTGGGTTCAGTCTGGTCTGACAAAAGATGCAGGCTGTTGTAGGACCACAGTCTGGGGCCATATATGTCATCTGCTGCTGTTCCTGATCTCTTGTAGTCCTGGACCGGATTGTGCTCACTATTGTATGGACTCCTCAGGCCACCAATTTCGACTGTATAATAACTGATATGTGCCCTGGGGTACAAAGGCTTTGCAAATTTCACCAGTTTCTCCAGCAGTGCCTTCCTCTTTATTTTGGTTATGACCCATAATAAATGGCTATTTTTTTTTTAATGACATACTTGCCTATGGTGGTAGACTGAAAGCTCGAAGTGAATAATACTTTACCGTACAAAAAAAAAGTATATATATATATATACACACACACACACACACACACACACACACACACACACACACACACACACACACACACACACACACAATAAGAGCTGGGACTGGTGGCTACAGGGGTCTGATACCTGTGGATAGTGTAGTGTAACCATAGACGCTTGCAATAATCATTGGGATATGTACCTCTGAATATAACTTCCTTTTATTTACAATATACGCAATCATAGACCTGGCCCTTCAGGCAAAGTATACCTGCTTCTTGTATACAGTATTTGAGATACGCAATGTAACGTTCTTTTCATCTCTATGTATGAAATCAATATAACATGTATGCACTGTATTATTATTATTTTCTCTTTAATAAAAACCCTTTGTGTAACATAAAAAAAAAAAAAAAAAAAAAGAAAGGACAGTTTGTGAGTAGGCGGGTACATTTCCAAAATACAATGTCAAAATAACAAGGAACATCTACGCCGATCTCCTTGAGATTAAAAAATACAAGATAATGGTGTTGTGGTAACTTGACACACAAAATGAGAAAAAAATATTATGGAGATCTTGATATTAAAAAAAAAAAAAAAATAATAATATATATATAAAAACAAAAAAAATAGAAACATTATCATGGAGATCTGAGGAAAAAAATAAATATGATTCAGGAGATAACGATAAATAATAAAGAAATCAGTTTGTCAGAACTCAGTGTGAATATGAGCAACGAAACAACTTAATTATTATAGCATTATAAAGAAGAGAATGCGCTGCGTTAAAATATTTTAAAAATTGCAGCGTGACAAATGTGCTATCTCCATTACAAAAGCTAGTTTTACCAGACCGAGCGTTTCCATCTCGTAATTTATTGCGCACGCAGAATTGTGTACACACGATCAGAATTTACAAGAACGGATTTTGGTGTTGGAAAATTTGACAATCAGCTCTCAAATTGTGTGTGATGGAAATTCCGATGGAAAACGTCCAATGGAGCCTACACACGGTCGGATTTTCCAACAGAAAGCTCCCATCTGAAAATCCGACCGTGTGTACGGGGCATTAGCGGTTAGGTTTACATCTACTATTGATGGAAACCAGTGATGACCCCTCATCTCTATAACTGGACTCGAGGCCTTGGTGGTTAGGTTTTACAGCTACTTTTAGAGCCCATTCACACTAAAGCAGAACAAACGCTGCAGTTAATAAAAGACTAAACCGGACCCTTGAAATTGCTTTAAAAAAATGTTAGCGTTTATATGAGGGTTGAAGCCTCTTACACATGGGCAGTTCAGCCAGTTCAAGGTACTGTAAATTTAGGCATCTCTCTCCCACCTGGGAAGTCTAGGTGCAGAGAACATCCCATCTCTTCTCAGGGCTGGTCCCAAACCCAATTTTAACCTGTGGAGTGCAATACTGGTAATTTTTAACATTAAAGAAGGAATTCTGTGTTATGCCAGTGCACTATATTTTGTGCTTTCATACTTTAACGTCGATTTCGATTCCTTTATGGCTATTTTTTTTTTTTTTTTTATTAAAGTTTTTGTGTCCAGAGTGCTCTAAATGCTTGCTTTCTACATTTCAGAAACTTGTCCCCGAATAGACAGGCCCATAAACCCCAGTACCATTCCGTACAGCCTTTGGCCCCATCCGGCAGCTGCCTGCCATGGACTTTGACAGGCTGCCTGCGGGGAAGCTGGATGCTGCGCCTGACCCTCCCAGGTGCCCTGCAGCTGAACAGCCCCTGTGCAAGGGACCCTAAAACGAGAAGTGCGGGATCTGAAAAAACAAATACACATATTCATGTTGGTGAACGAGGCATTGATCCGATGCTGCAGCTGTCCCCCGTCACCTCTACACCGAGAGTTGAGCAATCAAACACCAGTGATCATTCAGTTTCCAGTCTTCACTGAGCAAAGAGCCAGGGACTGTTAGCCACCGGCTCTCCACTCTGCTCCTGCAGTGCCCATTGCGGGGGTAGGAGCGGCTTGCCCAGGGGCTGAGCAGTAAGCTAGCTGCTGGTCAGGCATCTGCATGGATCCCAACATTAAAGTCAGGATCTCTCCAGCGTATGGACCAGCTAGATAAGTTGTGTCAGTCGACAGTGGGCTGAATATGGGTCACAGGAGTGCAGAATGAAGTGCACTCCTGTGAGCCCCAGAAGTACAGTAAAGCACGTTTGGCTGTACTTCTCCTGTGGATGACAGGAGTGCACTTCATTCTGCACACCTGGGACCCGTTTTCAGTAGACTGAAGTCCACTGTCGGCCTAGGCTAGGGCAAGAGCACAACAATGGAGTCCGGATCCACCCACATACCTGGACTGACACCCAGCTCAGCCTCCCAGTGAGCCACTGATAGCCTAAGCCAGTGGCTCCTGCCCCCCTCCACAGCCCAGTGCTCCAGTCACCAGTTCTCTGCTCGCGGAGCTGTGAGAACCGAGCGATCGGTGGTGTTCAATCGCTCAGTTCTCAGTTTTAGAGGAGCCGAGGAACAGATGCAGCATCGAAACAATGCTGCATCCAGCTAGGCAAGTATGAATCTTTAAAAAACAAAAACACCATCTTTTAAAAAGGTTAAAACATGAGCAATGGAAACTTATTGTTACAAGAAAATAAACACACCATCTTACTATTTGTCATGTTTATTGCACTCTCTGTCATGGCTTAATAGTAACACAGCAGTCAAAATGCTGACACCAAAAACAGTGCAATTGTTTATTTAAATAAAAAAAAAAAATTAAATTATAAGCTATACAAGAAATGGTAACAAATGTTCCTTGCAGTTTCCTCTTAATATGCATGTATAGCGAACACGTTTTGTTCTAGTTTTGGATGGAAAGGCCGAGACCTCCAGTCAGTTTTTTTTTTTTTTTGCTGTCCCCTTTTGTTCAGAATTCCCTTCATTTCCTGTCCTGCAGTTGCAACAGAAAGCAAAAAGAAATCCAGTAACAGTGGTCACAAGAAAACACTGGAAGATTTCTCCTGAACTTAGTTGTTGACAACTGTAAAAGTTTGCATTTTCCATCACTTTGAGCCCGTCCACACTAGCAGTGCGCAGAAGTGATGCATTGTAATGATGCATCAGAAGTTTTTTTTTTTTTTTATTGAAATGTCTCATTTATCTTAGACCCCATTCACACCTGAGCATTTTGTAGCTTGAAGCCTGAAGCTGCAAAACGCTAGAGGGGAAAAAAATCTATTCTCAATGGAGATGGTTCACATCTCCACTCCATGTCGCCTGAAGCTCAAACAAGTTCCGGACCCTTTGTCGCTCGAATTGAGCAGATTTGGGCATTTTTCTTCTTTTAACATTGGTGACCTTTTGCCTGCACAAAATCGCGGTAAAAAAAGCTGCAAAAAAACGACGCAAAATCGCGGTAAATTCGAGCGATTTTCTGCTTGAAAACGCTACGCTCAGGTGTGAATGCAGCCTTAAAGTAGTTGTAAACCTTTGGGATTTTTTTTGTTTTTTTTATAAAAACAACAAACATGCCTAAACTTACCTGCTTTGTGCAACAGTTTTGCACAGAGAAGCCCTGATTATCTTTTTCTGGGGCTCCCTGCCAGCGCTCCAGGCCCCTCCTCTTCATCGAGTGCCCCCACAGAAAGCCGCTTTCTATGAGGGCACCAATGCGGGCTTGCTACCGAGTCCCACTGCTGCTTCCATTGACACAGAAAGCAGGACTCGCCCTTGCCCCCCGCACCACAGAATTTGATTGACAATCTGTCCAATGAGGGGAGAGACAGGCGGATGGAGCCACTGCGTTTGTGCATATTGCTGGATCAGATTCAGGTAAGAACAAGCGGGGGGGGGGGGGGGGAATGGGGCTGCAGCACAGAAGTTTTTTTTTTTTTTTTTTTTTTACCTTAATGCAAAGGGAGCATTAAAGCGGAGTTCCACCCAAAAATGGAACTTCCGCTTTAGGGGAAGGTGACCCCCTGACATGCCACATTTGGCATGCCATTTTTTTGGGGTGAGCGGAAACCCTCTGGAAGGAAGTTCACCAGAGCTCCCCCCTCCCTCTCGGAAATCTGGGACATGTCACAGGTCCCAGATGATTTCTGGGCCAGTCAGTGCGCAGCACGGCTCGTACATGTACAGTACATGCCCAGTTATGAAGCCACAGCCAGGCGTCCACAGTGACAATGCCGGTGATGCAGAGAGGAGGGGGAGAGGAGCGGGGCTTCGTTCCCCCCACATCGCTGGACCCAGGGACAGGTGAGTGTCCGATTATTGAAAGATAGCAGCTGCAGTATTTGTAGCTGCTGACTTAATTTTTATTTTTTTCAGCGGAACTCCGCTTTAAGGTGAAAAACCAAAGGTTGTAGAACCACTTTAATGGATCACAGCGTGTTGCACTGTAGTGCATTATAACACACTGCACTGAAAAAAATAAAAAAAAATTAAAAAAAGTGCAGCATACGCTACTTTTTTCAATGCAAATCACCATAGCAACCAAGCCAATAGGACATAAATGCAAATTGCCTGGTTTATGCGTTGGGACTGTTGGGTAAAGCCTGGTACACACCGAGTGTCAGCTCCAGTTGGAGCCACTGTAATAACAATACAAAGTTAGTATAGCCATCTCCCCTGCCAGAACACTCTGATCAGCGCTCTCTGCCATTGGCTGAGAGTACTGAGTGGGAGTCGGTTGGCTGCTGCTTTTCCAGCATGCTCAGCTGGCTTCTGTCAGACAGGGTGGCATACACACAGGCCGAATGTTGGCCGTCTTTTTTCTCCTTTGAACCAGCCGATGTCTCCCGACATTCGTGCGGTGTACGGGGGCTTTAGGCTGCCCATTGCGGTCTAACACATACGGTGCGAGCAAACCCTTTTTTTGTCTCTGACAAAAGTCACTAGGAGAAAGAGGGGGGGAATATCCCTAAACAGCAAAATAAACTGACAGGGGTTCTAATCCAATCCTTTCCTCCATATGAAATAAAAAGTTTTGTCTATACATAGACTTTAATCCGCTCTACATGTATGCACAAACATAGAACGTCAGACTATTGATTTCCACGCCATGTCTTAAAAGTTGAAAATCTGTTACTTTATCACATTAGATCTGTCAATTTGCAGTGACATGATTGGTTGGTCATGGTGTCTCTCAGACTCTGTTCACATCTAGGCATATGGGGGGCGTCAATCACGTTAAAAAACATGCAAAACAGAATCGTGTGATGCCCGTCACCCAAAAGAAGCTCCTGTATTTCATTTAGGCGACAGGCGTCCCACGATTCTGTTTGTGCGTTTTTACAGCGATTGTCGCTCAACGAATCGCGGGGGGGGGTAAAGAAAAAAAAAAAAAAAAAAAAAAATCACACTACGTTTGGGGTGCTATTTAAAATCGACGTACAATTTGCCGCTATTGCGAATCAGGGGGCAGAATCACGGCAATTCCGCCCACGATTTGGAACGCGGAGATGTGAACGGAGCCTAAAGCCTGAATCAAGCAATGAGATCAGTAGGAGATTCAGAACAATGTAACTAAATCTGAATCATCTGGCCCCAGCAGACGAAGCATGTGGCACATTACAAGATACACTGTGACAGCGATACATGGTTCAAGCCCATCTCCAGGAAGAAGTCAACCCTCCATCTAAACCCCTTCAGTCCTTCTTAAATACCCCATGGGGTGTTCTATACTCACCTAAGTCAGCCGTATAAATTCTCACCAGCACCATTCTTCTCTGGATCCTGGAGAGGACCCCGCCTCCTGTGCATGGAAGATGACTAGGGACACCCCCCCCCACCCCCAACGTCATGTGACCACAGATTCAGGTGAGAAAAGGACATTTAGGTAGAACTAGATGGGAGAGGGAGCTCAACTTTGATTTGATTAGGTTTATAAAAAAAAAAAAAAAAAATAGCAAAGGCTCGGAGGCTGCCTTGTAGTGTGTACCCTAAAGAGGAGATGACCATGGCAATCGCCGACACCCAGCGCCTCATTGCGGAAAAGTAAATGGATCAGCAGACAGCGGTGGCGGAAGGCCGTAGAGGGTAGAAAACTGGCAGGGAACACTAGCAGCTGATTGGTAGAAGGCTTCTCCTTGTGGACTCTAGCTTGCTAGCTCAGGTTGTACATTAATTCTACGCAGGACCTCTTCAGGCATACAAAACACTGGATTCACAGGCTTGATGCCTTCCTCTCCCAGCAGAGACAGCCCAGCAATCCCGAATAGTGTATGAAATGGATCCACCTGCAAGAGACAAAATAAACGGCTTTAATTCCTTCTTCATAAGAAGTAACACATTTCATTTTCTTCTGTCTTTATAAATTCTGAGCTGTTCCGATGTCTCGCTTCCAGCCTCTGAAAACAGGTGCAAGCCTTCCCTTGATAACAGTGTCTGTGGGGCAGCTGTTAAAAAGCATCTCCTTCATACCAACTGTCTAACCGATGGACGTATAATCAAGGCGGCTTGTAGAAAAAAAACAGTAAGGCTACGTTCACATATATGCCAATTAGATGCGTTTTGAACTGCATCCTATTTGCGTGACGTGAACTAAAATGGCTTTAAATAATATCTCTATCTAATATATCTCTCTCTCTTTATATATATACATCTCTCTCTCTCTTTATATATATACATCTCTCTCTCTTTATATATATACACATCTCTCTCTCTCTTTATATATATATATATATATATATACACACATCTCTCTCTCTCTCTCAATACACACCAAACTGAGCATGTGCAGAGTGCCCCCAAGGCTATGTACTATCAGCAGACAGACTGGAGACTGTAGAAGGGGAGGATCAGAGAAGACAGGACCAAAGAGCCTTTTTACACAATGCGGAGGATTAACCCCTTAGGTTCCACAGTGAGTATAACAAGCATCCTTTAGTTTTGTATACAGACGGATTTTACTGCTGCGGGTTTAGTATCACTTTAACGTGTACCTGCAGTACGCAGCGAGCAGAAACGGAAAGGAAAGCCGACACCAATAAATGGGACACCAATAAACTGCCCACCATGAGTTACGTTGTTTAATTTTCACCAGTTGTACTGCATTAATATTTTATTATTATTATGTATAAATATTTAGCCGCTGTGAATTATGGAAGCAATGATCAGGCACGTTCGGTGACACTGTGCCGTGCTGTGGAAGGCAATCCCTGGATAGATGTTGAAATCTGCTTGGCATTAAAGGGACTCTGTAGCCACACCATTCATTTCAACAATCTTCTCATAAGATTAGATGAGCATTGAACAGATTTTTTTAGGCATTTTGTTTACCAGTTAAATCCTCCCTTGTGTCCAACAGCTCCGAGATTGCTGCTGGGTGTTGCAAGCTTGGATGTGATGTCAGCAGCCCCGGCAGACTCAGAGCTGCCACACTATAGTATTTCCCTACGTTCCTTCCCCGGCAGTTCTATAAGTTTATGTAGAGGGAAAGAGGAGCTGGGCCAGCACAGAGGGCAACTGGATACTGCAAAAAAAAAAAAAAAAAAAAAAAGGAGGAGAAGGGGCTATGACGTGAAAATAGGGAGGGGGCTGTGCTAAGGAATGGAGTCTTCTGAAGTGATCCAGCTAGCAAAGTTCAGAGGGCCTTCGTAAATGAATAAAAAGTTTATGAAAAGAAAAAACCACGGCAAGTAAGAGTTTAACCACTTGTCGACTGCTGCACGCCGATATACATCGGCACATTGGCAGCAGAGGGCAAATCGGCGTACCTGTACATCCTCTCTAAGAGGCGGGGATAGCAGGCACACGCGCCCGCCACGTACAGTGCGACCGTGCCCGTGGGACTTGGTGTCCGCTGGTCTTCCAGCAAATCGTGTCACAGAGCCTCAGAACGGGGAAGTGCCTATGTAAACAAGGCATTTCCCTGTTCTGCCTAGTGACAAGACAGATCTACTGCTCCCTGTCATCGGGAGCAGTGATCGCTGTCATGTGACTAGTAGCCCATCCCCTCACAGTTAGAATCACTCCCTAGGACACACTTAACCCCTTGATCGCCACCTAGTGGTTAACCCCTTCCCTGCCAGTGTCATTTACACAGTAATCAGTGCATTTTTATAGCACTGATTGCTGTATAAGTGACAATGGTCCCAAAATAGGTGACATTGAAAACATTCTACAGGTTGCATGTTTTGCATTACAGAGGAGGTCTAGGGCTAGAATTATTGCTCTCACTCTACTGATCGTGGTGATACCTCACATGTGCGGTTTGAACACTGTTTTCATATGCGGTCGCTTCTGCACACGAGCTCGGCGGGACGGGGCATGTTTACATTTTTAATTTTTTCTTATTTAAATTTACCTTTTATTTTTACACAGTTTAAAAAAAAAATAATAATAATAATATTGTGTCACTTGTATTCCTATTACAAGGAATGTAAACATCCCTTGTAACAGAAAAAAAGCATGACAGGACCTTAAATATGAGATGCGGGGGCAAAAAAATAAATAAAAATTTGTCATTTAACCACTTCCCGACCGGCACACACCGATGTATGTTGGCAGAATGGCACGGACAGGCAAATGGGCGTACCTGTACGGCCCTTTAAATTTGCCACCGTGCCATCGGTCGGGACCTCTGAGTCGGATCGTGGGTCCTGCGGACTTGATCACTGCGGGGATACCCGCGATCGTCTCACAGGGAGATGCTAATGTAAAAAAGCATCTCCCCGTTCTGTCTAGTGACACTGACACTGATCAGCTCTCTGTAATCAGGAGCAGAGATCAGTGACGTGTCACATGTAGCCACACCTCCCACAGTTAGAAACACTCCCTAGGACACACTTAACCCCTACACTGCCCCCTAGTGGTTAACCCCTTCTCTGCCAGTGTCATTTACACAGGAATCACTGCATTTATATAGCACTGATTGCTGTATAAATGTGCCAAAAATGTCCGATGTGTCCCCCATAATGTCGCAGTCACAATAAAAATTGCTGATCGCCACCATTACTAGTAAAAAAAAAAATTATTAATAAAAATGCCATAAATCTATCCCTTTTGTAAACGCTATAACTTTTGCTCAAACCCATGAAACGCTTACTGCGATTTTTTTTTACCAAAAATATGTAGAAGAATACGGCCTAAACTGAGGAAAAAAATGTTTTTTTTATATATTTACTATAGCAAAATGTAAACAATAATGCGTTTTTTTCAAAATTGTCTCTATTTTTTTATTTATAGTGCAAAAAATAAAAACTGCAGGGGTGATCAAATACCACCAAATAAAAGCTCTATTTGTGGGGATAAAAAGGACGTCAATTTTGTTTGGGAGCCACGTCGCACGACCGCGCAATTGCCAGTTAAAGCAGCGCAGTGCCAAATCGCAAAAAGTGGTCTGTTCTTTGACCAGCAAAATGGTCTGGCGGTTAAGAAAATGAAAAAATAAAATGGCCCTTTAAGAGCTATGGGCGGAAGGGATGTTTTGACGTCGCTTCCGCCCTGCATCTTCCCCTCACGCATCTCCATGCACAGCCACAGGAAGGATCCGATCACCTCCGCCGCTGCCGACGACTAACTAGGCGGAGGGCATCGGATCGTGTCGGGAGGGCCGATAAAAGTGATCTTGCAGCGCAGAAACTACTTTTATCTTGTAGCAGACAGCCAGCCGAACGCAGGGATACCGGGTTGTGGCAGCTAGCTGCTGCCATAACAATATCCATCCTCAAAGGACGGGGCGTACATCGGCGTGCGGCGGTCTGTAAGTGGTTAATGCGGCGTTCCACACATTTTTTACTTTATTAAAAGTCAGCAGCTACAAAAAGTGTAGCTGCTGACTTTTAATAAACACTGACCTGTCGCACGGTCCAGCGATTCGGGCACCCGGAGCCTCGCTCCTCTCCCCCTCCTCAGCACCGTCATAGCAACTGTGGGCACCCGCCTGTGACAGCTTACGGCTTCACGGCTGGGCACCCACTGCGCATGCACGAGTCACACTGAACTCTGCTTTTGGCCAGTCAATCTTCTGGGACCTGTGATGTGTTCCAAAAGATTGCTGGCAGGGAGGGGCCGCCTAGGGAGAGAGGAGTCACCACCTAGGAGGCCAAAAAGAGGAAGAATGAAGGACAGGAAGTCCCACTAAAAAAGCAGTTACCCACTCCCCCCCACAAAAAAAATGACATGCCAAATGTAAGGGGGCGAGGAGTGCTTAAAGCGCAAGCTCCACTTTTGGGTGGAACTCCGCTTTAAAAGCATTAGATCACATCAAGATCGGTATGCTGTCACCGCTGACAGTGCTTCCATTTTCACCTGGTCTTCCTTCCGGGTTCATGGGCTCCGGCCATTTGAAAGGTTAAGTTGTGAGGAGGTCACCCTCGTGCATGCATGAGTCATAGCCGCTGCATAGCTCTCTTACTGGACGGCATGCCATCTATTGACAGTGCAGTGCACATGCACTGGTGACATCAACGACTGCTACTAAAGTAAATATCTCCTGAATGGTAAATGTTTAGGCCCCTTTTACACGAGCCTCTGTTTTGCGGGGGGGTTGGAGGGTCGCTCCCCTGTTCCCCCTACTGAGCATGCAGATGACAGGTCTGTCTTTGCTTACCGAGCAGACGGAAGATGGATAGAGTCCCGCACTCCTCTATAGGGAGACTGGATGAAAACGGGACTGCTTGTCCGTTTTCATCCAATCCACTAGACGGATGGAAAATAAGACCTCCATCGTCTGGATTTGGCAGAGAGGATCGGATAGCAGTGAGTATCAGTGGACATGTCACCACTCACATCCACCGCTCCATAGAGGTGAATGGAGTGTCCAACCAGGTCCCTGGACCTGATCGTACTGCCTGTGTGAAAGGAGCCTTAGGAGATATTTACTTTGCCTGCAAGTAAGCCTCATTATAGGCTTGCTTGTTGGCATTTACTAGCGCTTTAACACTTTGCTTACCATATCACCAGGCCGGTCTGCAAATCCTCCCGTCTCTTCATCCTGACAGGCCAAAATAAACATGCGTAACTTCTCTCTGTCAATCCAGTGAAGTCTTCCAATTATCCTCAGGGAGGCCAAGACCCACCAGGAATAGCAAACATCCGGAAGCTGGAAAACATGTTGAATTTCTCTGTTATAGGTTAATGCACAGTTCCACCATTCAGCACTTCTGAGAACAAGTCAATGTAATAAGCAGTAATTAAAAGAGAAGAAAAAAAAAAAAAAAAAAAAGTGCAATGTTCTGCTGACACAGCCTTTTTAGCAGCACTTGCAAATGAACAGAATGATTTCTTGCCAAAAAACGACCCATCAACGGCGGCTCATTTCAGCAATTTAACTATCACAAGACTAAATATACTACTGTGGTTTTCCTTCTCAGCAGCATGCCACTTGGAAACCATCCATCTGTCCTTCATCGGTGAGAGCCCTCTGAGCTTTGTGAAAGCACACAATGCAGGTTTTGCACGTTCTCAGATTTATTTATTTTTTTCGAAAGTTGAACTCCAGCCAAAAGCTAAAAGCTAAAAATGAAATAACAAAACCAACCTTTGTTGCAATATTTAGCTTCAATTTAGAACTTCTCCCCTTAGTACTTTTTTCTGCAGCAAGATTTCCTCAGTCTTATACGGTGGCGGTGCATCCATAAAGGCGCACGGGCGCCGCCCCCTTTTTCCTGCCATCCCCTCTAACACCAATAGATAGATTAATGCAATGCATGAATCTATCTATTGCCGCTGCTGCCACCCCCTATTCAGGCTCCCGTCCCCCTTTTCAGGCACCTAAATTACAGCTGCGGGGGGGGGGGGGAGGGGGGTTGAAGCACCTGATTAGAGCCATTGGTTCTAATAGGCGTCAAAAAAGGTGACCTGCGAGCGCCATGCTGGGAACTCACAGGTCACTCAGCTGTGTTAGGAAAGCGAATATTTATTCGCTTTTCTAACACTAAACTGTCTCTCTGCCAATCAGTTGCCTGGATTTGTTACCTGTTACCCGATTGTCTGAAACGTCAGGTGCTGTGATTGGACACTTATCAGGCGTCCAATCATTGAGGATGGGAGAAGACATCAAGGAGCTGTCCCACCAAGACAAGGTAAGTACAGACAACAGGCGGGGTGGGGGCGTTGTTTAATGGCACAGTAGCTGCATTTGATTGGGCACAATGTCTGCGTTTGACTGGGCACAGTGACGGCAGTTGATGGCCCAATGGCTGTGATTGATGGTATAGTGAGGCTGCAATTGATGGGAGTTTTTTTCTGAATTTTTCAGTTTGTTTGCGCCCCAACAACATTTTTGAGCACCAGCCACCACTGATCTTATAACCAGCATCATTCAACCACTTCCTCTGACCCTAGGTTGTTCTGGACCCACCCTCAAATAAAATGCACTGTAATAATGACACTGGGTAGGAAGGGGTTAAGGGGTAGAATCATGGTTTAAATCTATGACTATGTGTAATGTGTTGCTGAGCAGGGAAAGAAAAAACAAGATCCCCCCCGTTTGTGAACACAGCTCTGTATTGTTTACAATGACAGAGCTGTAATCAGTGCTGATCAATCACGAGCCGGGATCCGGTGATCGGCATGTGCTGTAACAAATCACATCACAGTTGGGCGCACGTGGATCACATACTAGGTACTTGATCCAGCGCAGGAGAGCCGTTATATGGCACGCGGTTATTATACTTACTATACAGAATTTACAAATTTAAGGCAGACAGTACCGTTACTGTACAATTCAATACAGGAGGAATCAGAGGACCTGCTCATTAGAGCTAAAGGGAAAGATCAAGTGATACAAAAAAGGTAATAACTGTGGGGAATGAGCTAATGGAAAAACTAAAAGTACAATTGTTAGGTGGGAGCAGGATAGGCTTCTCTAAAGAGAAGGGTTTTCAGGGATCGCTTAAAAGTGGACTGAGTAGGTAGGTGGTAGTAGGACAGATTGGGGTAGAAAGTTCAATAGGATAGGAGAGGCTCAGGAGAAGTCCCAGAGTCATGCATGGGAGGAGTTGACAAGTAGGCTAGAGAGCAGGAGGTCCTATGAGAAAAGAGAACTGTAACGTTCTGTTTTAATCCAGAAAAATATTCATGCATGCACCCCCCGTTTGCAAAAAGTTATTTTGTTAATTTCCACCTTCTCTGGTCGGCCGTTGAGACCTCCTGATGGTAGCTGACGCTCACAGAGCCACCAGCCCAGTAAATCGGCATTCATCTGATGCAACTGGTTGGTGATGGCCAGGAATCCTGTGCAACAATAGATCTAAAATTACAAACAAACACAGTTTTAACATGGACTACAGGAATCTTACATATAAAAAAGGCAAAATAAAGTTAAATAACATAACAGTGCAATTTAATTCTGGGTTGTACAAAAGATGATCTTGTACTGCTAGTACCACGGCTTTAGTACCCCCCACCCCAAGAACACACAATATACAGTTTTAGATTTTTCCTCCAGGTGTCACATTCTTCTCATATTCCACAAAGTGCACTAGATAATGGTCTTCCACCCAAAATTAGCTATAGAGTATGTACAGTGAGGGAAGGTAGTATTTGATCCCCCTGCTGATTTTGTACGTTTGCCCACTGACAAAGAAATGATCAGTCTATAATTTTAATGGTAGGTTTATTTTAACAAGGAGAGACAGAACAAATATTTCCAGAAAAACGCATTTCAAAAAAGTTAAATAGATTTGCATTTTAATGAGTGAAATATGTATTTGAAACATGACTTATTACTTGGTGGCAAAACCCTTGTTGGCAATCACAGAGGTCAGACGTTTCTTGTAGTTGGCCGCCAGGTTTGCACGCATCTCAGGAGGGATTTTGTTCCCTAACTGGCTTACCACCGATGGATGTATCATCTGATCCCCCAGAAGGTGCTCCCCAGGGCAGACCTCAACGACCCTGCGACAATCACCGATCCCGAAGGAACAGACAGACAATGTACATCACGGAACGAGGAACGTCGCTGAATAACTCTCAGATGAACTGTGTGGTCTCCCTAGCTCCCTATTCTGGGGTCACTATACAATGGAAGAAAAGCGATGCTCCCTCTTACCTGGAACGCTCGCCATTCAAGTATCCACCGGAGTGTTTTTTTATTTATTTTTTTATATAGTCAGTGGTTCATATAGTGGACATACGTATTATAGAACTTATCACCACTGTTGATACCTCCCGGTACTAGCCCACATAATGACCGACTCCCCTAGATAGTATATAGAGCCACGTCCTAGTGTCGTCGCCCCCCCGGGACCATGACTAATTCCACTGGGAGGGAGTAGTCACGATTATTATTCTTAATGCCTCTGTGGGGGCCCCCGCAGTCTCCTCGGTGAAGGACAGCCGATATCATCAACCCTCTCAGAAAGTGGTCATCCCCCATTTTTCCTCGCCATTCACTCTGCATGGCCCATACTACAAAAGAGATTCAAATATTGGCTAATCTCCCTTCGGGGAGCCACAAATTGCCTCTTCCTTGGTCGACCATGGTAAGTAGTCCCGCTCCCTAGGTACACTGTTGGTTCAGACAGGGTGGCCTGCACACCTGAGCGGAATTGCTTCACCCGCTTACATGAGAACGCAGGGTGGCTACCCTGATGGGTTTAATAGGATGAAAGATATGTAAATGTATTACCCACCCAGCTTCCTTTGACTCGTTGGTACATATTATGCCCTCAGAGTGTTCTACTAATTTTCGTTTACTAGCAAACCCCCAAAAGGACTTTGCACTTGCAGGGTTCCCTTGACCTTCACTGCCTTTTGAACCGGAAGGGTCCTGCTATGGGCAACGCTTACTTTTCCTTAGTAGGGCATACCTAACAGAAAACATATGAAGTGTTTAGTCATTTACCTGTTCTTGTGTTGGAAGGACTGGTTTTTGTATGGGTTTTATAAAAGTTTAGTACAAGTTACCATGTTACGGTATTCTGTCTTTTTTATTTGTGATGGTGGGAGTCCCTTGGGTCGGGGCTCCTCATCCGAAAGTGCCTTACCACTACCCACTTTAGGCCTTCTCTGACCTGGTGGCAGTAGACCTGCTCTTGGAAACATTAGCTTTATTGCCCGCTTTCCTTCTTTCTGGTTCTTCACAATTCCCCCCATCCTTTTGCCACTTTCTCTAGGCTTAATTTAGCCGCTGTTAATTCTTCTCTTTTCTCTCCCAACACCCCCCCCCCTCCTTCTCTCCCAACACCCCAGCTGTTCCCTGACCTGGCTCTTTACTATACAGCGGTCCACACAAACAGAGTGGTTGACAGGTGTAGGCATAGCACCACTAAATTATGGGTATCCTTGGAGCAGGAACCTGCACAGGCACCCATCCCAGGCCTGCAATGGGCTGGAAATCTATATACTTCTCCCCTCTATCTTCACCCCTTAATTGGACCTACTTTGTTGGAATCTGAAATACTTTTTTAAAACATTCCACTCTCAATTTTCCTTCCCCTATGACACTGATAATAGGGCATACCACGTTCAGTCTCTACTAGATCTTCATGGGCAATCGGAAATCTCCCCCCCCTTTCTTACCAAATGGGAAAAAGACCTCCAGGTCACTTTTACAGAACAACAAAGAGATAAGATTCTCTTTTTTGCCCACAAATCATTATATAGTAAGTACCAAGTACAAAATCACGAGATCGTGGTATAAAATCCCAGCTGTACTGACCAAAATATTTCCACAAATGGACGACCATTGCTGGAAATGCGATTCCCATAAGGGCATACTTTAGCAAATTTTTTGGGAGTGTCCTGGCATCCGTCCATTCTGGCAGCAAGTCCTCCAACTTATCTTCAAGTTCACGGATATCTCATTGACCCCACACCAGTTCTTCTTAACCTGACCCCTCTTTCACCAAAAAAGGGCCATAAATCTTTGCTCAAACATTTACTTAACGCAGCTGGAGCATGTATCCCAGCCTCGTGGAAACAACAATCTCCCCCTTCCCTTGTCCACTGGTTCAACAGAGTGAATGATTTAGAAAGCATGGAGAATCTGCCCTCCAAGACAAAAATCGGACAAACATAAGACCAGATGGTTCTACTAGGATCAGTTTCATTTCTCTGACGAATACTGTCAATACTTATGAATCATCCTATGCCTCTCTTGGACCAAATGGACGTTTGGGCTCCACCCGCAACCCCCCCATTGCCACACTGATCATCCCTGACTGTCCAAGTATCGGATCAAGCATCGGGAGCATTTGCACGAGTACAAGTACTCACACCAATGCTCAGTATTGGGACAACCCTATTGATAAGGCTACACTCACAGTCTGCAGAACAGGAGCTGCTGATCTCTGGTGCAATGCTTTCCAGGTTTCTAGTGATAAAAAATAATTTGAATACGGTTCAGTACATACTGATGCGATGCGGGAAATGCACAGTTCATGAGATCTGCTGCGGGTGTTAATTAAGAGTTAACAACATCCCAAAATCAGGTCACAGAACGCAGTGCTTTTGCCAGAATCGGATCACATGGGTATGAATGCCCATGCAATCTGGTTCCAGTGTGGCAAGGAAAAAAAAAAAAAAAAAAAAAAGAGAGAAACCGCCACCTTTTTCCGTGTGGATGCAGTGCGATTTGAGCCAAAATCGAATGCGATTCGCACAGGAATTGCGCTGCCTTCCTTAGAAAAATCACACGTGATTGTGTACCCATCTCCCGGTACTGTCTTTTTTTAAAGAATACAGAACTAAGTATAATTTTGTAATTTGTATGGAATTTGGTAACAACAAGAAAAGCACTAAAATAGATCCCCTGCAGCCAGTCACAATAGAGCCCCCCCCCAGCAACAATAGATTCCCCCATCAACAATGGACCACCCGCAACAAAATTCCCCCCCAAGCAACAATAGATCTCTCACAGCCAGCATCAATAGACCCCTCCCAGCAACAACTGACTCCCACAAATACAAGACCTCCCCCCAAGCAACAATAGATCCCCCACTAGAAACAGTAGACCCCTAGTGCTCGAGGTTCCCCTGCTAAACAAAAAGCCCTGTCTATACACACACACACACACACATCTCTCTATCATAAATATATATATACACACACATATACATATACATAATATATACATATATATATATATATATATATATATATATATATATATATATATATATATATATATATATATATATATATATATATATATATATATATACACACACACACACACACACACACACACACACACACATCTATAAAAGAAGAATCCAAAGAATCTTACCTGTCCAGCATGGGACTCTGAACCGGGTCTGCAGCCAAAACCGCCATCAAAGTTCATACATGACAAAACAAAGTCGATCGCCTTTTCTATATTCACAGCATCCAGCTTCCCCTGCAGGAACACAAACAAGACTGACATTTACATGCTGAGCCGTCTATTGCTTTATGGAAGCTGACATTTTAGGAATAAACAGTAATCTTGTACAGAACTACAAGATAAACCTCAGCTATGTTACAAAATATCACAGCTCATGACACCTCCTTTACTTTAAATAACTCGGATGAAAGGTCTTATAAACATTACATACGGGTGTTCAACCATAAAGGTTACTAGAATGAAACTTGCCACAAAAAAAGTCGCTTTAAAGGCCAAGTTCATGTTTTAGAGCGGGGGTTTCCAAATGGGGTGCCGTGGCAAAATGACACCAAGCCCTGTCCGGTTTGACCAGTAAAGGGTTCAAGTGTTAAGTTCTGTGTACAGAGAGGGGGGAGGGCACCTCCAGTTCCTCCTCCGGGTCTCTCCTTTTCTTTGCTGTTATCTGTACTTTTGCTGGGAAAAGTGAGAGCCGTCTAAGCCGCCCTCCCACATCCTACCAACCGATGACGTCATCAGTTTCTAAGGGCGGGTCGGGAACAGCTTTCAATTTTGCTGGCAATTATTTCCGTGTAGTGGTTTTGCACAGAGCAGCCCCGTTCCTCCTCCTTGGATCCCCCGCCGGCGCTCTTAGCCCCTCCCTCCTGCCCCCAGAGCAAGCACTTTGCAATATGTATTACGGATTTCAAATCACAGAAGTTTTGGCTCACCGTCACCCACATTTGCACAGTTACCCCGGTGAATCTGCAGCGCTCCCTGCTTGTCCACATGTCTACGTCAGCTCCCATGCCAGACCTTTTTAACGGCTCTGATCCTCTGTTCACATCTATGCCGCTGATGTATTCATAGGGATGTCCATCCTGTCCTTTACACATTTATTCCTAATATTCAGTTACATTATTATACCATGTGGTTAGGTTTCTTTATAGATCACCATTGCATCTTCCCCTGAAGAGTTGGTATACCCCAACGAAACGCGTTGGGCTTACATAGATGCATGATGTCCATACAGATGATTTTATGTCTCTTATTTTGTTTTACTCTAAACTTTCCAAAAGCATTCAGCCCTTCCAGTGGCCCATGCTGTGCAGGACTTGTTTTTACTTTGATATGCCAAGTACCATGGCATTAATATTTATATGCGGTTTTCAGCATGCCCTGCGTGTATGCGATTCAGTGTATGCATTTTTGTGTTATTCAGTATGTTGTTATACACGATCTCACATGGTATAATAAAACGTCTTTGCCAAAGACTGTTTTTTGATATACATCTCTCATTCAAAAACTCCCCCTATTTGTTGGAACCCATAAAAGCAGCACTGTTTTATATCCCACATGCTTACTTTATATAGTGATTGGCCTCATTTAAAGTCCCGTTGACCACTTTCCCTTTTCTTTGTCTAAAATTTGGGATGGAGGCCAATTACTTTTGGTGCCTTGGACCACATCATTCTTTAAAAGCAGTTTGCAATGGGGGTACCCAAGCAGGCTGGCTCCCGAGCCACTGCTCTGCGTGTCCATTCACACATACAGTGGAACCTCGGTTTACGAGTAACGTGGTTAAAAAGCATTTTGAAAGACGAGCAGCTTTTTTATTTTTTAAATCCCGACTCGGGTTGAGAGTGTTGTCTCGCAAAATGAGCAGGATTCAAGCCAATAGGGTGTGCAGTACCACATTTGGCCAGAGGTGCGGGGACGCCGGTGACTCTAGGAACGGTTCAGAGCCATTTGGAAATACTCAGAATCACTCCATTTCCGAGCCTTTGCGAGTTCAGCTGAGCTGTCCCCGAGTATTTCCGAGGCTCTCAGGCACCCCCCCATCTGGCCACATGCGGTATTGCATGCAATAGAAGTCATTGCGGAACTAATTATCTTCGTTTCCATTGACTTCTATGGGGAAACTCGCTTTGATATACAAGTGCTTTGGATTACAATCATTCTCCTGGAATGGATTATGCTCGTAATCCAAGGTTCCACTGTAGAGATATGGCTATGCCCCGCCCCCTCTCTCTTTCTCAATGGCTCCCGCTGCCGTCTCAGCCAATGAGGAGGAGCCAAAGCTCTCGTGTACATTGTAGGATAGCGATGGGGCTCTGGTAAGTATTTGGGGGGGTTACAATCATGCATGAAGATAAAAAACCTTCAGCATTTAGAACCACAACCCTTTCCTTCATGCCCGAGACTACTTACACTGAACTTCTACAAGTCCTATCTGCCAGCACAGCAGAGCACAGAGGCGATTCCTCCACCATCTTCCTCCTGTAGCCCTACTACACTTCCTGCAGCCCCATAACAGCAGCTCTGTACCTCCATACAGACCCGAGACTGGAGGAAGACACTGCAAGAGCCTGTGCATTGCACCCGTGACATGCTGGCCACATGTACAATGCTCTGCAGACTTCACTGCAAAAATAGATCAATGCACTTTGATTATGAGATCAATGTTGCTGAATTTACTAGTTTTTTTGTAAATAGATTAAGTCTTTAATCACAGCACTAAGATAGGGGGGCGTCCAACAACAGAATCAGTTCTGCCACAAATATTTGAGAACATTTCGTACAAAGAATTCCTCAGCGCAGGTCGCTTTCACTGGCTTCCATCAGCCTCGTCCAATCTGTGCGCACTTTTTGTTAATCCGCGCAGCTCCTGGCAACACGTGTAAAATATGTGCCAATTTATTATCTACAAACAGGAACAGCTGCTGGGACTGAACAGATACAGCACAGGGGTTGTAGGTCACTTTCCTTTCACAGTGGGATGCGGCTTTTTTTTTTTATTTGCTGTTCATCAAATTCTCTTTTATTAGATGCCTCACAAAGTCCATTTATAGGCTTAATTCTGATAACTAACATCACAATCAGGATTCTTATGCTGCGTACACACGAGACGATTTTCCGTCGGAAAAAACTTGGATGGTTTTTCCGACAGAATTCCGCTCAAGCTTGGCTTGCATACACACGGTCACACAAAAGTTCTCTGAACCTTCGACCGTCAAGAACGCAGTGATGTACAACACTACGACGAGCCGAGAAATGAAGTTCGATGCTTCCGAGCATGCGTCGAATTGTTTCCGAGCATGCGGAAACAATTCAGAATTCAGAATTTCCGATCTGAACTTTTTCTGACCGAAAAATGGAGAACATGCTCTCAAATCGTTTGCTGGCTGTTATTCTGCCAGCAAAAGTCCCATGGAGCATACACACGGTCGGAATTTCTGACCAAAAGCTCACATCTGATTTTTACTGGCAGAATTTCTGATCGTGTGTACGGGGCTTAAGATTCAAAAAAAGTGAGCTATTTTCAGACAGACAATCAGGACCCGAAGCAGATCTAAAAGACACTAATTAATGCAGTAAAATGTGATCAGTAATACATCTTCAGATGTATCCGAGTACCTGACTCTGAACAGGTATCAGTCCCTGTACATCAGAGCTCAGACTGAGAGAAGGGGAAACAGCAGAAGCATCTACTGTGTGCCACAGTGCTCATGTCCTAGGAATGAGCATGGTGATGGGAGGGGAGAGCAAAGTGAGAGAGATATGAAAAGACGCAAAGAAAAAAAGAAAAGGCGCAGGAAAGATTACAGTGAGCACTGATAACGTAAATAAAACGTAAGGGTCCTATAAATGTATGTATTAATCTAAAAGTCCATGATTGGGCAAAAAAAAATAAACTAGTGGCAGCTCCCGATAGTAAAGCAATTCTCTACAGAAGACAAAAAGGAGAACAATAGGGGGCGCCAGACTAAGTGGAGCAGGTTTCCTACTGCACTTAGTCTGGTGCCCCCTGTTCCCCTGATAGATGAGCTCATGAGCCTGCTGCTTCTCCTTTTCACTGTCCAGTCACAGGGTGCTGGAGGTTATAAGACCTGTAAGTGTAAGGCTACTTTCACACTGAGGCGCTTTACAGGTGCTACAGCGCTAAAATAAAGTGCCTGCATAGTGCCTGTTAAGGGCCTCTCCTGTGTCTGCAGTGTGCCTGCAGGACGGTAAAAAAAAGTCCTGCAAGCCGCATCTTTGCAGCGCTGTAGGAGCGGTGCATACACCACTCCTAAAGCACCCCTGCCCATTGTAAACAATGGGACAGCGCTGCTGCAGCGGCTCTATGCGGGCATTTTTAACCCATTTTCGGAAGGTAACGGCGCTAGCTGAACAGCAGCGCTAAAAATAGTGCCGCTTTACGGCCGATGCCAGTCCATCCCAGTGTGAAAGTAGCCTTACTGAACTGCGGCAGAGAAAATTCAGGCTTCTTGTCCCACCAGACAGGGCTGTGAAAATCTCTGGACTGGATGAACCAAAACACAAATTCTCTAGCAGGTAAAATAGCTCCCATATAGGTTTTTATCTGTGTATTTGACAGTTTGTCTGTGGTTGAGTCACGGTTTTAACGCCCTCACACCTGTAGGTGCTGAGGCAGCAGCCAAAGGTGTACACATGCCACAGCAGGAATGAACTCCTGTTTCTTTTGTTGGGTGCTGCCGCCTACCAATCGCGCCACATTCAAATAGATGAGGCCACTGCGCAAGTGCCCAGCAACTGCATGCTTCTGCAGGGTCCAAGGGGTTAAAGTTTGCTGTACTGCACAAGATTGCAGGGCACTTGCAGAGTGGTCTCATTTACTTAAATGGGTCATGCTTGGCAGGTGCTACATCCACCAACCATGACGGAGTATAACTTCTGCTGCAGCAGAGACATGTGTACATCCCCGGGCACTGCAGCTAAAGGGGGTGAGGTTGAGGTGGGGGTGATAAAACACATCTTAACTATGGGGTTTTACCACCCCCCAAACTGCAAATGTAAATAAACCCTTACTGTTCTGAGCCCCCTCTAAGGCTGCTTTCACTGTACTGCGGGTGCAGGGCAGTGCATCTGCGATTTTCCTGGGTTAGCTGCGCTTTGCCATAGACTTCTATTATATCCGGCAGGTGTGGTGCACTTTCTGAAAGAGCAATAAAATGCCAAAACTCCTGCATTCAGAACTTGCACCACACCGGCAGGATATAATAGAAGTCTATGGAAAAGCGCAGGAAAGTTGCAGGTACAATGCACTGCACCCGTGGTGTAGGTAAACCGCAGCACATTGGTGTGAAAGCAGCCCGTTACTATTATGCCCAGTGTATTGCTTCATGCTGACCTGAAGATCTTTCCTGCTGCCGGCTCCTGTCTGGAGACCGCTAGCTGGGATAAGAGATGGAGCGCACTTGGTAGGACTCCGCATGGGACAGGAGACAGCGCTACAGAGGAGACATCGGCTTATACGACTCTTGCTCCCTACTACAGCAGCACACAACCAGGGAATGCTACATGGAGCACCCAGCTGAACATGGCCAGGCAAGATGCTAATACACGGCTACTGTTGTGTCATTCATTAAAAGTAAGCCTGAGAGAAACCTGGGTGATGTCCATGTACTAAATCCATAGGCAGAGGATACAGGCGTATTACATGATATGCAAATCTCAAACTTTCATCAAAAAACTTTTATTGCAAGACTACTTTCACATTGGTGGAGTCTGCCAGCGGATACTCCTGCTTAGCGGGGGAATCTCACCGCTGATCCCCACCGAGCAGGCTGATGACAGGTCCGTGTCCACTCCGCTATGCAGCCAGCTTTCTGCTATGGGGCTGTCAGATGGAAAAACTGACTACCTGTCCGTTGCCAGCCGATCCCAATCTGTCTGTTTTAGTGGACAAAGTCGGATCGGAAATCGCTGGGTGACAACGGACACGTGTCTGTTGATATCCGCCCTACACAGAGAAATGGATGGTCTGATTGGGTCCGCCTTAAAGACTGACAGGTGGACCCGATCAGCCCGTCTGTGTGAAAGGAGCCCAATATATTCAAGCTTGATGCCATGCCTTTCAGGATCTCCAGATTAGTCCATCGGTGTATGTTTAAATGAGCATTGAAAATTCTCAGATTTCAAATGCATTGTGTTCACATTTGGTTTAAGGAGTTATTTTGCACTTGTTTTCATGGCAAGATGTTTTTGTCTTTTTGAGACCTGACCCAGGAAACGCATCATGCAAAAAAAAGCTTAATTTTTTGTACACCAAAGTGGTTCAGAGGACACTTCTCAGTGGAAGCTACATCGTTATATAGTCAGATTAAAGCGGAGGTTCACACAAAAGTGGAACTTCCGCTTTTCAGAACCCCCCCCCCCCCCCCCCTCCGGTGTCACATTTGGCACCTTTCAGGGGGGGTGCAGATAATACAGGTATTTGCATCCACAGCTGGGCATAAACCCCCAAGGGGGTCTACATCACAACCGCCCCCCCCCCCCCCCCGCTGTCTGCTGGGAGACACACAGGCCCCAGAGACAGCAGGGACCATTCAGATTGCTCAGTGCGACTCGTGCATGCGCAGGTAGGGAACCAGGAAGTGAAGCCACAATGCTTCACTTCCTGATTCCCTTACTGAAGATGGCGGCAGCAGCATCCGAGGGATGAGTCGACCTCGAGTGCCGACATCGAGGGTGCCTGGACAGGTAAGTGTCCTTATTTTAAAAGTCAGCAGCTGCAGTATTTGGCGCTGCCGATTTTAAAAAAATAAATAAATACATTTTGGCGGACCACCGCTTTATAAGAAAAAATAAAAAAAAATAAAAGTCCATCCCAGTCAAACCAAAAAAGAATCAATTTAATATGCAGTTTTCATGAAGGCTACATGCACATGGACTTTTCACAGGGATAAAATAATGGCTAGTGTTAAACAAAAAAACAAAAACAAAAAAAAAGGGAAAAAACAACAACACACACACGGTGTGGTCCAAGGCCCATGGAGTCAGAAGTGGGGTGTAGATCTGCCCATGGAAGTTGATAGCTGTAAGCTCTTATACACATGTAAACACGGATGCACAGAACTACACACAGGTACCAGGTTTGTGAAAATACATCCTGTGCGCATGCGCAGGGAAATGTAGTAATTAATTAGAGAAGTATAAGGGCATAGCGTCATTTACTTCTATGGCCAGCTGTGCACCCTACCTGCGGCTCCCCGGGCTCAGGAAAAGCCCATGTTTAAACTCGGAATTTTTCATCCCTGTGTATGAGGCCTAAAGACTACTCCTACTTATTCATTATATGCAGAGTTTTACTGCCCAGTGTTTGTGACAAGTTGAGTTTAATATTAGGAATGTGCGATGTCAGCGATTGGTGGGCTGAATACGGAGTATCTGGCTTGAACATCTCTGAGTACCCACAAAAATGGACAGAATATTAAATAAAATGTCACCAACCATTATTGGTGGAACATTTGTCTTCAATATTAAAGTTTACAGAAAGTAATTTCATCATCAGAAAATAGTGACCTCTAGTGGCTGCCAAGTATTTTTAGATACAGTACTAACATAGTATAGTCCAGGGACATGCAATTAGCGGACCTCCAGCTGTTGCAGAACTACAATTCCCACAAGGCATAGCAAGACTGACAGCCACAAGCATGACACCCAGAGGCATGATGGGACTTGTAGTTTTGCAACAGCTGGAGGTCCACTAATTGCATATCCCTGGTATAGGAAATTAAAAGGGAGTTCCACCCCTCCCACGAGAAAATTAAAAGTTGGCAGCTACAACTACTGCAGCTGCTGACGTTTAATATATGGACACTTACCTGTCCAGGGAGCCCGCAATGTCTTTGGGTCGGCTGTCGGGTGCAGCTGCCTCCATTCCTGGTAAGGGAACACGGTAGTGTAGCCTTTCGGCTTCACAGCCGGTTCCCTACTGCGCATGCACGGAGCGAGCTGCGCCTTCTAATTTATAGGAGGAGGGGGCTGAACTTTCGGGAGACTGGGCCGTGGCCCCATTTCCGGAACTGGGAAACAGCACCTATCAAAAACAGGTACCTGCCCAATAAGCATATATTGATTGGTTTGCTCAAAAGTTATAGCGTTTACAAACTATGGGATAGCTTTATGGAATTAAATTTTTTTTTTTTTTTTTTATGGATCTTACTGGTAATGGCGCCGATCAGCAATTTTTTCCGGGACTACGACATTGCAGCAGACAAATCTGAAGGGGTTAACATCAGGGGTGATCAAAGGATTAAATGTAGTCATAGGGAGTTTTATAACTGTGTGGGGGATGGACTGCCAGGAAGAACATGGAGATCCCTGTTCCTGCTTAAAAGGAACAGAAGATCTCTGTGTACTTCCTTGTCTGAATGGGGGAACCGGCCTTGTTTACATAGGCAGATCCCCATTCTGCCTCTTTGTGGAGTGATCACAGGTTGCCGGCGAACACATCGATTGGCTCACCCTCCTTGTAGCAGGTGCATGCCCACAGTATCTATTGCACAAAATGACGTACAGGTATGTAGTTTCTTGCAATAGAGCCGCCCTGCAGTATTTATGCAGTGGGCAGTCTAAGTGGTTAAATGTGACATAAATCCCATGTTTCAGGATAAATCATGAGAATTACAACAATCCGGTCTTAAGAAGGTAGTTCCACAAGCAAGGCCCTCCTGTCCCTTCTGTATTGTGTTGTATTATAATTGTACTATGCCGCGCTACATTGTGAAGTGCTGCACAAACTGTTGGCGCTATATAAGGCAGCACAGTAGTGTAGTGGGTAGTGCTTTCACCTAGCAGTAAGGTTGCTGGTTCGAATCCCAACCCGGACACTACCTGCCTGGAATTTGCATGTTGTCCCTGTGTGGGTTTCCTCCGGGTACACCAGTTTCCTCCTACACTCCAAAGACATGCAGGTACGTTAATTGGATCCTGTCTAAATTGTCCCAAGTATATGTATGAACGTGAGTTAGGGACCTTAGATTGTAAGCTCCTTGAGGGTAGGGACTGATGCGAATGTACAATGTATATGTAAAGTGCTGCGTAAATTGACGGCACTATAGAAGTACCTGAAATAAATAAATCCTGAATAATAATAATAATAATAATAATAATAATAATAATAATACAGCCCTAGCAAATTTACTTCTATTTGTAGAGGTCAATATGATAAGCACCATACGCCACCTGCTGGAAAAAGCAGGTACTTTATCTGAGCAATGTACTGCAGTCAGCTTGTCCTTTTATCACAATTTATCCGAGAATCAAACTACAGTGTATTTTTATTTTCCAGACAATGTACTTGTGTAATATACTACAGTCTGCCTGTCCTTTACAGACACTGAATCTGTTCAATATACCATAGTCCGCTTGTTCTCTTCCAACATAATACCCGTGCTATATACAGGATTCAGCTTGCTTTCCAGACACTGTACCCGTGTGATATATTCAATCAGCTGTGACCCAGTTAAACAAAAACAGTGCTGCTACAAGCCTCCGAATATTAAACCCGGTGGTCCCAACACTGCCAGTCGCTAGCTTTAGAGGGGCCTGCCTCATCTGATAGACAATCTGCAAATTAAAGAGTGTAGGGCACGCCCCATACTATCTATCCCAAGCCACCCCCCTCCCAACACACTTCGCCCACTCATGGGCTTAGTACTTCTATGACCAAGCCCATAAATGACCAAGCCCATAAATGGGTGAAACACGTTAGTGGGGCTTGGCCTAGGAGGAGACAGAGCTGAAGCCTTCTAGACTAATATAGGCTCAGGGGTCTCCTCACGGTGTCCGCTCCCACTCTTTCATTTACATATTGAGTTAGTTGTCCTTTCCAGGCCCTGTACTACAGCAATATATTAGACTTAGCTTTGTCCATTACAGACATTCTGGCTTTGCTGGGACTTTTAGTTCCATAGCAACCTGAGAGCCACAGAAGAATTACCTTTATATTACAACATGATAATAAAATAGAATCGTTATTCAGCACACAGTTTAAACCTACCAGCAGTGCAAGTGTTGCTACAGCACAGAAAGAGAAGCGAGTGTCTATTTCCCCTGGAAAAAAAAAAGAAAATTGTAGTTAGGAGGTATTTCCTACTATGGATCAAATCAGTCCTCGGAAGTCAGAGAGGGGGGAATGGAAAGAACACAGTAAAAGGTATCATTCCTAATAACTGTTAAGCCGCGTACACACGGGCGGACTGTATGGTCAACTAAGTCCGTCAGACAATCCGACGGACAGTCCGTCCTACTTTCGAATGAACGGACTTGACCACACACGGATGCAAAACAGTCCGTCGAAAGCTTGCGCGATGACGTGTACAGCACGTACGGCGGGACTAGAAATAGGAAGTCCAATACACAGCAATGCAACCTTCCGCCGTGTAAATCCTTTCTGAGCATGCGCCATACTTAGTCCGTCGAACTAGCCTACTCACGAGCGGACTGTCCGCGGAAATTCCGAAATACGCCAGACTGCACGCTGAAAAAGTCCGCTGAAGCCCACACACGAGCGGACTGTCCGCTGAAATGTGTTTCGACGGACTAAGTTGGCCAGACAGTCCGCCCGTGTGTACGCGGCTTTAGGGATCTTTCACACATGCGAACCGTTCAGATGCTGACGCTCCATACATCTCTATGGAGCGACGGATGTCAGCGGTGACATGTCCGCTGACATCCGATCAGCCCCGATCCTCTCCGCAAAAACCAGACGGACGGAAACCCTCTTTTGGTGGTGGTCCGTAATCATCCGATTCCCCCCATAGAGGAGAGCAGAGATCTGTCAGGTGTCAGTGTGCAGAGACGGGCTTGTCATTGGCCGTCTCAGCGGGGATCAACTGAGCAATCCCTGCTGAGGAAAGCGGATGGCTGAATACGGATCCACAAGTGTGAAAGAGCCCTAAGAGGTTCAGTTCCTGAGCTGTATTTAAAAATTGCAACCAAGACTAAAACAATTGGCCTAGGATACCACCAGAGCCTGCGGACAAATATTTGCTACTTTAACCACTTAAACTCTGGAAGATATTACCCCGTTCATGACCAGGCCATTTTTTGTTATTCGGCGCTGCGCTATTTTAGCAGGTAAATTTGCGGTCATGCCAAATGATATATCACTTTTTCACACAAATAGAGCTTTCTTTTTGTGGCATTTGATCACCTGGGATTTTTTTTTGCGATATAACGTAAAAGACAGAAAAAAATAAAAAATAAAATAAAAATCGAATTTCTTCATTAATTCAGGCCAAATGACACTAGCTGGGAAGAGATTAACATCTAGGGCAATCAAAGGGTTAAATACATGCCCAACTATGTAATATGTGTACAGTGTGCTGCTTTTTACTAAAAATCTCTCAGTTTCTAATCCCTGGCCCCCTCTATACAAAGCTCTGTATTGGATGTCAACACAGAGCTCTGGGCTATGGATTGGACACAGTTGATTAGCAGGTCCTGCCCATGAATTAATGGCTGGGACTTGCTGACAGACTCCCGCTGTGTACAATCACAGCGGGAGCCTGCCAGGGGGTGTGCGTCCTACACCCAGAAGTAGGAAGTGACATACCAGTACGTAGCTTTGCCTACAGCGGCCTTCTGTCCATACTACATTGCAGACAGGGGGTCATTAAGTGGTTAAAATAAGTAGATCCGAACAATAAACTTCTCTTACTTGCTCTCGTTTAGTCTTCTAAAGTCAATCAAAATCGAAAAGTTTTTATTCTGTTTGATATATGCAAAAATAATATGTTGCGTTTTTTGCCTGAGCTGCACTCTATCAGTTACATTGTGCACACCTATCTGAGAGCTACAGAACCGCTTCTCTATTTGTTATGAGGATACAACGAAAAGGAGTTCTGTATCCCTAACATACCATGTTTCCCCAAAATAGGACTGGGTCTTATATTAATTTTGGCTACAAAAACTGCATTAGGGCTTATTTTTAGGGAATGTCTTATTTGTCCCCTGCCTTTTCTCCTCCTCTCAGCTCAGGAGTCAGCATCTCTGTAATCCCCAAAATAAACCCTAGTTAAAGTCTCTGTGAAATCATTTAATCTGCTCTGCAAATGGATTATATAATGTCCGGTGTGTGTCTTTATCTAACATTATTGTAGAAAATGCCTTATTTACAGAGTGAGTTATTGGTTGCACACACGACCCGCCAAAGCTCTTCTTCCACGCTCCAAGCACTGCAGAGGGAGGGGCCGCTGACGTCAGCCGGGAGGAGAGAAGAGCTCCAGTGGGTCACATGGGCGACCTTCGATGCTGAAAAGGTATTTTCTACAATAATGTTACATAAAGAGACACACTGGACATCATATAATCCTTTTACAGTGTGGAATACATGATTTTACAAGGAATTTAGGGCTTATTTTCGAGATAGGGCTTATATTGCAGCCATCCTAGAAAATCAAGATGGGTCTTAGAGTGGCAATGCTGCTGCTCCAAAGATACATTACTGCAAGGAGTTGTCACCCAAGGACAAGTATGTTAGGGGCAAGAAAAAAAGCATTAAAAAAAAAAATAATAATAATGCAGCCACCACAAGGACTGTAGAATGTACAATGTTGTGCTTGGGTTTAGATACACTTTAAAGAGGAAGTAAACCCTGATGAGTTTACTTCATCTTTCATTCCCTGCAAAGGCAAAGCATAATGGATTACTATGCATCGCATAGTAGCCCATTATGTGTCACTTACCTGACACAGGAGCCAGCGATGTCACCGCTGTCCCCTGTAGTCCGCCGCATCCATCTTCTCGGTGGGGTCCCACAGCTCCACCGCTGTCATTCGGCGAAGCCGCGATGACGTCACTCCCGCACATGCGCATGGGGGCTGAGACGCGCGGCATTGACGATGCCACGCTCAGTGCGCATGCGCCGTAGACAGCGGTGCCCATCTTCGGGCAAATATCTCCTAAACCGTATAGGTTTGGGAGATATTTCTTGGACCTACTAGGCTTACCTGTAGGTCAAAGTGGTTTGTAAGGGTTTACAACCACTTTAACAGTATGCAGGAACTGTACTCGATATATACAATCAGTAGTAAGCAATGTCTAACTCACCAGTGCTTGTTCACACTAGCAGTGCTCTCTACACCGCGATATGCATTCTGATCATTCTTCAGACAGCATTTGACAGGTAGCGAGTAGCCATTGTATTGCCTCCTCACCGCCTGCTTAAACCTGGATTAGCACTGCATTAAAAGCAGTAGAGGAAACAATTCCTACCATGGCTGAAAAGCATCGCAGCACGTGTGCAACCCTCTGCTGCTGCCTCTGCAGCTAAAGGGGGTGGCAGTTGAGCACGGCTCAACCACAGTTTTAGGGACCACATAGCGCCATTATACGGCAGTGAAATGGCTCTCCTGTGCAGGATCATGTACATAGTATGTGATCCGGCACTTTCGGGTAGGGGGTGCACACCGCTGGCTGTGCCGCGACTAGTCACAGCAGAAGCCAGGCAATGGACGTCCGCCGGCACCCACTGATCGGCGAGGAGGAAGACAGGACAGAGCTCTGCATATGAAAACAATACAGAGCTCTATCCTTTTAGCGGGGATATGGCAGTTTTTGTTTCCCTGCAAAACACTTTACAGTAAACACAAACACTGGTTAGGCCGACATTTAAACCTTTGATTTCCCCTAGATGTTTAACCCCTTCCCAGCCAGTGTCATTAATATAGTCACAGTGTATATTTTATCACTGTATTAGTGTCACTGGTTCCCACAAAGTGTCAGATTGCCCGCCATGCTATCGCACTATAAGTCGCTGATCACCGCCATTACTAGTATAAAATAAATACATACATACATACACACACAATAATTTGTAGATGCTATAACGTTGCCGTAAAATCAATATATGATTATTGGGATTCTTTTTTTTTTTTTTTACCAAAGACATTTAGCAGAATACATATTGGTCTAAATGTAAAAATTATATGTTTTATAGCAGAAAGTAAAAAATATTGTTTGTTTTTTCAAAATGTTTGGTCTTTTTCTGTTTATAGCACTAAAATATATATAATCTAGATGTGATTAAATACCACCAAAAGAAAGCTCTATTTGTGGGAAACTCTCCCATCCATCACTACAGTCATCTGATGAAATGGGTTTAATAAAGCCGTATTTCAGTACATGACAACAACAAATGGAAGCGCCTGTCTACCCCATTTGTCTCCAGAAAAAGAGCCGTCTTCCTTCTGTAGGCTTTGGACGTATTCAACTATCTTCTCTGTGTTCACCTCAGAAAGACTGTCAAAAAGAGTGAGGATCTGCAGGAAAGAGGAAACACATAATGAGGTGTATGACCTTACATATTAAGCTCTAGAATTTTCTAATACACAGGAGACAGGAGTATTGGATCATTAGAGTTGATGTAAACCCTAATTGGATAAGTTTTCTAAAGTGCTGTGCATCATACAACTGCCACATTTATATTAATTTTTAAAATGCTTTTATTCAGTGTTACACCTCACTACTCCCGATCTTCAGCAGCTTCTTTGCAGCCGCTTCCTGTCTTTACGCATCACAGAAATTACCATATAGCATTTAGGAGAGCTGACGCCTGTGGGTGATCAAACTCAAATAAGGTTCCTCTAGAGGTTGCTAGGGATTCCTTGAGCATTTTACAGATTCAGTGGCTTGCCGCCAATGTTATGTTTAGCCCTCTGTAGGGGTGGCCTTTTAATTGACCACCGATGGAAGAGGGCACACCAGCCGGCAAACCCCCCCCCCCCCCCCTTGATGCAAGAGGCACGCCAGTCGGAAACCCCCCACCCCCCGATGCAAGAGGCACGCCAGCCGGAAACCCCCCCACCCCCCGATGCAAGAGAGCACGCCATCCGGCAACCCCCCCCCCCCCCCCCGATGCAAGAGGGCATGCCAGCCAGCAACCCCCCCCCCCCCCCCCCCCGATTCAAAAGGGCACGCCAGCTGGCGAGACCCCAATGTGAAAGTGTCTGTCTTTTTCATTTCTGGCCATTATCACTTAATAAATTTGTTTTTTGATTACACCTAAATTTAGAGCATTTTAGCAATAGAGAATTTTTAGTGTCAAATACTGTATGTAGGTATCTTAGCAGGGGTTCCCTAGAACCTAAACATAATTTCAAGTTTCTTTGGTGTAAAATGGTTGTGGAAGACTAATTTAGCACCTCTGAGGTTTTATTGCCATCTAAACTGCAACTGGATAGATTCAACCTCTCCTTCTGTCCTGATGTTCCCTATATAAAGGTTAAACATTTGTTTTTATAGTAGTTTCATGATATCAATGGTGTTGCCTCTTTAAAAAATAAATAAAAAAGGAGGATATAAAAATAAAAAGTGGCTTTATATACACTTAAATTACTTTTCCTCAGATAAATATAGAGCCTGCCGTTGCTGATATCTCATTCTGCAATACTATTTGCCTCCGTCTTCTGTACTTCTGTAAGTATCTGACATAGTAGAAATAGGCAAGGGCTTCTGAAGCCATGGGGTCACTATTAACAGCCAAAAGGTAGAACTTGCATTTCCCCCACAAATGGTTTACTTTACAGAGATTCTAAAGTCAGAAGTTTTTTTAATATCTTAATGCATTCTATACATTAAAAAAAAAAAAAAAAAAAAAAAAAAAAAAAACACACATCACCTTCTGTGTGCCTCAGCCCCCCTAATACTTACCTGAGCCCCATCTTGATCCAGCGATGTTGCACAGGAGTCTTGGCTGTTCAGGATTCTCCCTCCTCATTGGCCGAGACAGCAGCATGGCGCCGTTGGCTGCCGAGAGGTGAGAGAGAGGTGAGAGAGAGGTGAGAGAGAGGTCCGTGTCTGAATGGACACACACAGCAGGGTCTCGGGTGTCCCCATAGGAAGTTTCAGGAGTGACAGGAGCCAGGAGTCCCGGGAAGGGACACGAGAAGAGGAGGATCTGGGGTTTTCTGTGCAAAACCAACTGCACAGAAGAGGCAAGTATAAAAAAAAAAATAATAATTGTTGTTTGAAAATAACAAAACGACAAGACTTTAATATCACTTTAACCTTTGCTTTGATATAAGCATACACGACCAGATGATACATCTAGATATACAGTATATAGATCATCACACATTACCTGCACAGCACTAAGTGTATACAGTAGATGTGGGTCGTGTCCAATGCTGGCACTGAACCCACCGCAGTCATGCTGGCAGGACTTGATAAACGCCAGGATCTCTTCTTTGTTCATACGATGAAGCTCGCTCATCAGATCCATAACAGTTAGGCCCCAGTAGACACCACTCATCCGTAGGTACTCTGACATACAGTACTCCTGTCATGGCAAGAAAATGATTGAAGATGACAAAAGTGAAAGATGCTTCAACATGATTAATGAATCAGAAAAACTAAAAAAAAAAAAAATTATATATATATAATTTTCTGTATATTCCCAAGTAAATCTTTCATCCACGAAATGAGCTATGACAGCGGTGTGCCGCTGGACAATTGGGCTTCACACCCGGGTTTGATTCACAAGTCTTTAGTGTCCAGACTTCACTCTTATGCCCCGTACACACGGGCAGATTTTCCGACAGAAAATGGGAGCCTTTTGTCAGAAATTCTGACCGTGTGTAGTCTCCATCGGACATTTTCCATTGGAATTTCTGTTGCACAAAATTTGAGATCTGGTTCTCAAACTTTCCGTCAACAAAATCCATTTGCGTAAATTCCGATTGAGTGTACATAATTCCGACTCACAAAGTTTCACGCATGCTCAGAATCAAGCAGAAGAGCCGCACTGGCTATTGAACTTCTTTTTCTCGGCTTGTCGTACGTGTTGTAAATCACCGCGTTCTTGACGTGTGGGATTTCCGACTAACTTTGTGTATGCAGGACAAGTTTGAGCCAACATCCGTCGGAAAAAAAAAAAACATGGATTTTGTTGTCGGAATGACCGATCGTGTGTACGAGGCATTAGAGTTAAAGGGCAACTTCACCATAGCAAAGTCTTCTATTAATACTTCCAATCCCGAGTGGAGCCCAATAGGGACTTCTCTTTCCTCCAACCTGGTTCTGGCTTATTTTCTTATATCAGACATGCGTACCACAAACCTCTTCATTCCTATGGACAAGCCTTAAAGTGGAAGGAAAGGCTTGCTGCTTTCAGATAACGCCATGCAATAGGTTACACCATATAAGTACATTGATGTGTTTAAAATGTGCAAAAAAAGTACCAGTTACTTACCGGTAACTGTCTTTCTGGGAAATCTTCCAGGACGGCACACCTGAGAGATGAGAGGCTCCTCCCCACAGGAAACACAATCAATCGACAGCTGTTTTAAGTCCCCACCCTTCCCCTTGATCCTCAGTTTGTAGAGAAGTAACTCCTGAACCAGGTTCACAAGGGAAATCATTCCTCATAGGTACTCACCTTCTAGTGTTCTAGAATTTTCCCTCCTCCAACGGGCGGGAAGTAGGCCTGCCGTCCTGGAAGATTTCCCAGAAAGACAGTTACCGGTAAGTAACTGGTACTTTTCTCAAGTCATCTTCCAGGACGGCACACCTGAGAGGATAAACAAGTACCTCAGGCCTACCTTAGGGTGGGGCCACTGCAAAACCCTCTTGGCGAACCTTGGCTCTGCAGTGAGCTTTACCTCCACTCCATACGCTCATATGCTTGAAGAAGGCATGTTAGCTGGATCATGCGGCTGATCTGCAGGTCTGCTCCACAGATGTTCCTGCCTTTTCCGCTTCAGATGCAGTATCTAGGTGAAATGGGCTCTTAAAAATGGAATCAGAAAACATGTTAAACTTGTAGGTTAGCAATGTTGCCTATCTCACACATCTAACAACCATGGCCTATTATGCCTGTAGGTGCTACTTAGAACCACTAAAAAGATAAAATAAGAGACCTGTGTAAGACAAGGACACTACATTAATCAATAAGAGGGCCTGTCTTAACACTATCCTGTTGAGGGAAATAAAACTGCTTCCCTTTTATCTTTATGTCAGCAAAAGACCAAAGGGAAGCCTACTTAAGGGAAATAGATTAACAGAAGCTTGAACCCTGGGTTTAAGGCATGCCCAATCTATGTCCTTACTTACGCCTGAGAGCCTTCTTCAGGAGATTAAAGTCCCTAGCAGGAGTAGACTACCCATATTGCTATGTCTAGTTTTGCTAAAAGGGCAAAATGAAGGCCATGCACCGAGCCGAAACCTATTCGATCGGGTATACATCTTTATACTTCATCCTCAGGCCCTAATACTCCTCTGAACAGAACTCTCCAAGTTCTTACTAAACAGGGCGATTCATTATCCCCTTCCTCCAGTGTCCCATAACCCTACAGGGCTTCAACCCTAGGAAATGGTTCTGGCATCCCTGAATGCAAGTGGTCAAGGTTTTCTGACATGTGGCAGCTGCAGCCCGAACTCCTGGCCCCTCCATGGAAAAGAAGGCTGAAATACAAAAGGTGATACATGCATTATTAATATCACAAATAAAATGATCATAGATTGTGGGCACGGCACAATAGATTTAGACAGAAAGGACACAAGCATAGACAACAATGTTGTGTGCCTGAGTGTGACTAGCTAAACCAATATATCAAATATGGGAAGAGACCCAAATCTGAACCTCAACGTAGACAAACAGTCCTCATAGTCTGGTTTTCTGATGTGCTGCCAAGACGTAAAAACATTAAGACTCAAGCAAACCCTAAATGCTGCGTATTTCTTTAGTGCAGCTAGCTAGGTCATAACTGATATATAAATACGGAAAGGACAGGAACCCCCTTTACTGTTGTGCTTTACCTATGTACAGCAAAACAAGGCTATAAAGACAGAAAGACCCAAACTTCTATGTTGTGTATTTCTGACAAACCACCAAATACAGTTATAAGATTAATATGAACACCAACTCCCGTGTTGTGCATTTCTGCTATGCCACAGGGAAAAATATGGAACACAAGACAATCCTTTCTGTCATGCACTTCTGTAGTGTAGTTCAGATAGAACCAACACTGAGAAAGGACACGAGCAACCTGCAGCATTGTGTTTTTCTGAAACAGAAAGCACCAACAAGCTTCAATCTTGAGTATTTCTGCTGTGCAACAACATAAAAGCAGACACTGAGGAAAAAGACGGACAGCCTTTACAGCTGCAATCTTTCTGGTCCGCTGCAAAATAAAACAATAACGCCATGATGAGTATTCCTGCTGTGTAGCAAAACCTCAATCAGAAGGGACAGATAAGTTTAGGGTTCCCACACCCGTGCGACCCAACCTGCGACTTGGGACTGCAAGACGCATGAGAAGTCATATACTATGGCTTCCAATGGGTACCATTTGTGTCTGTGCGACACCAGCAGTCCCTGATTCCTGGATCCACAGACCTCAAGATTACACAGGTCGCAGGGAAAAAAAAAAAAAACAAATAGCAATTTTCAGGTCGAACAAGTAAGGGGTCCCAATGCTGTGACTCCCTGGAAGATTGCAGCCAACAAACCCCTGCTGTGTATCCCTAAGATGCAGAAAGGTAGATCCATGAGAAACACTGCTTAGCCTGATATACAAACGATAAGGCAGTAAATATAGGACATACAGGACACAAACATTCAATCTTTGTGTATGTCTGATGTGTAGTAATATACCAATACTGAGCAGAGAGGCCACCATCCTCAATGTGTCTCTCAGCTGAGCAGCAAAAACAAAATCAGAAAAAGACAAGCAACCTTCACTGCTGTGTCCTTTCTGATATGCAGCCAATAAGGCAGTATATGCAAGACATAAAAGGACAGACAACCTTCAATCTTGTATATGTCTGATGTGCAACAATATAACAATTCTGAATAGAGATAGCACATCCATATTGAAGCGATTTGGCCTTGCGACTCAACATGTCAAATCGCATGGCTAAAATCAGCACAACACCACTTTGTGGTGCTACACGGATTACCAAAGGCAGTATATGTACTACACCTGGCAGGGGTTCAATTTGTATTTCTGCTATGTAGCCCAACAAATTTGAACCATCAATTTTCACTGCTGCCTTTCTGATAAGGCAGTAATACAGGACACAAAAACCTCACAGACCTTAATGCTGTATAAATCTGATGTGCAACAATAATACACTATGAATAGAGATAGCACATCCATCTTGAAATGATTTGTCATGCGACTCAACATGTCAAATCGCATGTTTAAACTCGGCAGCCATTGCTGTTAATAGCACTGTCTGAATCAGCACAGCGCCACGCAAATCAGGACCATCAGACTTCACTGCTGCCTTTCTGATAAGTAACCAACAAGGCAGTAAAACTGGACACAAAGCCCCACAGACAGACCTCAATCTTGTGTATGTCTGATGTGCAGCAATATAACCATTATGAGCAGAGATGTCACCAGACACAATGATGTGCATTTCTGCTGTGCAACACAAAACCAGAAAGTACAGACCACCTTCACTGTTGTATTTTTCTGATCTGTAGCCAAACAAAGCAGTACCTTTAGTATATAAAGGACAGCAAACAAGCTTCAGTGCAGTGCATTTCTGATGTACAGCAATATAGTCCTTATTAAGCAGAGATGTCACAAATCTCAATGTGTATTTCTGCTGTGCCACAAAAACATCCCAGCAAGCACAAACCTTCACTACTGAGGTCTACTGGTGTGCAGCCAATGAGGAGTCATGGTCTATCCCTTTATGAAATAACCAACAGGCAATTTATTTCATAGGCATAGCCTGGGCTGTAGATACTAAACCTTCACCACCAGAGAAGGAACAGATCCTAAAATGGTTGGACACCCTACTATTAGTAGTAGTTGTTGTCCTACCTTACCTCCATAGACTGAGCAAACGCTAGCCAGCACCTATCCAGGTGGTGCTGATTAGCAACTAAAGTCTCAATGAGCCCAGCCCTAGAGACCAATTTAAGACCTCTCTAGAAGAAGTGGTTACCAGTTTAGCCTGGGAGGTAAATAGCTATTTGCAGGCTTCAAACAATCAATTATGTAGCTCTTGCATAGGTTTGCACAGAAAATCCTCAATTAAAAGGATGTAGGGAGCGATCTATGGTGAATCGCCTTTAGATCTGCCACTGAGTGGATTGTAGCCCAAACCAATAAAAAAAAAAAAAGTTTCTTCTTACCTCCTACACTATAATATAAACACAGTGTAAAGGTGGAGTGGGAGGTTGGAGCTTATGAAAGTTAACTATAGCAGGCAACCCCCAAAAGGAGGATCTGTGACAAGGGAACCCCTACTGTGCCACACAGTAGCTTGGTCTCTGCCCCTCCTTGAATGTTAGGTCAGCTTTTAAACATTGTGAAGCAACTTCAGATTCCTAGCAGCTGGGCTAATAGGGCCGGTAACCTAGTGCACCTGCTGACCAGGGGAGCTTCTGAATCCACCAACCACTGCCCAATTAATAACCTGTTCAGTGGTATACCTGGCCTGTAAGTAACTTTGTATCTACCAGGTCCCCTCTGTACGCTATATTCATCCCTACTAAATGTACCACAACTGGGCATGTAGGGAGAGGCTGGCAACCTACTGCTGCGATAACCACAGTGTCTCTGCTGTAAGAGGGAGCTGTGGCTGGTGGTTTTAGCAGTGGCGTCTGCGCTATTTGTATCCCGACCCCAAGTTCTGCACTGCACCAGTCAGTATATACACGGGGAAGGGGGAGCAATGGCCTACCTACCTCTTTCTCATCTGAAGTGGTTTAGGCACACTCGTTCCTCTGCACCACCTGTCCACCATACAGCTTCTCTGATGTAAGAGGGGCTGCAGCTGGTGTTTTTAGCAGAAGCTTAAGGGCTATTTGAATCCAGACCCCAGGTGAGATCTCAAATGCCCAGGAACCCTCTGGCTGGAATTGGGGATTTTGCAGCTAAATTCCCACGGCAAAAGGAAAGTAAAGCACTCACCGTTGTCGTCTTCCTCTTTTTGCCACAGCCAGCGGGCTTGCTTTTCCATCCTTATGGTCCACACGCAAGGAGGATAGCCGCCAAAGTGCTTCCCCCCCCCAACTGCTGTCCCCATAGGGAGGTGCCAGGTTAGGCTGTGTCCTGCACTGTACCAGTCAGTCTATATACATGGGGGGGGGGGGGGGCAATGCCTTCCATTCCTCATTCCCATCTTCATATCTGAGGTGGTTAAGGCAGACATCCACCGTAGTAAACTGGTGCCTCCTCGCTCTAGAGAAAGGAGGATGTGGGCGCCTGCTCCTACTGACTCACAGCCTTCCCTCCTGGGTAAGAACGCCGCTGCCATTTTCCCGAAGTTTGAAAATGACGCGGTGCTTGTTGCCACGCCCTCTCCGGCAGCCCACGCGAGCTACCGGGGACCCAGGAGTCGGGGACAAGATCCCCCTGGAAAGAACCGATGGCCAGCACCCCCGTCTGAACAGCCACCTGTACAGGTAAGGAGGGGGAGACAGGATAATGGCCCCTGAAGTTCTGGGTACACCACTGTACCCAGGGTCCTTCAGCTCTCAGGGGGGCTCTTCCAATTTCTGCTGCCCGACCTGAGGAAAAGATAGGGGAACCCCCCAGGAAGGACAAGAATATCCTACCAGACCCAGAGGCTTCCCAGGCTTGTGGTCCGGCTCCCAGGGGGAGACCACCAGCCCCAGGCTTCGGGTCATTTGGAAAAAAACAAACAGTTTCGCTGTGTAGGGAGAAACACAATCAAAAAACTGAGGATCAAGGGGAAGGGTGGGGACTTAAAACAGCTGTCGATTGATTGTGTTTCCTGTGGGGAGGAGCCTCTCATCTCTCAGGTGTGCCGTCCTGGAAGATGACTTGAGAAAAGATGCTTCTTTAGAGGCACACTTATTACTCTCCATTGCTCCTGCAAGCCAAAGCAAGGCTAGGTGGATAGCAAAGGCCAGTTATAGGTGAGGGCAATGGCAATTTGTTTGTACTGTTGGAATACCAGCGAGAGGGACAAACTGGGCACCTTTATACCATGGGGCTATGTGCTGGGTGTACAGTGCGGCCTGTGCCTTTAAGGAGAGGTGGGCGCCCTCCAGGCTCACATGCACTCTGCCTATCCGTTATAATGCATGTGCTTCTACTATGGAGGCTCTAAAAATTTAGAGTTAGGACTACAGAAAATACTGGGGTGCCTCAACAGGGGCCTCTGTAGCTTACATGTGTATTTGCACATATAAGCAAACTAAACCCCTGTTTTTAAATGCACACTGTTAGACAGGACAATTCGGTTGGTTGCAGGCTGGTTGGCAAGTTGAGCTGGGAATTTTCTTTGGTTTTGCTTTGCATGCATTGCCCTTCGATGTGCCACTTGCTGCAAATGCCAGTTATAGATGGGGGCAGTGGCCATTTGTTTATAGGTGGATAGGAGGAGCTGTGCAAAAAAAAAATTGGCATCACAGATGGTGCTATCATCTAAGTTTTCGTTATTGTGATGGGAGTCACTTTGGGCGAGGGGCTTCTGAGCTAAAAGACGGCAAGGCCGACCTTAAAGGTCATACCTCTGAGTCACCTAGGCTGGGTAAATGACTAGTTAATTAGCTCATGTTAATTTATGTTTCTGGTTAATTGGTAGAGTAATATGGATCAGGAGGAGGGAACCATCTCGTCTGGTTCTTAGTTACAATATATGGCAGGGATATGTAATTAGCAGACCTCCAGCTGTTGCAAAACTAAGTCCCATCATGCCTCTGCCTCTGGGTGTCATGCTTGTGGCTGTCAGTCTTGCAGAACTACAAGTCCCATGAGACATAGCAAGATTGACAGCCACAAGCATGACACCCAGAGGCAGAGGCATGATGGGACTTGTAGTTCTGCAACAGCTGGAGGTCCGCTAATTGCATATCCCTGATATATAGGCTGTAATATCCAATATATGAAGGTTCAGATTGGAGGAAGCGGTGTACTGACGGACGCACTCAAGTTGAGCACGACGGGGTTTCCATGACAGTTATTATACATACAGAATTGGAATTCCATTTAAGAAGATCTTCAGTCCTCCTCATGAGTGGTCCCCACCCCCTTCCCACTACTGTTATCTTTGTTTGCATGTGTACCGGAGAGCTCTGCCCTGCCTCTGGGACCCAGCAGAGACTCTCAGCACATATGTGCTATTGCAGGGGATTTCTCATGCATGCACAGACAGGTTGAGATCTAGGATCTGCAATTCTTCAGCATCTTTGTGCATATGCAAAAGAAAAGAACCTACGGATGACCCCACATACATATACTCCAGCAGGGTGGCCCTTTAGCGTGAAATCACGTACCTGTAGGTGATTTTTTTTTTCTTCAGGGTCTGGGGTGCGCTGCTGGCAGCCTGCTTCCGCTGATTGGACACAGAAAGAGCCAATCAGCAGGACCCACCGACCGTTCCCAAGGCAGATTGCCGTTCTGTGACAGGAGAAGACAGATCTCGTGTTTCTGCTAAGCAGGAACACAGATCTGTCTTACAGTTAAAGTGCATTCCCCCACAGCTAGAAAGCACCCCCTAGAGACCTATTTAACCCTTTGATCACTCCTGATGTTAAACCCTTCCCTTCCAGTATCATCAGGACAGTGATAGTGCATATCTTTTTTTTTTTTTTTTTTTTTTTTTTTTTTTTTTTTTTAGCACTGATCCACTTTATTAGTGTAACTGGTCCCCAAAAGTGTCACTTAGTGTCCGATTTGTCCACCACAAGCCCTATAAATTGCTGATCACTGCCATTTATATATATATATATATATATATATATATGCAACTAGCGATTAATTTGTCTTTCGACTAATCCATCGATTAGGCAACGACTATCCGATTATTTTTAAATGAATCTAGTGTTTTGTTTTTTGATTAGCTAATTAATCCTTTGGATAACCTTACAAAAAATAAGTACATAAAAAAAAGCACAAAAGAATATAACTAGCACATACATTTATATATTATATATAAGTATATACTTATATTCTTACCTTTTTTATGTACTTCGTTTTTGTAAAGTTAAGATAAAAGAAATTATATAAAATAATTTTTTTCCTTTTAACTTTATATTTCCTGTTCAGAAGTTTCAGGAATGTTTATAAATTTATTTTTTGCAATGTTTTTTTTTTTTTTTTTAAGGGGGAGGGTGTGTGGGGACAGTGTCAGTGTTTTTTTTTTTATTATTATTATTTTTTACAATTTTTTTTTTATTATTATTTATTGCAATTTGTTTATCAGCCCTGTTGGGGGTGCTATGGTGAGATATCAGGGGTCTTACTAGACCTCTGACATCTACCATTTGAGACAGGGAAAGGGACTGGGGACAGAGATTCCCCAGTCCCTTTCTCTGCAGCACTGATAATGAATGGAGAGAAGACAGCAGCTTCTCTCCATTTATTAACTGAGACATCGTAATCACAGGTGGTTACAATGTTTCAGTTATGTGAATGGACAGAGTCCGTAGTCACAGACTCTGTCCATTCTGAAAACGAAGGAGCCGGGTTTAAATTCCATAAAAATATCCCATAGCTTGTAGATGCGATAGCTTTTGTGCAAACCAATCAATATACACTTAGTAGGATTTTTTTCCCCCCCCAAAAATACATATTTGCCTAAATTGATGAAGAAATTTGATTTTTTTTTATTTTTTTTATTGGGCGTTTTATAGCAGAAAGTAAAAAATAGTTTTTTTTTCAAAATTGTTGGTCTTTTTTTTCACAGCGGAAAAAATAAAAAGCGCCGAAGCGTTCAAATACCACCAAAAGAAAGCTCTTTGTGGGAAAAAAAAGGGCCCAGCGTCGCACAATTGTCAAGCTAACGCAGTGCCGCATCGCAAAAAAATGACCCGGTCATGAAGGGGGAGGGGAACCTTCTGGGGCTGAAGTGGATAAAAAGCCTGATCACCTTCGTCTAATCTGAGGTCACTGACTACCTGGAGAAGTATGGAGGTTTCATGCCACTGTTGGGGGAACTGTGGGTTTAACATAAGATGACCAGCAAAGCAGTTCATACATAATCATACACTATGAATAATGAAAGCTTAAAGTTTATCTAAACCCAAAAATAGAAGTCAAATATTGTAGCTCAGCAGTCCTCAGATGTGGCGGCTGCATTTGTTTTCTTTTTCTTTCAGGCCAAGAAGATCCCCAGAAAGTTCAGAAATGCGGCATCCTCGCCACTTCCTGTGCACTGAACTGTCTTTGGGTTCAGTTACTCTTTTTTTTTTTTATAACAGTTCGGGAAATACTCACATAATCGTCCTTCTTGGCTCCATACGACTCAATGTACTCAGAGTGTTTATCCAGAAGAAGAGCTTTAGGTGCATCGGCCTTCAAAACAACGTCCTTCTGGGGGGTTCCCTTTAATGACATAATGAGAGAACATTATAATTATATTCTACAGAAATCTACAAACCCCCCCCACTCCGACAGGAGAGGGGAGGGGGGAGAGGAGTGGGTGCGACGGGGGAGGGGGGAAGAAAGAGGATGACAGGAGGGGGGGGGGGGAGGAGAGAGGGTGACAGGAGGGGGGGGGGGGGGGAGGAGAGAGGGTGACAGGAGGGGGGGGGGGGGGAGGAGAGAGGGTGACAGGAGGGGGGGGGGGGGAGAGAGGGTGACAGGAGGGGGGGGGGGAGGAGAGAGGGTGACAGGAGGGGGGGGGAGAGAGGGTGACAGGAGGGGGGGGGGGGGGGGAGAGAGGGTGACAGGAGGGGGGGGGGAGGAGAGAGGGTGACAGGAGGGGGGGGGGAGGAGAGAGGGTGACAGGAGGGGGGGGGGGAGGAGAGAGGGTGACAGGAGGGGGGGGGAGGAGAGAGGGTGACAGGAGGGGGGGGGGGGAGAGAGGGTGACAGGAGGGGGGGGGAGGAGAGAGGGTGACAGGAGGGGGGGGGGGGAGGAGAGAGGGTGACAGGAGGGGGGGGGGGGGGAGGAGAGAGGGTGACAGGAGGGGGGGGGGGGAGGAGAGAGGGTGACAGGAGGGGGGGGGGGAGGAGAGAGGGTGACAGGAGGGGGGGGGGGAGGAGAGAGGGTGACAGGAGGGGGGGGGGGGGGAGAGAGGGTGACAGGAGGGGGGGGGGAGGAGGAGAGAGGGTGACAGGAGGGGGGGGGAGGAGGAGAGAGGGTGACAGGAGGGGGGGGGAGGAGGAGAGAGGGTGACAGGAGGGGGGGGGAGGAGGAGAGAGGGTGACAGGAGGGGGGGGGGAGGAGAGAGGGTGACAGGAGGGGGGGAGAGGAGGAGAGAGGGTGACAGGAGGGGGGGAGAGGAGGAGAGAGGGTGACAGGAGGGGGGGAGAGGAGGAGAGAGGGTGACAGGAGGGGGGGAGAGGAGGAGAGAGGGTGACAGGAGGGGGGGAGAGGAGGAGAGAGGGTGACAGGAGGGGGGAGAGGAGGAGAGAGGGTGACAGGAGGGGGGGAGAGGAGGAGAGAGGGTGACAGGAGGGGGGGAGAGGAGGAGAGAGGGTGACAGGAGGGGGGAGAGGAGGAGAGAGGGTGACAGGAGGGGGGGAGAGGAGGAGAGAGGGTGACAGGAGGGGGGGAGAGGAGGAGAGAGGGTGACAGGAGGGGGGGGGGGGGGGAGGAGAGAGGGTGACAGGAGGGGGGGGGGGAGGAGAGAGGGTGACAGGAGGGGGGGGGGAGGAGAGAGGGTGACAGGAGGGGGGGGGGAGAGAGGGTGACAGGAGGGGGGGGAGGAGAGAGGGTGACAGGAGGGGGGGGAGGAGAGAGGGTGACAGGAGGGGGGGGGAGGAGGAGAGAGGGTGACAGGAGGGGGGGGGGGAGGAGGAGAGAGGGTGACAGGAGGGGGGGGGAGGAGGAGAGAGGGTGACAGGAGGGGGGGGAGGAGGAGAGAGGGTGACAGGAGGGGGGGGGGAGGAGGAGAGAGGGTGACAGGAGGGGGGGGGGAGGAGGAGAGAGGGTGACAGGAGGGGGGGAGAGGAGGAGAGAGGGTGACAGGAGGGGGGAGAGGAGGAGAGAGGGTGACAGGAGGGGGGGAGAGGAGGAGAGAGGGTGACAGGAGGGGGGGAGAGGAGGAGAGAGGGTGACAGGAGGGGGGGGGGGGAGGAGAGAGGGTGACAGGAGGGGGGGGGGGGGGAGGAGAGAGGGTGACAGGAGGGGGGGGGGGGGGAGGAGAGAGGGTGACAGGAGGGGGGGGGGGAGGAGAGAGGGTGACAGGAGGGGGGGGGAGGAGAGAGGGTGACAGGAGGGGGGGGGGGAGAGAGGGTGACAGGAGGGGGGGGGGGAGGAGAGAGGGTGACAGGAGGGGGGGGGGGAGGAGAGAGGGTGACAGGAGGGGGGGGGGAGAGAGGGTGACAGGAGGGGGGGGAGGAGAGAGGGTGACAGGAGGGGGGGGAGGAGAGAGGGTGACAGGAGGGGGGGGGGGGGGAGAGAGAGGGTGACAGGAGGGGGGGGGGAGGAGGAGAGAGGGTGACAGGAGGGGGGGGAGGAGGAGAGAGGGTGACAGGAGGGGGGGGGAGGAGGAGAGAGGGTGACAGGAGGGGGGGGGGAGGAGGAGAGAGGGTGACAGGAGGGGGGGGGGGAGGAGGAGAGAGGGTGACAGGAGGGGGGGGGAGGAGGAGAGAGGGTGACAGGAGGGGGGGGGAGGAGAGAGGGTGACGAGAGGGTGACAGGGGGGAAGAGAGGGTGACAGGGGGGGAAGAGAGGGTGACAGGGGGGAAGAGAGGGTGACAGGGGGGAAGAGAGGGTGACAGGGGGGGAAGAGAGGGTGACAGGGGGGGAAGAGAGGGTGACAGGGGGGAAGAGAGGGTGACAGGGGGGGAAGAGAGGGTGACAGGGGGGGAGAGAGGGTGACAGGGGGGGAGAGAGGGTGACAGGGGGGGGGAGAGGGTGACAGGGGGGAGAGGGTGACAGGGGGGAGAGGGTGACAGGAGGGAGTGGGGGAGCAGGGGAGAGGGTGCAGGGGCGAGAGAGGGTGACAGGGGCGAGAGAGGGTGACAGGGGCGAGAGAGGGTGACAGGGGCGAGAGAGGGTGACAGGGGCGAGAGAGGGTGACAGGGGCGAGAGAGGGTGACAGGGGCGAGAGAGGGTGACAGGGGCGAGAGAGGGTGACAGGGGCGAGAGAGAGGGTGACAGGAGGGAGAGGGGGAGAGGGTGACAGGAGGGAGTGGGGGAGAGGGTGACAGGAGGGAGTGGGGGAGAGGGTGACAGCTGGGGGAGTGGGGGAGAGGGTGACAGGAGGGAGTGGGGGAGAGGGTGACAGGAGGGAGTGGGGAGAGGGTGACAGGAGAGAGGGGGGAGAGGGTGACAGGAGGGAGTGGGGGAGAGGGTGACAGGAGAGAGGGGGGAGTGGGTGTGACAGGAGAGAGGGGGGAGTGGGTGTGACAGGAGGGGGAGGAGTGGGTGTGACAGGAGAGAGGGGGGGAGTGGGTGTGACAGGAGAGAGGGGGGGAGTGGGTGTGACAGGAGGGGGAGGAGGAGAGGCGGAGATTGTGACAGGAGGGGGAGGAGCGGGGGTGACAGGGTCTGATCAATGGGAGAGGACACAGGGGCAATAGGAGACAGCTTAATTGATAGGGGGGTGCTTAGGGATGACAGGGCACAACGGGGGGAGGTGTAGGAGTGACGTCAGGGTGCCACAAGCGGAGATGTAGGGGGGGTGGGGGGGGTGTAGGTGGGGGATTACATTGGGGGTGTGTGAAGGGATGGCAGGGGGCCATGGGGGGAGGATGAAGGGGGCAGTGGGGAGGTGTAGGGGTGTCAGGGAGAAGAGCAGAGTTTTTTGGGGGGGGGGGGTGGTGGAGGTGAGAGGAGGGTGGAGGGAGATCTCGGTATCCGCACAGCCCGGGGATCGCTCCCCGCCCACCGCTCTCCTCTCCGCTCTATCAGCACTCGGCACTCACCATGTCTTTGCTGGGCGGAGCCCCGGGGACTCTGACTGGCGGTCAGGACCCGGCTCTGAGCGCTGATTGGAGAGACACTTCTTAGGCGTCCTTGGCCGTGCCTGATTCCCACACCGCTCTTAGCCGTCCTTAGCGAATGCCTGTCAGTTGTTCTCTGGCTGGAATGAGTATAGTGTTGCGCTGAGCTCTATGGACAGATCTCAGATTTTATAACACAGCTTGTGAAATGAAGTTGATAATTCATTGTGAAGGACAATGCTGTGAAGTTGTGTCATTCGTGTGTCTTTGGCTGGGTGTAATGCCTGCAGAACAAGGTCCATCACCCCGCAATTCTGGGGAATGCACGAGGTTGCAGCATACATTGTGCATACCTCCCAACTTTTAGAGATGGAAATGAGGGACACCTATCAGCAAATGTATGCAGGCATAGGACACACCCCTGGTCACGCCCCTTAAAGGAGAATTGTACAGAAAAAAATAAGATTGATTAAGGCCCCTTTCACACTGATGATCTGTTCAGATCCGCCTGTCAGTTTTTCAGGCGGACCTGAACGGATGCTCCATAGAGCTCTATGGAGCGTCGGATGTCAGTGGTGACATGTCCGCTGACATCTGACCCGCTCTGATCTGAAAAAGTGTGATGGAGGAAAAAGCTATTTTTCCATCTGTCATCGGATCGGGTGATGGACACTGCGGACCGTCATCATCCAATCTCCCATAGGGGAGAGCGGTGCTGGATAGGTCCGTCCCTGCACAGTGTGCGGAGATGGACCTGTCATTTTCCTGCTCAGCGGAGATCACTCCGGCGATCCCCGCTGAGCAAGCGGATATCCACGGGGCGGATCCCCACTGATCTGCCCCGTGTGAAAGGACCCTAAACCCACAAGTGCTTTTTTTTTGACCACTACTCTTCCTTTATATTGGCTTTTGGAATTTACAAATGCAGCAATTCAGAAATCAGATGAAAGGTTTAGTACTGGGAAATACATTTTGAAAGATAAAAAGTGCATTTTATATACATCTATATGGATCAGACCAAAATGAGGGACAAATGAGGAGGAAGGAGGGACATTGCTCCAAATCAGAGGCAGTTGGGAGCTGTGGCATTGTGGGGTTGAAGGGGTTAAAGCGGGTGGTGAGGAGGTGATACAACACTTCACCGCCTGCCAACTGCTCTTTGAAGAGCGATATAAAAGACCCAGAGAACTAAATAAAAAAAGCTAATCGTTAAATAGCCCAAATGATTTCATTCACTGGATCTTTTTTACACAATTATTAGTTTTTTAATAATCAATAAATGTTTTACACTTCTTAACAATTTTTATCCATTATTAGGCACTGCCGGACACCTTACTGTTTACACTGTCCACTTATCATATTTTATTTATTAATTTTTTATTTCCACATTTGGTCACTTTGATTGACTTTTGTTTGCACTGAGACACTTTATTCAACAGAGGATTACTTCACTTTGTTATTTCACCCACTAACCATTATTGCATCAATATAGAACATGCATTATTGAATGTTTCCATTTAAGTGATCGGTTTCTCATTTGCGCGAAATCACTTTATTTTCACACTGGTTTTGTGTTATGAAAACTATTACATTTTGCAGCATTTTTGATTACATCACCCTTTTAGATTGACATAGTTAGTTTTACTCCCAGTAGCGCAAAGGATCCATATATTTAAATTTTTATGTATACCGCTCCTGCCCATTGAAATCAATGGGGAAGCACAGCTATACTTTCTCTGCCGCTAGCAGGGGGGTAAAACCGCCCCGCTAGCGGTCAAATACAGCTGCCAAAAAGACGGTAAAGCGGCACTAAAAATAGCACAGTTTTTACCGCCAACGCTGCTCCCACCCCAGTGTGAAAGGGCCTTATTAGCAAAAATTATGTAGCATGGGACACACCCCCTTAAAGGAGAATTAGAGTAGATTGGGGGCCCGATGTCATCTGCCACGTCTGAAGGATGGATGGTAATCCTGTAGCTGGTTGGCTTGTAGATGGATGAAGAAACGCCAATGGATCACAGCCGCAACCACCGTGGAACACAGGAGCCGCCGGGCCGGAAGTGATGTCAGCAGGAAGTCGGGAAAGCCACTGGCCAATGGGGTGCTATGTTTCAAAATATCCATACTGGATACTTTGAAACGCATTGGCCAGTGGCTTTCCCGACTTCTTGCCAATGTCACTTCCTGCCCGGCGGCTCCTGTGTTCCACAGATACTTTCTTTCTGTTTCAGTAATTTTTATTAACGTTTTCAGAATACAAATCACACAGTTCTCAACATTTCTTTGGGTATTACACAGTGGTTATTACATTGCATACATACACTTGCATAGGAAATCCGTCTAAAGTGTTAACAATCACCGGTTTTGCTTTTATTTTCCACTGTTTGGTAGTGTACAGCCACAGTTTTTTTAACCTGCAGTAAGATAAGCGTATTTAACTTAATGTGGCCTTCGCTGTCATACCCGTCCTTGCCTTGCCTCTGGGCTGAGACAGGCTCCATCCTATAATATGATATTCAGGGAGCCACCCCCCAACCTGCGACACCGACCTTACCCCCTAACAGTGGGGGCTACTGGCCACAGATACTTTAAAACGCATCACTGCATTGGCCAGTGGCTTTCCTGACTTCCTGTTGACGTCACTTCCAGCCCAGCGGCTCCTGTGTTCCAGATATTTTAAAACGCATCACCCCATTGGCCAATGGCTTTCCCAAATTCCTGATGACATCACTTTGGATGTCCATTCAGGTAGACGTCAGAACTCTAGGCCAGCCTTTTTCAACCCGGGTGCCCAGGCACTCTCGAGTACCTTGAGGTTTCTTCAGGGGTGCCTTGGCAAAATGCCTAAAAATTGCCCAGAAAAGTATACAAGCCGGCGGGTGGATCAAGCCTGTCTTTTAGTTACATAAAGGCACAACCAGAGATATCATCTGTGTTGATCAGATGGGTGTTAATCGCCTGCACAGCATCCTTGTTTGAACCTCCCCTGCTCCTCTCCATCAACACTGGGGTGACATGAGCTGTGTGACGGAGAGAAACTAAGGGAGAGGAGAAACACTGGAATACTAGTCAGTACCAGTGTGCAAAAGTGTATTTGCTTTGGAAGAAAAAAAATCCCCTCTAACGTTGGGTGTCCTGCATTTGTAGACGCTGCCACATTATGTAAAACTATTAAAATTGTTTTTTACATTTTAGAAAGGCCCCCCCTCGAGACTTTCCCTAATTTTAAAGGGTGCCTTGACAGAAAAAAGTTTGAGAAACATTGTTCTAATCCAATCAGCAATATTGTGCTTGATGATGTCACATTATAGGCCACACCCAACATTTCATCACAGATGACATCGTCAGGACTGGCTAACATGGTATCAGTTATTGGACAGGAGTTCCAATGTCTGCCTGGTTGGATCGCATTTGATGTTTTTAATGATTGTAATGTGAGCGTGCACTTTTATGATAAAGAAATGTAAAGTACTACACAATAGTTTGCCACCTTTACTTTTTATTTTGGCTTATTGTGAGCATCAGTGATTGGGTAAAAAAAAAAAAAAAAAAAAAACACTTGGCTGCCAATGGGGATAAAATCTTTAGAGTGCGTGATTTGGCCATTTTTTTTTTTAATGGTCAGCACTTTCTGGTATAAGACCTGATGTTTTATATATGCACACATGGACTGACTCAGTAGGTGGAGCGGCACTGCTAAGTGAAGCAGGGAGGGAATTAATACAGAGCGCCGTTTGACCATTTTATTTCTAATGGTCGGTTGTTTCCAGGAAGAGGCTGGTGTTTGGTTACCTGTGCACAGTCTGATTAGATCTTTGCCTTAAAGGAATTGCAGGATTGTGACATTTTTATTGGTGTTATGACTTTAATAACGTGAAATTTGTGGATGAATTGTATGCACTAATTTGCCCTTTGATTACAGACTGTTTTTGGCTCTATAGTTTATGGGCAACCATGCACCATATAGCTTTACTTGCAAATTGTTTCTATTTGTTGTTACTTTACTTACACTTTGGTGAGAGAGTGTGTGAGTGAGAGAGTGTGTGAGTGAAAGATCATTTATCAATTTTATTTATGTGTTTAGAGCTACACATTTTTGCTTTTTTATTTTCAAGTTGCTTTATTCGCTAAACATAACATTCCACATGTGCATTATTATTTATTTTTTTTTTTTTTAAAACACCTTTCCATGTATAGCTTTTCATAGAAGTCAACACTTTCTGGGGGGGGGAGAATCTGCAGTTGATAGAACTGAGAACACTCAGCCTGGCTCAGTCCTGGGGAGCCTAGAACACCAGTCTATTGGCAACAAAGAGTGCAGCAGTCTTCTTCACTACAGCTACGCAGGGATTTAAAAGCCAAAAGTCTGCACTGATAGTTTGTGCTACATGCAAGAAGTATATATGTAAAATATATGACGGCCCTGGGTTTGGAAATAGTTGGATGTAAACAGGGCATGGGGGCACTGGTGCAACATTAAGCCCACAGTTCCTACAGAGTACATTTACAGCTTCAAGCATGGGTGCTTAACCTGTGGCGTGCTACCTGCTGAGGAACTACAAGTCCCATAAGGCAATGCAATTCTGACAGTTACAAGCATGACTGCCAAAGGCAGAGGCATGATGGGACTTGTAATTCCACCCATGGTTGTGCGATCATGTATACGAATGCTGGCAAAATGCATGGATATGAAAACAAAATAAATAATCTCTACAGAGCTAACTCCTAATGGGAAACCTATGCTACCATTGTGATCGTTTTCTGAAAATGCTAGTTGCCTGGCTGTCATTCAGGTCTGATGTCAATGGACTTCAGTTAGGCAGTTTGATGCATCCTTCTTCTGGGTCAGGGAATGCATTATCATGGCATCTAGCATCCTAATTAAAAGGAAGTTCAGTCCCCTTACTGTGGACTCCCACCCTGCTCTGCCAATCTTTTGAAACCTGAAGCAGATCTGCTTATAGGCAAGCACAGCACGTTAATGAGGGTATAAAAAGTATGTCCGAACACAAACGTCCTGTACCTTCCTATATGCATTGTGTTGCCGGGTATTGAATGAAAGGCAGAGCACTTCAGCATACATGGGCGGAGGGACCTGGGAGTCAGATACAAAATTCATTTGTGGGGTTGAAGGTTCACTTTAAAAAAAAGGAGGTCAGCAACAATAGCCTCCATATTATCTCACCACAGGCTTCCTTAAAAGTGTGTGTAAAACCCAGACAAAAACAATAAGTTTAACGTATTTGCTACCTTTTGCATATTAAAATGAAGATTTTTTTTGTGCTGTAAGAAAAAAAAAAAAAAAAAAAAAAAAAAAAACACCCTTACATGCTCTGTGCAATGGTTTTGCTCAGAGCAGCCCCGAGCCTCTTCACACATCCTCCACCGGCTCTCCTGGCTCCTCCTTACTGTCCCCACAGTAAGCAGCTTCGTATGGGGGCACCCTAGTCACTGCTGTGTGTATGTGTCCATTCACAAGGAACGAGGACTTGCCCTGCCCCCACTCCCTCCTCATTGGCTCACTGGCTGAGATTGACAGTAACAGGAGCCAATAGCTAACACTGCTGTCCCAGCCAAATGAGGAGGGAAGAGACCTGGGAGAGGCGAGGCTCTTGTGCACATCAATGGACCCAGATGGGGTTCAGGTAAGTTTTAGGTGGGGGGCTGCTGAACACAGTTTTTTTTTTAACCTTCTTGCATGAGCCTTTATGACTACTTTAAATATGTTAGAGAAGTTAAATCAATGTCTTGAAATCCATTGAGCTTGTAACACCCTTTCCAAATCTCAAGCAGTGTTAGTTCTGCCCAGTTTATCTCTGAAGAATACAACACCTTCCCTTATGGTATGGAAATAGGGACAATAGAGGAGGTGTTCTATAGTCCCAAAACTTCTTGTCCTATGAGGACGACACTACTCTTCCATAGAGTATAGTAAGCGTTTCACCCTAGTCCAGGAAATACATTACTGGCAGGATCATCACCAGGTTAAAATAAAGGGGGAAAAAAAAATCCTAAATAGAAATTTCAGACACATCTAAGAATGGTAAGCAGCAATGTATTACCTTTATGTTCTTTGGTTTAGATACACTTTATGATTACATAACCAGTGCCATTTTAACTTCTATAGCACCATTCTCAATGATTTATTTTTATTTTTGGATGGATTAATATTTAGTCAAGAAGCACCAACAACTAACATATAAAACATAGGTTTTGAACAGTTCAAAGTATTAAAAATTTCATTAACTGATATTAAAACAGCGATTACATTACAAAAAGCCTTTCTCTGCAAGTAATCATTATAAAAAAAAAAAAAAACAATAAAATCCTGAGTGCAAATTCAGAATAGCTAACAGTTTCCTGGGCAAGGAGAGCAAACATTTAATTAAGGCTGATGCTTGGTTATCAATCGTCACTGTGGCGGTCATCAGAGGTGATTAGTCCGACAGATCTTCATTTATTGTACCTGCTAAAAAGTTCACGAGAGATGATGAGTCTCTGGATCTGGGCTGTGCCTTCATAGATCTGAAAAACAGAAACATTCCTTACAACACTGCTGTGATGTGCCTAGAGGATACACAATCTGAGACTCATTAGACGTACAAGATTGGGATGTGCAGAGCTTATGCCAATTAAAAAAAAATAAAAAAAACATGGTTTTGGCAAGGCTTACTTGATACAGCTTATTGGATATTTCCCTAGTAAGCGTGTGAGTTTTATGTAGAATCTTGGCTGCATTACATCTATGAGATTTGTATTTATGATGAATTGTATTTAAGCTACATACTGCTGACAGAACTGTGTGCTAGATTATACTTTGCATCTGTACCCACCGCAGGGGAAAAAAAAAAAATAAAAAAAAAAATAAAAAATAAAAAACACTTACAAATTACATTTTTACTTCACAGCCACAGAACCCACATGGATGTTTATATATTAAAAAAAAAAAATAAAAAAAAAATAATCACACACACAATCTCACAAAAGTGAGTACACCCCTCACATTTTTGTAAATATTTTCTTCTATCTTTTTTTGTGACAACACTGAAGAAATTACACTTTGCTACAATGTATAGTAGTGAGTGTACAGCTTGCATTACAGTGTAAATTTGTCATCCCCTCAAAATAACTCAACACACAGCCATTAATGTCTAAACCGCCGGAAACAAAAGGGAGCACACCCCTAAGTGAAAATGTCCAAATTGTGCCCAATTAGCCATTTTCCCTCCCCCAATGTCCTGGCGACTTGTTAGCGTTACAAGGTCTCAGGTGTGAATGGGGAGCAGGTGTGTTAAATTTGTTGTTATCGCTCTCACTTTCTCATACTGGTCACTGGAAGTTCAACATGGCACCTCATGGCAAAGAACTCTGAGGATCTAAAAAAATAAAATAATTGTTGCTCTACATAAAGATGGCCTAGGTTAAAGAAGATTTCCAAGACTCTGAAACTGAGCTGCAGTACGGTGGCCAAGACCATACAGCAGTTTAACAGGACAGAGTGAAAGAGGACTCCAGTGGCAACCTGGGAAGCTCTGGTGAACTCCATGGCCAAGAGGGTTAGGGTAGTGCTGGAAAATGGTGGTCACACAAAATATTGTTACTTTGGGCCCAATTTGGACATTTTCAATTAGGGGTGTACTCACTTTTGTTGCCAGCGGTTTAGACATTAATGACAGTTCATTGCAGGAACCATGAATGCTAACATGTACTGTGACATACTGAATCAGAGCATGATCCCCCCTCCCTTTGGAGACTGGGCCGCAGGGCAGTATTCCAACATGATAACGACCCAAAACACGCCTCCAAGATGACCACTGCCTTGCTAAAGAAGCTGAAGGTTAAGGGGATGGACTGGCCAAGCATGTCTCCAGATCTCAACTCCATAGAGCACCTGTGGGGCATGCCCAAACGGGAGGTGGAGGAGCGCAAGGTCTCCAACATCCACCAGTTCCATGATGTCATGGAGGAGTGGAAGAGGACTCCAGTGGCAACCTGTGAAACTCTGGTGAACTCCATGCCTAAGAGGGTTAAGGCAGTGCTGGAAAAGAATGGTGGCCACGCAAAAAAAAAAAAAAAAATTGACACATTGGGCTCAAGTTAGACATTTTCACTTCTGTCATTTCTTCAGTGTTGTCACATGAAAAGATAGAATAAAATATTCTCCAAAACGTGAGGGGCGTACTCACTTTTGTGAGATCGATAAAGATAATTTTTTTTTTTTTTTTTTTTATCAAACGCTTGTCAGATCAGAATTTTTTCAGACATCAGAACACTCCCAAATATGTCAATTTATCAGTAATATACCCAGAAACCAGGATTGTGCAGGTTTAGGAGATTTCCTGGGTAGCTACAGGTAAGAGTCATAGGCTTACCTGTAGCACAAAGTGGTCTGTAAGGGTTTACAACCACTTTAACCTGGCTTGTTTTACATCATATCAGGTTTAAACAAGGAATAAAATTGCTGGTTTTTGTATATGTTATAGAAGCAAATCACATAAAAATACCAGTTTCAATAACCCAGTGCTGTGCATACCAAATTTGCTGACATTTTTCTACTCGTGCTTTCCTCACCTGGTATATTTTGGCATCCCTCATTAGCTTCTCCACAGGGTAGTCACTGTTAAAGCCATTGCCACCGAAAATCTGCACAGCGTCTGAAGCCACCTGATTGGCGATGTCCCCGGCAAAAGCCTTGGCGATGGAGGCGTAGTAGGTGTTCCTTCTGCCTGCATCCACTTCCCAGGCTGCTCTCTGGTATGCCAGGCGAGCCAGTTCCACCTTCATGGCCATTTCGGCAAGCATGAATGAGACAGCTTGATGCTAAAACAGATTTGAAGAATATATAATTGTTTTATATAAAATGTATGATATAGCCATACCTGGAATTTTTTAAACCTAACCAGTTTACTTTCTAAACCTGAACCCCCTAATCCTCAACCTTATACCCAACTATCCACCTTGTAATATTTAAAGTGGACCTGAAAAATGCAAGGTCTGCCCATCTTGTAGACAACACCCCCTTTCCCAATGTATAAAACCTGTTATATGGGAAAAGATTAAAGTGAAGTTCCACTCATTTTTGTGTTCATTAAGTCAGCAGCTACAAGGTACAAAGCTGCTGACCTTTAATAAACGCACTCTCTTGTCCCATGGTCTAGCGATGCGGCCACCCAAAGCCTCGGTTATCGCAAGTTGCGCTGTGCCTCCTTAATGTTCGGGCAACCTTCTAGGATCTGTCCCAGAAGATTGGAGGGAGGGGGAGAAAAGAACTTCCGCTCCAGTCACCTAGGCGACCCGAGCAGAAGTGGGACCAGGGTACCCGTCAAAACTAGGTACCCACTCCCCGCCCCCAAAAAATGAAATGCCAAATGTGGCATAGGAGGAGGGCGAGGCCTTAAAGCTTAACTTCCACTTTTGAGTGGAACTCCGCTTTAATGACGAAAAATGTTTTCATGAAATTTGGATTCTGAGCTTTGCCAGGACCCTGGGAGAAGGCCAGGTGATGTCACTGATCCATACAAGAAACAACTGTAAGCTGCTGTTACAAGATAAGCAAACTTTGTATTTACAATCTGTACACATTTATATTATTGTGCGGCATTCAGATACCTCAACAAGGACTTTTCCAAATGTCTTCCTCTCCATTGCGTAATTAGTGGCTTCATCCAGAGCTCTCTGGGCAAGACCAACAGCACCAGCAGCCACCTGTAACAAGGATATGAGCAGTCATGCAAAGGTCTTTCTCCAGCTGTAGAGGACTTTCTATATAAACAGAGATCTTACTGGTGGTCTGGTTTTATCAAAGGCCCCCATTGCGATCTTAAACCCGGCCCCTTCTCCAATCAGGACATTCTCAGCAGGAACTCTGACATCCTCAAATACAATGCCCCTGGTGTCTGAGCATCGCTGGCCCATGTTCAACTCCTGTAAAGCAAAGAAATGTTTATAATTATTAAACAAAAAAAGTAAATTCACATGCATAAACTAACTTTCTATGGCTTTATTTATAAAAAATAAATAAAAAAAACACACGGTGTGTGTGTGAATATATATCTCTCCCCAGAAATAAAGAAACAGTCCAAATGTTATAGCAACGCTGATGATGGATAAGTGTCCAACTCCACAAATATGTAGCACACTGACTCTTTAAAAAGGTGGGTGATCCTAGGCAATGGATTGTATGTGCACCCTACACCAACTCCCAGTTTTCACTGCGTGAGGCACTCTTTCTCCAATGGGGTTCAAAATCAAACAAACAGATGAGAAAAAAAAAAAAAGAAGAAGATAGCCTTAAACCAGTATTTCCTTCAACCAGACTCCCATCATCTTAGAAAGCAGGTGAACGTTGCGATGCAAAGGGGTTCATAAAGACAAGGAACTGTGGACATAGCGTAATCACTGCTTTATTAAGAAATACCTAAATACAGCCAACCCAGCTCCCAATTTACGTACATTTAAACACAGTTAGTAAAACATTGAAAATGAATGTCTAATAACCGATTATCCTGGTCCCAACAGCGCCCGTGTTACATACACAGCGTTCATGATCACTGCCTGGTTGGGAACAGCTGACGGTGAAGAGCACTCGTCACTTCCGGTTACGCAGTTGTGACCACGCCCTGACGAGTTTCGTCACATCCTGACTTCAACAGAGGGCCTCTGTTGAAGTCAGGTTATATTTTTTTATTATACTTCAAGTGGCTGCTATCTGGTCTGTGATTTTATTAAAATCGGTAGTACTTTTAATATACATTGGTTTTAAACCTGTATATATCTGAGCAGGTGACTCGCGATTGTTGGGATAATTTGTATATATATATATATATATATATATATATATATATATATATATATATATATATATATATATATATATATATATACACACATACATATACATACATACATACATATACACATACACACAGGGTCCAGTTGTAAGGGTGAAGCCATGTGGTCATATAAAAATTGTATAATTTGTTCCCAGTAACCCGGGATGACTGGGCATGTCCAAAGTAAATTATAGAATGTGCATGGGTTGCACAGAGCAATCCTGATCCTCTTTTCTCAGGTCCCACCACCGCTCCTGGCTCTTCCCCCTTGACGAGTGCCCCTGATAGCAAGCAACTGGCTATGGGGGGCACTGGTGTGTGCTCGCTCCCATGCCGTGCCCCACTATGTGTCCACAAGACACAGAGCTTCAGCCTTTACAACCACTTTAATTTACATGGGACAGGTTTTATGGAGCTCCCAGAGTACAGCTATAATCGCAAAGGAAAAAAAAAAAAAAAAAAAAACGACGGAACTCAGTCGGAAGAAACGCTGCTCTCTCTCTCATATATCAGAAACTCTGGCCACCCTTCCCCTCCTCCGTTCATTCACAGAAGCCTTTGAATTTTATGAAGGAGATTAAATGACAAAAAGGTAAACTAGAGATGCACCTTGTTGGACTTAACCCTGAGTAATCTAGCAGATTGTACAAATTATCTGGATTCCTCGAGATCCCACAATGGGATGTCTACATCAGGCATCCTAGAAGGCAGTTCAGAGGATCTTGCACATGCGCGATATCATAGGGTCTCTGCCAGCTGGCAGAGGTTGGCATACCTGTGCAGATTTGCCACAGGGCTCTGTCAGGTTCCATAGACCCAACAAAGACATCCACGGTGTGTTTGCGCATGCACCAGATCTCGATTCCAGATGGCCACACCAGAGAAAAGGCCGTTTAAAGGAGAACTTTGCCTGCAAGCCCTCAGGCACTAGTTTTTTTTTTTTTTACAGTGACAAGTGTTGGGGACATAAAAGGTCATATTTAATAGGCAAGGTGCAGTTACCCTTTAACAAATATGCAAACCCAATCACAGAAAAGCTTTTATGTTGGTTTTGGACCTCTATTAATATAGATCTACAGGTACTTACCTTTCTTCCAGGCTGTACTCCAGGAGTATCAGCATCGACAATAAATCCAGTAAAAGCCTTTCCCGTTGAGGATTTGGGGTCAGGATTTGTCCGTGCCAAAAGAAAATACCTGCAGAACAAAACAAAAAACAGATTGCTATGAAGAAGGGAACAGAAGAAAATCTGGAGGCTGCTTAAATCGCTGTGCTCCTTTTCCCCGCAGTAACCCGTGCTAGGAAAGCCCGTAAAAAATTAATCTGTGCAGAGTGCAGGATTCTTTTATTGCAATTTCTTCCCTTACTTTAAAAAGTCCAATTACTTGCAGCAGTCTAACTACTTTAGCATATGAATTCCCTCTCTCTCTCACAGCAGAGGTGGGCATTTCTGAATGCTGCACAGATCAGCATCACATAATGGCATGCCCTGTTCCCTGCAGCATTTTCCTGTGAGCCCAGTGCAACCAAAGGAAGTCGATTTTGAACACCCATTGTATGCATGAAGGCAAACAAACAAACACACTTCAGGCTGGGTGTGAACCCAGCAGGGGTCCTGTGCTTTATCAAGACCTGAAACAGACCAAAAGACACATAGTACTTCTGTGCAAATTCGCACCGGACCTGCAGCGGATAAGTGAACCGTTTCCATAGAGACCGGGTCAAAACCCGCATCCAATTCGCAATGGTGTGTACCCAGCCTCAGTATGCAGCTCCTCTCCTTATACTTAAGCCCAATCTTGATCCAGCGATATACAAAAGACCCGAGGCTCTGCCAAATCTTTCCGTCCCGATTGGCTGAGATGCAGCAGCAGGAACCATTGGTTTCTGCTGCTGTCAATCACAGCCAGTGAGATAGGAGTGGGGGGCGGGGCTGAGCGGTGCTCCCTATCTTATGGACTCAGAGCCGGCTTGGGAGCCAGCATGCACGAGCGCACCCACAGCAAAAGGCTTGCACATCTTCTGTTTGCAGCTCCCCTAAAAACTTACTGGAGCCTTATCGCGATCTAGCCTCTGCTCTCTGAGGAACTCTCACTTCTCGTTGGCTGAGACAGCAACAGGAGCCATTGGCCAGTGAGCCAATGAGAGAGAGCCGAGCCTGCTTGGGTGCCCACAATGCAAGCTGCTTGCTCTGGGGGTACCAGATGGAAGGGGCCCAAAGCGACAGCAAGGGACCCGAGAAAATGAGCAGGATCGGGGCTGCATTGTGCAAAAAAATCAATACACAGAGCAGGCAAGTATAATATGCGGGTTATTTTTTTTATTATTAAAAATGTTTCCTTTACAATCACATTTGGAGGTGTGTGTAAAGTTTGATTGAATTGTTATCAATTTTTAACTATGTATAGTTTGTAATTACATATGCTTTAGAGGTAGTTGTATTCCCTCATTAAATATGAATAATCTGCTTCCTGTTGGGGCAGTTTTTTTTGTTTAATAAAAAAAAAAATATATATTTTTTTTTTTCAAATACACATATACATATACACACACATATATATATATATATATATATATATATATATATATATACACATATATACACATATATATACACACACACCTTTATTTTACCCTGTTGGGAGAGGGGGGGGGGCTTAACAGACCCCTGACATCTCCCCTTTGAAGTAGGGAAAGGGACTGAGGACAGAGATTCACCAGTCCTTCTCTGCAGCCTCAGTTGCACTGAAAATTAATGGACAGGAGACAGAGGCTCCTCTCCATTCATAAACTGAAGCATAGTGAACTGATGCTCAGTCATGAATAGTCAGTGATCACCGAATCTGTTCATTCAGAAAAAGGAGCCGGTAAATTACATTTACCAGGTCCTTCCCGTGCTCTCCATCCTGACAGTTCTTTGACAGGGGGGGACAGGAGGGACACAGAGGGGTGCATTGGTACTAGTATCAGTATAACCCTTTTTTTTTTTTGTATATGCTTTAGACTACAACGCATCCAATATAAACACTAGGAGAATGCACCCAAAGATGGGACATTTGAATGCTGTACCACCAACCAAGAAACCTTAAAGAGTCACTAATAACCAATAAAACCTGTCAAAAAACTGAGATGAAAAGCACATAAGGAAGGAATTTTCAGAGATTACTGGCAAGTTGAAGCAAAGCTGGCTGTCAGCAGAACTGAGTTAGGAGAAGGACATCTGCTACCCTGGGTCAGTACTAATAAAAAATGTTAGGCTGGTGGCCATGAGTTTAGATGCCTCACCAATAAACATCGATCACAGCAGACTGCATGTCAATAACCATAAAGACCCAACAGATTTAATATTTTGGTGGATCGAAAGAAAAAAAAAAAAAAAAAAAAAAAAAAGGGGGGAGGAGTCTGATGGAATTGCAATAAATCTTTGGAGATGCAAACTTTGGCAGCAAAGGGGTTAACTTTAGGTCTGGACTTAAAGCGGAGCTCCAGCCCACCCTCCAACAAAAAAAAGTAAAAAAAAAAAAAGTCAGCAGCTACAACTACTGTAGCTGCTGATTTTTACTATTAGGAAACTTAAATGTCCAGGGATCCCATAGTGTCCTCACCCAAGCAGATTCTTGAATCGGCTCGCTGGTGCTGCCATCTCAAGTAAGGGAAACCAGCAGTGAAGCCTTGGGGCTTCACAGCCGATTTTCTTTGCCACAAATCGCTCTGTGCTTTCTCAATGGGCCGGCTGTGGCGAGGACCCAACTCTTGGCCGAGTTTGCTGCAGCAAACTCAGCAGAAAGTGGGAGCAGATACCTGCAAGCTGAGCTTCCCCTTTTGGGTGGAGCCCCGCTTTAAACTGTTTTATTAATGATTTTTAAAAATTGTTATATAGGGTTACAATTTATAATTTGTACACTAGATGGCGGTGGAATTCAACATTTGCTCCTCAAGCATTTAAATTAAATTAGTTTTATATTTTATAAAGATATGTTTTTTATGTCATGGATTTTATATGAGGTCATTGTATTATACTTTTAATAAAAGGATACGTTTTTTTTTTTTTAAGCAGAAAGCACAATGAAGTTTTTACTTTTTGAGCCATTAAGTGCCAGGCTAAGTTCACACTACTGCAAAGCGATTTACTAAAACTGGAGAGTGCAAAATCTGATGCAGCTCTGCAGAAAATTCAGATAAGGTAAAAGTAGTGCCGCGCTGTATAAATTATAAAGTAAAGTGCAAGAGTGCTCTGAGGTAAATGCACTAATGAGAGGCAACGCATGTAAACTTCAACACAAGATAAAGTGCATGTTAAAGAGGAAGTAAACCCTAATGGGTTTACTTCCTCTTTCATTCCCTGCAAAGGCAAAGCATAATGGACTACTATGCATCGCATAGTAGTCCATTATGTGTCACTTACCTGACACAGGAGCCAGCGAAGTCGCCGCTGTCCCCTGTAGTCCGCCGCATCCATCTTGCTGGTGGTGTCTCGCAGCTCCGCCGCTGTCATTCGGCGAAGCCGCGATGACGTCACTCCCGCGCATGGGAGTCGACACGCGCGGCAGCTCCATTCTTGAAAATGCCGCGCTCAGTGCGCCTGCGCGCCGCTGTCTACGGCGCATGCGCCGTAGACATCGGTGCCCGTTTTCGGGCAAATATCTCCTAAACCATATAGGTTTAGGAGATATTGCTTGCACCTACAGGTAAGCCTTAATCTAGGCTTACCTGTAGGTCAAAGTGGTTTGTAAGGGTTTACAACCACTTTAATTGGCACATATAGGCTTGAGCATATAGTAAAGTGCATAAATCACACATTGGTCATTGTTGATCCTAAATGGACCAATGCGATAAAGTCACAGTGATGGTAAATGACTACAATGAGATAATCCAATACAGTAAAAGATATAAAAAAGTAATATATCATAGGCATAGGTGAATAAATGTGTCCGTGAAAAGTTCCTTTTTAAATATTATAGTATGGTGCAGCATAGATGGCGACTGTATATCAACAAATATAAAGTGCTGGTGGTCACTTTCTGTGACGGGACTGGGAAAGGTTAAAGAGGGGATGTCCCTGGAGATTTTGCCAAAGTGCAGTCACCTGAACGTAGCTTGGTATAACCCATGGCTGAGCCCAAGATCCTGTACCCTGAACCTATGTGTGCGCTGGGGAGGAATATAGAGGAAATACCTCTTTACTGTGTACTAGGGGGGTGGGAGCTCACTGGTTAATCAGACTCTTTTAAGCCAATTTCACAACTCAAGACAAAATACTCCAAATTAGAAAGCAAAAGTGTCACTTAGGCCTTAAAGCTGTAGTAAACTGCACATTTTTTTTAAATTTGCAAGGTAAAGCCATAATGCGCTTGCCCTTAGAACAAAGCCATTCCAGCGGCGAGCAGTCACCGCTAAGAGGACTTCCATCTTCACCCATCTTTTTTCAGCGTTCGTAATGTGGCTCTGTGACTGTCCGGAGCCGTCACTCCTGCGCATGCACGCAAAAAAATGACCCTCCCTTAATACATCCAATATAAAAATACTATACAAGAATAGAGAGAATACAGACAAGTGGAATCCTGACCTACTGCAACAGAGGGAGAGGGAGACAGACTATGGCAAGACACAAGACTAGCCTTAGGAGATTTATGAAACCACTTTAAAAGTCAAACTTCTACCCATAGCTAAAATACACATTTTTCTGTCAACTTTGGTTTACACTAAAGCATACACATGTGGGTGGTTTTGGTTAACCCACACGGGGAGTCACAGGTGTTCCATGCATCCCTGTGCAGGCAGTCCCAATGATGTCAATTGGGACACAGCAGCTGAGCTGACAGATGCTGCTCCTAATCTGACATCTATGTGGGTGTATGGCCATGAACACACACACTGTCTGCACTGGGGTTATGCACCCTCACTCGCACAGATGTCAGATTGGGAGCAGCGTCTGTGTCCGCTGACATCAATGGGAACACCTGTGTGGGTAAACATGGCCCTCCACCAGGCTTATGCTTTACTTCACCCTGTGTAAACGAGGGCTAAGGGCCAAAGGAGCAAGGAAGAAATAAAATACATAAAAGAACTCAACACCATACCAGTTAGCTTTGCCCCCATTGGTGATCCACATCTTCTGTCCATTGATGATGTACTCATCGCCCTTCTTCTCTGCTCTGGTCTTCAAGCCGGCCACATCTGAACCAGCTCCAGGCTCAGTTACACAGTAGGCCTGTAGGATAATGTACCATATTGACTAGTGATAGTTTAGCAAAAATACAAAACTGTCTCAGTAAGCAAAAGGGCCAAGTTGGGTTCATTCCAGATACTATACACAAAAATGGAGAGCATTTCTACAAGACTGTTGTGAAGACCGCTTGTCATGCAGTTGAACTACACATAAAAAAAATGTAGCTGTAAATTTTACTAGCAGCAAAAAGAGCCATTCCATGTTGGTTGTCTCAGTTTCCTCACACTGGCTCCCAACTCCTGTCTACTGTATCCAAGTTACGCAGGATGGAACACCTGACTGCGTTAATTGGGGATTCAATACCAAGGTTTAATAAAATCTGGGAGGTTTGGGATGATTCTGTTTATTGCCTTGAAACGGTTCTTCCAAAGCCTTAGATGGATATCTCTTATGCTTATTTGATTTTGCAATGTTGATCTTCACATTCTGAGATCCACGGTGTCCCCTTTCTCCCTAATCTCATTTCTCCATATTTTGTTTATTATTGGACATGTTTCTGTTTGTTATGCTGGAGGATTATGCCATGATATGCCAAAGGATATTGATGTGTTTCCTGTAGACCCTTCAACCATGTTAGACATTAGTCTTTCTACAATATATTTCTGTTGGTTATCATGATTCGCTCTCTCTTTCTATATCGATATCAATATCTATAGCGATATCTTTGATGCACATTTGTATTTTATTGGGATTTTTTTTAAAACGTACAAAAAAAAAAAAAAAAAAATAATATCCGTAATGAACAAAACTGATAAAAACAAGACTACATATTATACACTGAGCGGGAGATTTACTAAAACTGATGCACACAGATCAGCTTCCAGGTTTTATTGCCAAAGCTTAATTGGCCAAGCTGAAGTAAGAAGCTGATTAACATGTACAGCTGCACCAGATTTTGTAAAACTCCCCCAAAGTCTACTACTGTATGCCATGTTTTGACACTATGGGGGAGATTTAGCACCCGTTCACACTGGTGCGTTTTGACAGTTCCAAATCACATGACAAGCCGCACCCCGCTGCTGCCAATGGAACCGTTCATATCTCCAAGTCTCATGTCGCAGTGATTATGAAAAAGGTTCCTGCACTACTTTTTACCAATTTGATTGCAACTTGCATAGACTTCTATTAAATGAAATGGGCAGTGCAGATCGCATTGATGTACGGCTTTGAAATCACGCTGAAGTAGCACATTTTTCCCCAAGTCGCACAGGTGTGAACCAGGGCTTAAAATTTGGTGCAGCTTTGCATAGAAACCAATCAGCTTCCAGGTGTTAATGTTAAAGCTTAAACGAACAAGCTGAAGTTAAAAGCGGATTGGTTACTATGCACAGTTGCACCAGATTCTGAGTGCCTCAGATTTAGTAAATCTCCCCCACATGTACAAAAAATGGAATTACGTACCGGTAATGTCCTTTTCCAGGAGTCTTTCAGGACAGCCACCTTTGAGAGACACTGGCTCCTCCCCTCTTAGGAAACACCGCCTTGATTTTCATGATTTAAGCCTCCTCCTCCCTTCGTTCCTCAGTTCTTCCAGAGTACCTCCGGCCAACTGGGGAGACACAAGAACACGTCAAATAAACAAACTTTTAAGTCTTACCTGACGGCCTCATGTAATGAGTTCCCGATGATCTGCAAAAAACTTGGGTGGGAACCGGTGCTGTCCTGAAAGACTCCTGGAAAAGGACATTACCGGTACGTAATTCCATTTTTCCCCAATCGTCTTTCAGGACAGCCACCTTTGAGAGGATAAGCGAGTACCCTGTCTTAGGGTGGGACCTACTGCTTGCAGCACCTTGTGACCAAAGGGCTTGGTCTTTGGCTGAGAGAAGATCCAATCTATAGTGCTTCACGAACGTAGAAAACTTGAACCACGTTGCGGCTCTACAGATCTGTTCAGGAGACACACCAGCCCACATTGTCTGCGGAGTTGCCGCTGTCCTGGCTGAGTGTGCTTTAATTCTAACTGGAGGCTTTAATACCCCAACCGCGCAAGTCTGCCCAATGGCTGACCTTAATCATCTGGTTAGCGTACGTCTAAAGGCTTTGGAACCCTTCCTAGCCCCTGGAAGTAACACCAAAGGTAAATCAGACTTCCTGAACTGGCTTTGTGTAACCAAAATAATGAAGGACACGTCCAAGAAGATGTGTCCTGTTCGCTCACTGGTTTTGAACGAAAAATAGGCAGCATAATCTCTCGGACTCTCTGAGGATTAGAGACTACCATTAGGTAAAAAGGCCAGAATGATCTTAAAAACTGAATGGTCTGGAAAGGGAGTGCCTTAACAGAAAAGGTTTAGAGTTTACTCACTTTCCTTGCCGCAGTGATCGCCACAAAAAACACAGTTTTGAGAGTGATCAACCATAACCAGCCAGATTCCAATTGCTGAAAAAAGGTTCCTTTGTGGGAACCTGTAAAACTAATGAGTGACCCCGACTGGGAAGGGGGCGACCAAAGGCTTGGTCTTTGCCTACTTAAGGCTCTAAGAACCTTACTATACCAAGGTCTGATGTTAGATGCCCTTCCAGGAATACGCTAAAAGCGAAAACCTGACTCTTCAATGTTTATGGGGCTAAACCTTTATCTGCCCCTGACTGCAGGAACTCTAGAACGGCTACGAGGCTGTGCACATTGAAGGAGTTCTCTGAGCATCAGCTGTTGAACCGTCTCCATACCTTCAAGAAAATGGTCTGAGTTTCTATTTACCTGCAATTCAGAAGAGTGGCTATTAAACAGTCTGAGACCTCTTTGCCCTTCAGCAATTCCTTCTCAGTAGCCAAGCTGCAAGAATCCACCTGGGGACCGCAGACTGGACCCTGGGAGAAGGGACACTCCTAGACCGGGAAAACCCGGGGGGGGGGGGGTTCCCCTGACAGGCCCTTCAGAATGGAGAACCACGGCCTCCTGGGCCCAAGAGGTGTGATTAAAAAATAGGTAGTAATCTCCACCTGAAAACTTCCCTGACCCTGCAGGAATCAGAACGGGAGGGGAGAAAGCATAGCACTTAGAGAAACCCTAACTCTGTGCTTTAGTGTGTCTGCTCCCGACCTCCCATCTCCCCTGTTCATGGAACAGGAGATGGCTTCCTTTGCGTTTTCCCTTGAGAAAAAGAGAGGTCCATCCAAGGAATCCCCCAACTCTGGGTGATCCATTCGAAGAACCTCCTGCTTGAGAACCTGGTTGCTCTGAGGAAATCTAAAATCAGGATTTGCTCTCCTTCAAAACAGATCACTGAAAAGACAGGATTTCAATATTCGGCCCATCTGAGGATGGCCTTCGCTAGGACCCATAAAGGATCCGCTCCAGGAGTCCCCATCCTGTCGACGCAAGCCACTGCCACGGGATTGTTTCCATGACTCTTACATGAAGTCTCCAGAGAACTCTGAGAGGTCCTGAGAACCAGATCTACTGTTCTCAACTCCCTCCAATTTGAGGATCTCTTAGATTCCTTCCTCTCCCAGGTACCCTGTACCAAACAGGAGTCTAGGTGTGTACCCCAACCTAAGCCGTTCGTATCGGTTGTAACCACCCTGGATACTGGGAAACTCCATTCTAGGTCTTGTAACAAACGTGCTCCCTTTCCCAAAGGGACCTCTTTACCTGAGTTGGAACCAAAGAGTCCCAAGACCCCTGACTGTGGTCCCAAATCTTCAAGATGAATAGTTTACAGAGGACGGTAACATGACCCCGTCCACTGAACTGCTAGGAGCGTGGCTGTCAGTAAACTCAACCTGCCTAACTGAGTTTTTGACAGTTGCCCTGGAGAAACAACAGTGCTCTGTCTATCTTCTGGATCTTCTCCAAGGAGGGAAGACCTTTTGTTCTGTTGAGCCCAGCACCTACCCCAGGAAGGTGACCCCCTGGTAAGGAATTTAAGTTGGGTTTCTCTAGGTTCAGAGGCCAACCCAGGCTCACAAACAGGTCTTTTGTTACCTGTTGATCCCAAATCGACTGCGTCAGAGAAGGTACAAACCGGAGAAGATCTTCAGGACACACGATCACCGAGACTCCCCTGAGACGCAGGAATGCCAGAACTTCTACCATCACTTTGGTGAAGATAGGAGGAGGAAAGGGATAGCCCAAAAGGGAAGTGCTTTGAACTGAATGTGTAGCACCCCTACAGAAGTTATCACTGCCAGCCTAAGGAAACGCTGGTGGTTCTCTGCAATGGGAATATGCAGGTATGCATCCATACTATCCATGCCCTGAAAAAGTTTTGGTGGAAGAGGTGCCCTCACCCAGTGACCAAAACCAACGAAAGCCATCTGTAGGTGACTAAGACACACAGACGTTTCAGGTTCAGGATGAGCCTGAATTTTCCCAAAGGCTTGTGAACCACAAAAATGTGAGAATAGGAGCCCTTTCTATATATCCTGCTGGGACCTGTATTACCACTTCCTGTTCCTCTAACTCCTGAAGAGGAAAGAAGGGCACATTTTGGCAGCTCAGTGACAAGGAGTCTCAAAAGAGGAGAGCTCTGAAAACTCCAAACGGTAACCTCTTACGATGATCCCCAACACAAACTGATTGGAGGTGATCATCTCCCACTGGGGGAGGAAGGCCCCTTTTTTACTGCTCCCCATATTTCTTCTTAAGGGGAAAGGCCTTTTTCTTATCAGCCGTGCGATCTAGCACTGCTTCAAGACCTGGCCCAAACAGCAGTAAACAGTAGCAGTAACAGCAGTCTCCTGAAAAAAGGATTCCAGAGCTTTGCTTTGGACGCCTTGTCCCCCTGCCATGTCTTCAGCCTTAAGGCCCTCCAGGCTGAGTTGGCCAGAGCCGAGGACCTTGCATACATTCGCATGGATTGAGTCGAAGCACCCGCAGTGTATGCTGACTCCTTAAGCACCATGGGAGAGGAGGATAGAAAAGTCTCCTCTGCTGTCATTGCTTCATGCATTAATCTGGATAAGCCAACACTTCATATTACGAGCCACCACTGTGGCTTCTATGTCAGGCTTAAAGATTTTCTTATTATAAATCCCAGGCATCCTTCAGAAGTGAATCCATCCAACAGCAGGTTTCCTGTAAAAAGGTTTACACAGAGCTTTTGCCTTGGACGCCTTGACCCCCTGCCATGTCTTCAGCCTTGGAGCCCTCCAGGCTGAGTTGGTCAGAGCCGAAGATCTTGCATACATTCGCCTGGATTGAATCGAAGCAGCGTATGCCAACACCTTAAGCCGTATGGGAAAGGAGGATAGACTTCAGAAGTGAGTCCATCATTTCAAACATAGGGTCTGAAAGTATTCCCATGTCCCCGAGGACAGGTCAGTATGCCTGGACGTCTGAAGAAAGGTAGTCTCTAACCTGGGAGATTCTATTCCAGACAAGAGCTTCCTCTTCCGCCCAAGAAAAAACCTTTGCTTTAAAGCACCAGAAAAGAAAGGTTTTCCTTCGGGACCCCGCCATCCTGATGGCATCGATCAAGACATCATGAACCGGGAACACCCGCTTCCCCCAGGTCCTAGTACATCTGATCGTGGGGTGACAATGCCTTCTTCCTAAAGTGGTATGAATAGCTCTCAAGAGCTTATCCACTTCATCCAGGGGGAAGTTTATATCGAGGGGTTCTTTTGGGTTCCCCACCCAAGCCCTCACCTTTATCAGAGTCCCTTGGGAGTCTGAGACGGCACTGTCAACTTCTTCCTCAACTTCCTCTCTGGAACCCTCTAGACTCTCCCTTAACCTGCAGGAGGAACATCCATCGGGTTAGGTGGAACACTCTGCTGTGCTGGTGAAAGAGTGCTCTGGAGCTGAGGCCATTGTAACCTTCACAGAAGCCGCCAGATATGCACCGTGTTCTGCTGCCTGTTTCCTAATGGCGCTCAAACAGGGACCTGAACCCTCTGAGGCCACTGGAACCTTAGGTTAAAGGTCTGACTGAGCTATCCGGTGCCTCAATACACTCTTTACCAAGTGCCTTTGAACCAGGGATTCCCCCAAAGAGGCTCTATATGAAGGACGCTCCCTCCTAGAACCAAAGGGAGACTTGTTCATGTCCTTCAGAGACCTAGAGATAAAAGAGCAGCATAAAATCCTAAAAAAAAAACAAACACCAGCACTACTTAAGAGGACCACCGGGAGTGCCCTCCCCTAGGATCAATCTCCATCTGGATCCCAGACGCACTGCCCTTCCCCCCGACCACCTAGGGGGAAAAAACACCAGTGGAGCTACTGGTTGTAAGGTAAGGGAACCCCTCGCCAGGGCTTTTACCTTTGAGTGGCTGGTGCCGTTACTCCTGGAGCTCCCGAAGCCACTGCTTTGGACATTCTCCTGTTGAGGAAGAGTGGTACGAACGTGCCTCCAACAGCTACCTGTGCAACTGTAGAAAGAGAGGCTGCACCAGCCGAACGCTAGGTTCCCCTCCACGTGCCGCGTCCGGAACCGGAAGACGCGGATCCAACGAAGAGGTCCGCCCCCACCGGAATTGACGTCGCCCGCCAACCGGTCCGGCCTCTGGCTCCCAGCCGACTGGATACACAGGGGGGCCTTGGACGTCCTCGTTGCAGCGCCCCACTGGGCGAAACGCAGGGATGAACCTCCCCAAAAACTTCCTGCTTTCCCCAAGCGAAGATTGGAGTGCGTATAGAGAAAAAGGTCAGTCAAAAGTTCAGCTTCCCCAGCCGACCGGACTGCCTGTTCCGTTAAAACACCCGCGGGTGAACGGACGGACGACCCTGTAAAACTTCCTGCTTTCCCCAAGCGAAGTTTAGGGTGTATAGACAGTACGAACGCTTCAGCTCCCCGCTGATCCGACTGTCAAGGGCCGACCGATAGACGGTCGGGTAACCGAGTGGGGCCGGGGCTCCGCTCGGATAGCTTCAGTCTCACCAACCGAATTCAGCTAAGGTTCCTTAGCGATGTCTCCCCACCGGAGGAAACACCATAACTGAGGAACGAAGGGAGGAGGAGGCTTAAATCATGAAAATCAAGGCGGTGTTTCCTAAGAGGGGAGGAGCCAGTGTCTCTCAAAGGTGGCTGTCCTGAAAGACGATTGGGGAAAAATAAAATAAGGTGTGTTTACAAAAAGCATCTATAATCTCACTGTTGGCTATATACTGCAATGCAATATCCCATTCATAAAATTGAGGCTGAGGTGTGCAGCCTGCATCATATGAATTTTCTGTGGACTTAAAAGTGGTGTTCTGGCCAATACTTTACTTTTTTTTTTTTAAGTCAGCAGCTACAAACACTGTAGCTGCTGACTTAATAAGGACACTAACCTGTCAAACGATCCCACGATTTCGGCCGCCCCGAGGCCGATCCATCCATCGGAACCGCTGCCGGCACCTCCATCCTAACAAAGGGAAAAAGGCAGTGGAGCCTTGTGGCTTCACTGCCCGTTTCCTACTGCGCATGCGCAAGTCGCGCAACGCTTTGAGAATGGCCCCATTGTTTTCTGGGACACACACATCTCAGAAGGCAACAGGGCCGCTCACCTAAGAGGAGGAAGCGCCGCGAAATAGGAAGAGGCAGATCAGGAAGACTGCCTAGCAACAGCGTTTCAGGTAAGTGAAAAAAACATTTTTTTTTAATTTTTCTTTAAATTTTATTAATGCATTTTTTTGGGTGGCCCTCCACTTTAACATTGAAGCAAACTCCAAGGTCAGTCACGTGGCTTTGAAGGGATAGAAGACCAGGCTCGCTTCCCAGCTTTTTCTTTCCTTCCATTCAAAAAGAATAGCGCTCCAGACTCAGAAGCCAGCAAAGAACAATGCAAACAGCATAAAAATAACTCCAAACTCTCTACTTACACACATCAAAGGTTCTTCTGTCATTCTTCCCAGGTACTTCTTCTGCTGTGCCTCATTGCCAGCTATGATGACTGGCATTTGCTGTAAAAATGAACACAAAGTGAACACACACAGGACCAAAAGAACATTTACTTTTAGAATATTACTAGGCCCATTGCATAAAAAGGTGCCAATAGGAAGAATACTATGGCTGACAAAAATCTGCCTTTTATGCTTCCATGTAGTCATTGTATACCAAGATTTGTTCTTAGTTACATTTATGGACAAGTCCAGTTTTAAAGTGGTTGTAAACCCTTTACAACCACTTTAAAACTACAGGAAAGCCTATAATTAGGCTTGCCTGTAGCTGCACTGGATCTCCCCTAAACCTGCGCGGTTTCGGAGATATCCCTGTATGTGCCGACGTCATGCAGCACATGCGAAATTAAGCCAACTGAAGCAATGGCACATACGTGCCATTGCTTCAGTTGTACTGTGCTGCTCCCGGCAGTTACCGCGCATGCGCAACGTCATCGTGGCTCCAGCCAATCACAGCGCCGGAACCGCGAAACCCAGAAGTAACCTCCGGGATAGATGGCGCTGGCCGGAGGGGGGAGACAAGGATGGCTGCTGGGGCTTCGTTCTCAGGTAACGAATTCATAATGAGCTTTATAATGCCTTTATCTTGCAGGGTGTTTTTTGTTTTTTTCCCCCAGGAGGGTTTACAACCACTTTAAAGTGGTTGTAAACCCTTACAACCAACTTTGACCTACAGGTAAGCCTAGATTAAGGCTTAACTGTAGGTCCAAGAAATATCTCCTAAACCTACACGGTTTAGGAGATATTTGCCCGAAGACAGGCACCATAGACAGCGGCGCGCCGTGGTTAACGGCAATATGCCGCGAGTGGCGGCTCCCGTGTGCATGCGCGGGAGTGACGTCATTGCGGCTTCGCAGAATGACAGTGGCGGAGCAGCGAGAAGATGGATGCGCCGGACTACAGGGGACAGCGGTGACTTCGCTGGCTCCCGTGTCAGGTAAGTGACACATAATGGACTACTATGCGATGCATAGTAGCCCATTATGCTTTACCTTTGCAAGGAATGAAAGAGGAAGTAAACCCATCAGGGTTTACTTCCTCTTTAATATGCATTTCATGTCTGTTACTACATCTTATGGGAGACTGCTCAGAGGTCGCCCTCTAGGGGTGATGTGTGGAAGAATATCATGTTCACTCATCCCACCCCCTTGTTGCTACGAATAATGAGAAAATAGTGCCTGGCTACAGAATCTCCCCACACTGATCCTGAAATGTACACATTAACAGACAAACAAAACCCTCCCAAAACAGGAGGACACCAATTTATTGTACTTGCAAGAGGTAAGAATAAGCTGCTGCACCACCCGCAGGGCTCTAATGAAGAAAATTGAAGGGTCTGCATCCCTTTAGACATGATTTCCTATTTGGAGTATCTCACCAAAAATGACATTAATGCTGCAGGGGATGCCTGAAATTTGACTTGTATCTAAGTGTAGACTTCTGGTCAAATCAGTGAGCCAATCACACAAGCAGGAAATGGATGTTTCTGGGGGCGTTCTGTATATATTCTATGTACAGAACATCTCCAGGTAGCCATTGCATTTTCTGAACATTACAGAGCTGCAGACTGAAAAGGAAAGGTATTTTTTTTTTAGAAGCATTCATTTACAATGTGACTTGTGCCATAAATGGAGTACGCTATATTATGTTTTTTCCATTTTTTTTTACCCCCGTGATAGTGGAGTTACCCTTTAACCACTATCCGCTCTGGAAGGTTTACATCCCTTCATGACCAGCCCATTTTTTTTTGATACAGTACTGCATTGTCGACTTGCTGCAGCTTCTAATGCACACTGAGACAGTCACAGTGTGCAGTAAAATCAGAGTAAGCCATTTCAGTGCAGGAGAGGAGCATGTACAATTGTGCAAGAGCAATGGTAAAGGCTGGAGTTCAGTTTTAACTCTTCACCTACTCACCCCCAGGGAGTTGGCCTCTATGGCAGTCTGAATACCAGTACATCCATAGGCAATTTCCTCAGTAATCAGACAGGTGTCAAAGATGCCTAGGTTCAGGCCACCTGTAGGAAGACCACACATACATGAACAGAGGAGTCACATCACAGGACACAATGCAAATCCATATAAATACAAACTGGCACCACAACATGAAATGCTAATTATAGTAAGAGGTTATTATGGGGCACGAGAACATAGAACAAATGTGTAGCTTTTCCATAGCTTTAGCTGTTCTCTGTCAGGCGTTTGCCATCTTTTATACACTACATGTATGTTTCCCCCATCTTCACATTCCTATTGGTTGGTGCAACAGCTCGTCACAGTGCTGGATCAATAAGAATGTGTGAGGCAGGAGGAACCAAGCAAACCTCAATATTACCAGAAGTGCTAGAGCCTTGCCAGGACAGCCCAGCAGATACCTCCACTCTATACAGGACAGCACCTTTGGGGGGGGTTCTCCCTTCTTCCACATCCCAAAAAAAAAAAAAAAAAAAAGTCCATAAATATTTAGGACAAAATGAGGAAGGAGGGAAGGACTTCCCCTTGAGTGAAGTTCTGGTTTAAAGCGGAGGTCCACCCTAAAGTGGAGCTTCCGCTCATTGGAACCCTCCCCCCCTCCCCCTCCGGCGCCACAATTGGCACCTTTCAGGGGGGAGGGGGGGGTACAGGTATCTGCACCCACTTCCGGCATAGATATCTGCAGAAGCTACGCCCCTTTCCGAAGGTCCCCCGCTGTCTGCTGGGAAACACAGATCCCAGAGACAGCGGGGACCATCCTTATTGCGCAGCGCAACTCACGCATGCGCAGTAGGGACCGGGAAATGAAGCCGTAAGGCTCCACTTCCTGATTCCCATACCCAAGATGGTGGCGGCAGCACCCGAGAGACGATCGAGAGATCGGCTTCGGGTGCCGACATCACGGGCGTGAAAAAATAAATAAATAAATACACACACACGTTGGACTCCCGCTTTAAGCAGAACTTTATTTGGAGCGCAGACATGTTCAACCCCCACCCTATAGTCTTGATGCACCCTGAATGTATTTTACATCATTTAAAAGAAACGTGGAGGAAAAGCCCAACATTAGCTGTTTAAAAAAATAAAATAAAAAAAAAGGTTTCCTCTCCCTCCTCCTACCTATCCAGCCTACCCTGTGTTAAAAAGATCTGTATACTTATTTTTCTTTAATCTGGTCAGGTCACATGATCCTGCAGCTCCATTGTCCGTGTAAGGGAGCGCTCAACAATGACTAAGTTCTGGGAGCCCATAGGCTTTCATGGTCCAACCATTATCGGCACTATCTTCTCCCCTGCAGCAGCTGCTCACTAAACACAGGGGAGCTGGAGAATCACGTTGCTAGAACCCAACACATGAAAAAAAGGTAAGAACACAGAATTTTTTTTTATTTAATTTTTTTTAACAGAGCAAATGCAGGATAGGTAATGTTTAAGAATAGTTAGTGTTGGCCTTTTTCTTCCACTTTAAAAAAAAAGGATAAGTTCACCTTTTGGGGAAGAAAAAAAAATAAAAAAAAAAAAATTTATAAATGCACATTTTATTTCCTACAAAAAATATGTGCATTTATTTATTTTTTTCCCCTAAGGAGCCTGAAAAGCATTGCACCTGTGAACGGTGGATCAGGGGTGCAATGCTGGACTCCTGCAAACAAACTGTGCAGGCCGCTCATCAGCGACTTTGAAGGCCGCTCAGAACTACAAGCCATCAGCTGCAGAGGCTGATGGTACTTGTAGTTCAAGTCATTCCCTGGAAACTAAATTAAAAGATGGGGGGGCGGAGCTTAAAACTTACCGCAGCTTTCTGGAATATGTCCATTCATCAGACCAAGTTCCCAGGCCCGCTTGATGAGGGGAACCGGATACTAAGACAAAAAAAAGAATTGCTTTAATAAGTTTGCAATACTTTGTAATCAATACAAAGAAAACGCAGCAGCTCACCTCCCCGGTTTTGTCATAGTGAGCGGCTGCTGGAACGACCTCTTCCCTGGCAAATTTTCGGGCTGTAGCCTGAAACTCTTTCTGTTGCTCGCTGAGCTCTGTGTAGACAAAAACACATCAGGGATTCTTCAGCAAAGCAAAAAGAATATGCAATGTGCAGTTACACATGGAAACAAAAAAAATAAAAATAATAATATGGAGCATGTCACTGATAACTTCCATCTGAAGATGCTGGTTGCCTTGACTTCATGCACAGATGTCTATGCAAGTTGTACCCAAAAAAAAAAAAAAAAAAAAAAAAAAAAAAAAAAAAAAAAAAAAATCGCCAAATCTAGTGCAGGAACTACTTTCGACAATAGGCTTGACCTGTCAAATTGCATGACAAGTCACTCCAATGTGAATGGGGGGCTCAAAGAGGAATGTAAACAAGGGAGGTTTATGGAGGGGGGGGGGGGGTTCTGTAGTCCATCAGGGGAAAACTCGGCAGAGATGACAACGCTACCTGGGATTTCAGTGAGACACAGGCAGCTTTGTCAGCTCACTACAGCAAGATCAACCAGTATTTTTCTGTACTTTAGGGAGACAAAACATGGGACAATATGTGCAAGGGCTTGTTTACGGCTGTGTTAGTCCTCTGAAGCGCAATCCACATTGGATAACTTTGACAGGAAGTAAGGAGGCATTAAGTCCGTTACGCAGCAACTAAGTCATTTGCACTTGGACAGGTCACGCTCCATGGGTCCTGTGATGAACACAATAGATGGGATAACTTTTTTGCTGTGGTGCAAGATATGACAGTCGTAGGACATGTATATCCCCGCTGCACCTTGGGGGGGGGGGGGGGGGGGGGGTGGGGGGGGGTGGACAAACAGTAAAAGTGTGGCTCAGTCACATGTTTTTATGGCTCCCCCAACCCTAGGCCTAAGATGTATTGCATATGTGTTTTTGCCAATACAAGTTGATCTGCGATTACTACACACATAGCAGTACCTTCTGAAACTTCTTTCATCAAGCACAATTACTTGTTTACAAGTCAGACCTTGTTTCCCTATAATACAGAATTACCTGTGCCGCCCATTTAGACCTGCTGCCAAATTCTACCCAGGCTCTCCGATGAATGCCTCAGATGCTAATTATAATGCTAATCTGCAGATAGTGGAAACTTACCAAAGCTGAAGCCAGGATGGGAGGAGGTGGAGGCAGATGAGGCAGTGTGGGCGGCCGTGGACTGGGCTCTCAAGCCTTGTTTAGCGACGTGTTGTAGTACCTGCACAAAAATCACAGATAGATAATTAGACACAAAGACCAAATCTATTTTTCCAACAACTCTCCTCAATCTTCTGATACACCAAACCCTTCATTCACAGAGTTCTTTGTATTAATGAACTACAAGTCCTGACATCTTTTGCAGCTGTCGGTTTGTGGTTCTCAAACAAGTTCACTTTTTATTTTTAAATCCAGCTTCCCTATGAACCAATATACCATAAGGCTGGATTCACACCTATGCATTTTTAGTGCTTTTTGCAGGTTTGCACTACAGTCCATTTACCATAGTTTCCTATGGAACACATTCTATAGTGCAAATCTGCAAAATGCACAGGTGTGAATCCAGCCTTAATGTACTTCTGTTGTAGAAAAGAAAAAGTTTTCTATGCATTTTAAAACAAGGCCTTACCTCGCCCTCCTTGTTCCATAGAAATGTTCATGACTTCCTGGTATGTAGATTTAGGAAATGAACACTTTTAAAGACACAGGAAGCAATTCACCAGCTGACCTCATTAGCACACCCGCTGTACAATCAGATTATAAAGTGTATGGTGAGCTTCAGGGCCCAAACACACCATCCGAAAATCAGAAAAGAATACCGCTGTCGAAGCGATGGTGGGATAATCGAATTGTTAGTACACAGCTTTGGAGAGCCGATCGCGACTGTTCATCCGATCGGACAAGCACAAAAGCTTGTCCTGAAAAATGTAATGTTAAAATGTTAGTGCAAAAAAAAAAAAAAAAAAAAAAAACACGCATCACGGACAGTACTCAAAGTCTTTGGTCCGTACTGAAATCCTGTACCATTTCACATTATGATCTGCAAACCAAAGTTTGTGGTGGTTGGTAGTATTTTTTTGGGGGGGGGGGTGGGGGGGTGTTGGGGCAAAACGCTTCACCCGCTGCCAAGCACCCCCGGTCGGTCACCAGCCACCAAGCACCTCCGGTCTGTCACCAGCCCTGCACTCAACACCCCCCCCAATCTAGGTCACAGGCAGCGCTCTCTGCGGGTGGCAGCTTCACCCTGGTCGTCTCCTCCTGCGCGCGGGAGATTCCATCCCAGCCGGGTCTGGCGACTGCCGGGCTTCCAGCCGAGAATCCCCTTGTGCGCATGCGCCACTGCAATCAGCGGCGCATACCAAGGGGAATATCTCCTAAACCGTACAGGTTTAGGAGATTTTTTTTTAACCTACAGGTAAGCCTTATTATAGGCTTTCCTGTAGGTAAAAGTAAAAAAAAAAAAAAAAAAAAGGGGAAGGAGTATACAACCACTTTAAAGAACCAACATAAATGTCACCAACAATAATTCAATGTTGTGCACTTCTGATTAGCAACACTGCACAGTCCAATAACAGAAATGTCACTAGAAGAAAAAAATAATAATCAATGCAGTGCATTTCTGATTAGCAACCAACCGTGTACAGTCATAACCAACAGAAATGTTGCTGACAATTTAATGTTGTGCCTTTCGGATTAGCAACCTTGTACAGTCATAACAGAAATGTCACTAGCAAAAAGTCAATGCTGTGTTCCTGAATAGCAAATTGTACAGTCGTATAGCCAAAAGAAATGTCACTAGCGAAAACTCAATGCTGTGCGATTCTGAATAGCAACTTCTGCAGTCATATAACAGGAATGTCACTAGCAAAAACTCTACACTGTGCATTTCTGAATAGCAACTTTGTACAGTCACATAACCAACAGAAATGTCGCTGACAATTCCATGTTGTACGTTTCGGATTATAAATAGTGTACGGTTATAACACAGAAGTGTCACTAACAATTCAATGTTATGCATTTCTGATACGCAACGGTGTACAGTCACAATCAATATTATGCATTTCTATTGAGCCATAAGATTGTTATATAACAGAAAAGACACAAAACAACTTCCCATGGTGTGTATTTCTGATATGTGATCCAACAAACATTCTATCCTAGGCATAGCCTGAACTCCCGATCTAATCCTTCACCCTCCAGTGAAGGAGCATGGTAGTCCAAAATAATAGAGGTCTGAGGTGTGAGACTATACCAAAGTAGTGGTCATTGTTACCCTACTACTGCATAAGTCTGAGTAGGTGTAGCTAGCCCACGCACAGGTGGGAGAGAGTTCAAGCCTCTCAAACATCTAAGGTCTTAATGAGCACAGACCCAGAGGTCAATTAAGTCAGTCAGTCTCAACAAGAGATTATCACAGTCTTAAGCCTCATACACACAATCGGACTTTGTACAAACTTTCCCTTGGATTTTTGTACATAGGGCGTTGGCTGTGAACTTTTATTGCATACACACGGCAGGACTTTTTCAGCCAACTTTCACCAAATCATGTGTTTTTTTCCGCCACCTTTGGTCAACTTCTGTATTGTTGTCTGATCTTTTGCATTGGTTCTGAGCATGCGTGTTTGTACTTTGTACAAAAGTCCTATGGTTTTCTGTACACACGATCAGACTTTGCTCCATCGGACTTTTGTTGCTGAAAAGTTTGTGCGTTCGCATGGCCAACAAAAGTCTGATGAAAACCGAATAAGTTTGTCCGATGGAGCGTACACACGGTCGGATGTTGCCTTAAAAACAGCCAATTTGTATGTTGGTTGTCAAAAAGTCTGATCGTGGGCCTTAAGCCTGGAGGTAATCAGACACCTGTAGGACTTCACACTAGACACAGGCTAGTTTATGTAGCTTTAGGTCAGAGGTTTGCACCAGGAACCCCTCAAAATGACAGGGCTTTCACACTGCGCCACCCACAGCAACAACAGTAAAACACCACTATTTTAAGTGCCCAGTTGTCAAGT
>NW_027507785.1:303077505-303120005 GCF_037356315.1 Lithobates pipiens
AGATTTCTGGATGTCGTTAGGATAACATTGACACCCGCAGCACATATATTTTACAAGTACAATGCACATCTATTTACAGTGAAAAAGTGCATGGAGCCTGCAAAGCTTTGCACCAGCAATTCTGCAGACTCTTCCTCCAGCTCCCCATCTGTACCGAGGTACATAGTACAAAAGGTGGAGTCAGGGCTGCTGTTAGCGATCTCGGGGCCCTGTACAGCCTAGCCAACAGGAATAGGGAACCAAGCCTTAAGCTCCATACACACCATCAGATTTACCAAAACCATATAATATGAGGTCAAACCTTAGGAGTTTTAGGCCGGGTTCACACTGCTGCGGCTAGGAGACCCGGATGTGATTTGCACCGCACTGCAGTGCAAATCACATCCGATCTCTGTGCGATGCGAGTTCAGCCATACAGATAGTATGGCTGAATTTGCATCGCACCCGCTCCAAACTCGTACAGGACCCTTTTTTTGGTCCGCAGCAGAATCGGATCGCATGGGTGTTCACACCATGCGATCCGATTCCTGTCCGAGTTTGCAGATCGCACTGCGATATGCGAACTGATCTGGGGGTGTCATTAAGGTTTCACTGACACTCCCAGCAGTCCGCATAGGGCAGTGTGAACTGCCGGCGGGAGGCATGCGATGCGGGAACCCGCCGCGGATTCGCTGCGTTCCTGCATCGCTTCAGTGTGAACCCAGCCTTAATGTGTATGCAATCAGGCAGGCCCTTGCACTACATGGTTTTGGAAAATCTGAAGACAAAAATCAGCAGAAAATCTGATAGTGTGTATGGGGCATAACAGGCGGCTCCAGACACATCACTCATTCATGCAACCAGAATACTGTGAGAATAAGCCCTTACTTTTTTTATTACTTTTTTTTACAATTTTGTTTTTGTTGGGGTTCATATATTTTAACGTCTAAGGCTGGGATCACACAGATGCGTTTTTAAATGCATCCAATTCAACATAACATTTGAGTGTGACTGACTTTAAATGGGGCCACGGTGCCATTATGAAAAAGGGTCCTGTGCGTTCGAGTCGGGTTCAGGTGCAAAAAAAAAAAAAAAATTATATACATTATATATAACACCTGAACTGGTGAAAACAAACGCACCGTACTGCAAATCAGAGCTGCATATGTGTGAACCTAGCCTCAAACTTGAATAAGAGATTGAGGACAGATTCTTCATTCCTTTCTCTGTAGCCCCAGCTCATTCACACATTAAGGCTGGGTTCACACTGGAGCGATGCGGGAACGCCGCGAATCCGCAGCGTTTTTTCCGCATTGCATGCCTCCCGCCGGCAGTTCACACTGCCCTATGCGGACTGCTGGGAGTGTCAGTGAAATGTTAATGACACCCCCAGATCAGTTCGCATATCGCAGTGCGATCTGCAAACTCGGACAGGAATCGGATCGCATGGTGTGAACACCCATGCGATCCGATTCTGCTATGGACCAAAAAAAGGGTCCCGTGCGAGTTTGCGGCGGGTGCGATGCGAATTCAGCCATACTATCTGTATGGCTGAACTCACATCGCACAGAGATCGGATGTGATTTGCACTGCAGTGCGGTGCAAATCACATCCGGTTCTCGCTGCCGCAGCGGTGTGAACCCAGCCTAAAAGCATTGCAAACACAGGAAGGGCCACAAGAATAGATCCCAGCTGTCCCCAATTTGGAACAATGTCCATCTGTCCTCCCTCATTTTGGTTTGATCTATATAGTTGTATATAAATTGCAAGTATCTTTCAAAAGGTGGTTCTCAGTGCTAAACCTTTCATCGGATTTCTAAATTGCTGCATTTGTAAATTTCACAAGCCAGTATAAATGAATAGTAATGGGAAAAAAAAAAACCTGTGGGTTTAACTAATTTTGTTTTATATAACCCTACTTTAAGAGGGAGTGGCAGGGCGTGTGTCCTATGCCTACATACATTTGCTAAGAGGTGTCCCTCATTCCCATCTCAAAAAGTTGGGAGGTATGTAACATGGGGATTGATTACAGTAATTGCACCCACTCCTGCTGCTCTGCCTCCCCCCCCCCCCCCCCAACCCCCATTGAATTTTTGGAGCACGGGCCCCATACAGGAGCTAACCCCCTTATCAGCAGCCCTGGGTGGAGTCAGCCTTTAAATATCACCTGCTGTATTTCAAGTTCCACTACAATTTCAGTCTCTGTTCCTTTACAGAAATCTCTGCAAGGTCACTCTTGTATGCGTCACATAACAGAAAGGTTGGATTATTCTTTATTTTGCAGGATACTTCGATTCAGAGCAACACAGCCGAATAGCCATCTCATACATATAATTATACACACATAACATGAAGAACAAGTTGTCATCTGACTTTGTCCCCAAGTGAGAGAATAATGCCTGGACTGGACTGGAATGTGCCCCTGGCAGAGATATGAGGAGGTGTCACTTGATCCCTGATCGGCGACTTGGACGTTGCCTTGCTGACCTTTACTCTAGTAACGTGTATGGAAAACATTCCTGGTGTGCGTACATATACTGAGGAGCCATCCCCACCATCTGTACAACCACCTCCACTATATAAACAGTGCTGCTTCACAATCAGTAATAGAGGTCGGCTCCGCCGGGGTCTCCATCTTTGGTCATGTGACCAACGTCCTCCTCCTGTGTGATAAATCTTATAGTCATCAGTAAATGGCTACAGGAAACTTATATTTCACCTTCCCCAGTTCATCCCTTGCCCCATCATCAACATGCTATTCAAAATGTTTCAAACCCTAGTTTTAGACCCAGTGACATTTATTAAAAAAAAAAAAAAAAAAAAAAAAGCCCCTTAAAAGCGGGAGTAAACCCGCAGATTTTTTTTTTTTTTTTACATCTGCAAGGGAAAAGGCATAATGAGCTAGTATGCACCGCATACTAGCTCATTATGATATACTTACCTTAGAAGAGGCACCGGCTTCTCACTCGGCGTGTCTTCTGGGTGATGCTGCGAGTGGCCGGAGCCGCGATGCCGTCACTCCCGCCCACAGGAGTTTTCTTCCCGGCCAAGTCCGGCGTCTGCCGGACTTTCAGCCACAAACCCCCTGTGCGCATGCGCTGCTGAAGTCAGCGGCTCACCGTGAGGGGAATATCGCCTAAACCGTACAGGTTTAGGAGATAGTCTTTTTACCTACAGGTAAGCCTTATTATAGGCTTACCTGTAGGTCAAAGTACAAAATGTAACTATACAACCGCTTTAAGAGCTGTGGGCAGAAGTGATGTTTTGATGTCACTTCCGCCCTGCAATAGTATGGAGATGGGTGGGGGCTCCATCTTCTCCACACTCATCTCCATACCCAGGTTAGAAGTACATCTGATCACCTCCGCCACTACCGATGGCTCCGGTAAGCGGCGGAGGGCACCGGAGCACAGCAGGAGGGAGGGGAGGCAGAGCACAGCAGGAGGGAGGGGAGGGGGGCCCTCCCCTGCTAAAAGTGATCCTGCGGCGCACTTCTGCCGCAGAGACCACTATTACTGGAACCGCATTTCAGACCAGGAGAGGAGCCGCTACAACTGTGCAAGACTGAAAGGAAGTCTGGAGTTCAGCTTTAGGCCCCTTGTGCGACTTTGGACACCAGAGTCGCATGACAAGTTGTACCCCGTGATAACTAATCATATCTGTGCGACTTCAAGTCTCACCAAGTTCAAAGTAGTCCTTGTACTACTCTGGTCTGACTTTAATAGGGGTTGTAAAGGTTTGTGTTTTTGTTGACCTTAATGCATCCTACGTCCTGTGTCATGCATTTGGCATCTATGGACTCGGGAGCGCACCCGCAAGGTAACCCCCAGGAGAGCGTATCTGATGTGGGGAAGGAGCCGCTGGGGGACCCCAGAAGAGCAGGATCAGGGCCACTCTGTGCAAAATGAGCTGCACAGTGGAGGTAAGTATAACACGTTTGTTATTTATTTTTTTTTTTTTAAACGCCACAAAATAAATTGCCTTAAGTGCGAGTTGCGGTCCATAGACCTCAGTTTTACACAGACATTCCTTGAAATCGAGGCAAAGTCACGGCATAATAGCGCCACTTTCAGGACGCGGCAGTGTGAAGGCTTTGAAAAAAAAAAACACTTGCGCCTTCCATGCCCATGAACTACAAGGCCCACGATCAGATCAGGACGATCGCTCCGAAAACGCTAGGTTTTCGGTTGACTTTCTCATCGTGTGTTGGAGGCAGAAGTGAAGTTTTTTTTTTTTTTTTTTGTGCACAGCAGGCTATGGAGGTCAGCCCGCCCTCGACATGCAGACAAGCGCACCACAGGCGCCCCCAACACTTTTGGGCTGTGGCGCTTGGCACGTTTGTCACGCATTTGGTCGCGTTTAAAAATGTGCGTTTTGGAATTTACAAATGCAGCTATTTAGAAATCAGATGAAAGGTTTAGTTCTGGGAAAAACTTTTTGACGGACGAAAACGAGGGACAAATGAGGAGGAGGACAGAGAGACAGAAGGACATCGATCCTAATCAGGGATAATAGGAAGTTCTGCCCAAGGGCGTCTCTGTGAAGAAAACAGACAATAAAGGTGTGCTCCCCTACCCCCATTCCCGGCTTACCCTTGTAGCCCTGAGAGCAGACATGACTCCAACCTCCACTCAACAACAAAAAAGACGATCACTGACGTCATCGCCAGTTGACCTTACTCCGGGTCACATGTCTGGATTCTATGCATTCCCCGTCGCTTAGAAATAGCATCATTGTCCCCAGCGGCCATCTTTGTTTCTACCAGCTCAGAGACTTCTTTCTTTGCTGCTCCCTAGAGGATATGAGGAATAATGCACTGTACTTGGGAGGGGTTGATGTCCTGCTCTGTGGTCACTGGCGGTTGTAGGAGTTTTAAAGAAAAATGTTGGACTTTTTTTTTTTTTGATGTATAAAGTGATGTGGTAAAAAAAAAAAAGAAAAATGATATATATATAAATCCAGAACCTTCATCTGCTCTCTAGTGATATAAATGTCTAAACAGGAAGTGGAATGAATTTACAGACGGGGGCTATATTTACACTTTTGATATATAAATATTTTATATATATATATATATATATATATATATATATATATATATATATATGTATATATCAGAAGTGTAAATATAGCCCCCGTCTGTGAATTCATTCCACTTCCTGTTTAGACATTTATATCACTAGAGAGCGGATGAAGGTTCTGGAGATTATATATATATATATATATATATATATATATATATATATATACATATACACACACATATATATATACATACATACACACACTCTATATAATTATTATTATACGGGATTTATATAGCACCAACAGTTTACACAGCACTTTACAATATAAAAAAAGGAGACAATACAGTTATAATACAATAAAATGCAAGATGATTAAGAGGGCCCTGCTCAGAAGAGCTTACAATCTAATAGGGTGGGGCAGGTGATACAAAATGTGGTAACTGTGGGGAATGAGCTGATGGAAGTGGTAAAAGATTAGTTAGAGACGTGATAGACTTTCCTGAAGAGATGAGTTTTCAGGGATTGCCTGAAGGTAACAAGAGTAGGGGATAGCCGGACCAGTGGAGGTAGCGAGTTCCAGAGGATGGGAGAGGCTTTTACTTGTTTTTTTTAAATCATAATCACAACAGAAACTACCCAAATGACCCTGATCAAAAGTTTACATATCCCAGTTCTTAAAGCGGAGGTCCACCCTAAAGTGGACCTTCCGCTCATTGGAACCCTCCCCCCCTCCGGCGCCACAATTGGCACCTTTCAGGGGGGAGGGGGGTGCAGGTACCTGTACAGTACAGGTATCTGCACCCACTTCCGGCGTAGATTCTGCAGAAGGTACGCCCCTTTCCGCAGAATCTACGCCCCTTTCCGAAGGTCCCCCGCTGCCTGCTGGGAAACACACGGATCCCAGAGACAGCGGGGACCATCCTTATTGCGCAGCACGACTCGCGCATGCGCAGTAGGGAACCGGAAAATGAAGCCGAAAGGCTCCACTTCCTGATTCCCATACCCAAGATGGAGGCGGCAGCACCCGAGAGACGATCGAGAGATCGGCTTCGGGTGCCAACATCGCGGGCACGCTGGGCAAGTAAGTGTCATTATTTTAAAAGTCAGCAGCTGCAGTATTTGTAGCTGCTGGCTTTTAAAAAAAAAAACGGCGGACTCCCGCTTTAATGCCGTGTATTATCCCCTATAACATCAGTTCAACAGCTTGAAGACTTTTGTGGTATTTGTTATTGAGGCTCTTTATCTTCTCAGATGGTAAAGCTGCCCATTCCTCTTGGCAAAAAGCCTCAATTTCCTGTAAATTCTTGGTCTGTCTTGCATGAACGGCACGTTTGAGATCTCCCCAGAGTGGCTCAATGATATTGAGGTCAGGAGACTGAGATGGCCACTCCAGAACCTTCACTTTATTCTGCTGTAGCCAATGACAGGTCGTCTCGGCCTTGTGTTTTGGATCATTGTCATGTTGGAATGTCCAAGTACATCCCATGCACAGCTTCCTGGCTGATGAATGCAAATCTTCCTCCAGTGTTTTTTGATAACATACTGCATTCATCTTGCCAACAATTTTGACCAAATTTCCTGTGCTTTTGTAGCTCACACATCCCCAAAACATCAGCGATCCACCTCCGTGTTTCACAGTAGGAATGATGTACCTTTCATCATATTCCTTATTGACTCTTCTCCAAATGTAGTGTTTATGGTTGTGGCCAAAAAGCTAAATTTTGGTCTCATCACTCCAAATGACTTTGTGCCAGGGGGTTTGAGGCTTGTCTCTGCGCTGTTTGGCGTATTGTAAGCGTGATACTTTGTGGCATTTGCGTAGTAATGGTTTTCTTCTAGTGACTCGACCATGCAGCCCATCTTTCTTCAAGTGCCTCCTTATTGTGCATCTTGAAACAGCCACACCACATGTTTTCAGAAAGTCCTGTATTTCACCTGAAGTTATTTGTGGGTGTTTCTTTGTATCCCCAATTTTCCTGGAAGTTGTGGCTGAAATTTTAGTTGGTCTACCTGACCGTGGTTTGGGTTCAAAAGAACCCCTTATTTTCCACTTCTTGATTAGAGGTTGAACACTGTTGATTGGCATTTTCAATTAATTGAATATCTTTTTATAGCCCTTTCCTGTTTTATACAGTTCAACTATCTTTTCCCGCAGATCCTTTGACAATTCTTTTGCTTTCCCCATGACTCAGAATCCAGAAACATCAGTGCAGCACTGGATGAAAGATACAAGGGTGTGTCAGAAGTCCAGGAAATCATTGACCTTTTATACACACACACTAATTACAAGCAAACAGATCACAGGCAAGGATGGTTCCCCTTTAATAGCCATTCAAACAAACCCCTTTGTGTCAACTTGTGTGCATGTTATCAGGCCAAAAGCTCCAAGGTATGTAAACGTTTGATCGGGGTCATTTGGGTAGTTTCTGTTGTGATTATGACTTTAAAAGAGTAAACACAGTTGATTGGTAATAAATGACTTCAGACAAACACCAACCATGAGTGAAAGAAGTTTTTGTGTTTTATCATTCATATTCTCAGAAAAATGCCCAAGAAATCATAAATTCTGCCAGGGTATGTAAACTTATGAGCACAACAGTATACAGCTCCCAACTGTCCCTGATTTGGAACAAAGTCCCTCTGTCCTCCTCATTTGTACCTCCTTTTTTTTTTTGGTCTGATCTCCTTTAAGGGGGGTGTGGCAGGGGGTGTGTCCTATGCAGGGCTGGACTTACCATTGGGCTTGACTGGGCTCAAGCCCATGGGCCCACCCAATAGGGGGCCCCGCTGAGATACATAGCTGAGTGTACTCGGCTCCTCTCACAGTCACGCCCAGTGCCGCCCTACGATGGGCATAACACAGGGACTGGGCGTGACTGTGAGCCAAGCCGAGTACTCTCGGCTACTCTCGGCTCCGCTCGGGACTGTGAGAGGACCCGAGAGTCACCGAGAGGACCCGAGAGCTGCCGAGAGGACCCGAGAGCCACCGAGATACACAGGACTCTGTATCTCGGCTGCGCCATTTTTAAACTTCAAGACTGCAATGACAAGGCTGCAAATGACACAGACAGGGCTGCAGATGGACACTAACAAGGCTGCATTGATGGGCATTTAAATGTAGGTTTTTTTCCTTAAACTTCCCTCCTAAACTTGGGATGCGTCTTATACGCCCGGCGCATTTTATACGCCGATAAATACGGTAATGTATAGAAAGTAGGGCCCGAAAGTGACTCAAGCCCAGGGGCCCCCACCACCCTAAGTCCTGCCCTGGTCCTATGCCTACATACTCTGCTAATAGGTGTCCCTTGTACCCCTCTCAAAAAGATACACACCCTCTCCCTCTCTCTCAACTTTGTGGAAACAGTTTGGGGATGGCCTCTTCCTGTTCCAACAGGACCGCGCACCAGTGGACAAAGGAAGGGTTATAAAGACATGGAAGAGCGAGTTTGGGGGTGGAGAAACTTGACTGGTCTGCACAGAGTCCTGACCTCAACCCGATAGAACACCTTTGGGATAAATTAGAGTGGAGATTGCGAGCCAGACCTTCTCGTCCAACATCAGTGCCTGACCTTACAAATGCACTTCTGGAAGAATGGTCAAACGTTCCCATAGACACACCCTTAAACCTTGTGGACAGCCCTCCCAGAAGAGTTGAAGCTGTTATAGCGGCAAAGGGTGGGCCAACTCCAATATTAAAGACTGGGATGCGATTAAAGTTCATGCGCGTGTGCACATGGGGAGGGGGAGGGGGTTAGGGGATGTTAAAGGCGGTTTTGGTAGCCTTACTGTTTCTTCAATATCTGCCTGTGCCAGTAATAATATTGTATTTTTCTGGTATTTGGATACCCCATGCTGTATGTTTTTTTTATATGAAAAAAAAGATTAAAATTTCCAAAAAAAATAAAAGAGTTAATGTGCATGTAAAGGCAGATGCCCCAATATAGTGTATATTGCTATCAAGGTGGCAACACGTGTAATGATATGACCACACAATCACTTGGGCTCCATTCACACTTGGCATTTCCGATACGTGCAACAAAGAGCAGGAAGAACTTTGCCACGCATTTCAGAAACGTGCTGCAAAACATGCGTCATGCTTGCAGTGCCATTGTTAAAAGGCACCAGGTGCATGTTTTATGTGCATCTTGTCGCACGTCAAATGCTCATATCGTAATTGAATGTTATTCAAATGAACCTTTCCTTTTCAATCTGCAGCTCTGTAATTTTTTTGAAAATGCAATATGGCTACCTGGAGGTGTTCTGCATACAGAATGTGTACAGAACTCCCCCCAGAAACATCATTTCCTCCTTGTGTGATTGGCTCACTGATTTTCCCTGAAGTCTGCACTAAGATAAAAGGGATGCAGACCCTGCAGCGTTCCTCATTAGAGCCATACAGCTGCAGCAGCTGGTTCATAATTATAAAACCCCTTCTATTAAACTCACTAAGCACAGGGACACAGAGAAACACACAGGGATTTCTTCAGAATAACAAAAGGTAGGAATCTGCAACAAAGTTTGTTATAATTCTTGCAATGTACTGTACATAGATCCCCCGGAGAGGAATGTTTTTTTCTCAACAAAAAAGGAGGTCCACTTCAAATGTCTCCCAAAATTGTTACATTCAAAGCACGATATGAATAATACCTGTCACAGTTGCTTGTGCTCTGAACTGAACTGTCAAGCCAAATGGTTGGTGTCTTTGCAGATCACATGTGCATCACCATGGCAAATGCAGATCAAACAGAGGCAGATGGCAGCTTCCTTGGAAGGAAAGGACGGGAGTATTCTTTATAGCCAAGGAAGCTGCCATCCTAACCTTTGATCTGGAGGTGCACATGTGATCAGACATGACACAAGACATTTGGCTTGACAGTGCAGTTCAGAGCATAAGCAACTGTGACAGTTATTATTCATAGCATGCTTTGAGGTTAGGTTCAAGCATATGCGATCTCAGACATCGCATGTGATCCGCACCCGCACCCAGGTTCTGATCACAAGCAATGTCTGTGCAGTACGAATTCAGCCATACAGTTGTACAGTTGTATGGCTGAACTTGCATTAGATTTGCAGAAAAAAAGTGCAGGAACTTTTTTTCCCCTCACGCTAAAATCGGATGGCAAGGGTGTTCTCCGATTCCTGTTTGCACTGCAATCTGTGAACCGATCTGGGGGTGTCCTTAATAATATATTGTCACCCGCAGTGGTTCGGAGAGAGCAGCATGACCTGCCCGTGGGAGAGATGCGATGCGGGAAGCGGCGATGTAATCGTGCTGGTCCCCGCATCACACAAATGTGAACCCAGGCTGAATGTAAGAGTTTTGAGAAACAATTAAATTGATGGGCTTAGTTCCACTTTAACCCCTAAGGACCGCCGTATTGCCAATGTATGTCATTACAATGGCACAGGCAGGCACAAGCACGTATATGTACGTGCCTGCCTTCCAGCGGGTGGGGGGTCCGATCGGACCCCCTCCCGCTGGATACGGCGGTCCAGTTCGCTGCAGGAGCGATCTGTGATGAGGGGATGGCCGTTGGTTTCTGGCCACCCCCTCTCGATCGCTCCTGGCCAATGTGAAGCTTCCTCCCACTGTGTATTGTATACACAGGAAGGAGGAAGTGATGTCATTCTCCTCGGGGCGGTCTTTTTGACCGTACTACGAGGAGAAGACAGAAAGTAAGTGCACCAAAACATTACTCTAACACATAGGTACACATAGGTACACAAACCCCCCCCCCAGTCACAGTGTCACTGATTGCATTGATCATTTATTTACTGATCACTGCATTCAGTGTCAGTTGTAAAAGTAAAAACTGTCAGGGCAGTTAGTGTTAGGTCCAGGGTAGCCCCCTATCACCCCCCAATAAAGGTTTAACCCCCTGATTGCCCCTAGAGTTAACCCTTTCACCCCCTTTTGCCAGTGTCACTAAGCGATCATTTTTCTGATCGCTGCATTAGTGTCACTGATGTCGCTAGGTAGCTAGTTAATTTTTTAGGTTCACCGCCAGGTTTTTATAGCGCTAGGTACCCCGATATACTACCCAATAATGGTTTTAACCCCCTGATTGCCCCTAGTTAACCCTTTCACCCCCTTTTGCCAGTGTCACTAAGCGATCATTTTTCTGATCGCTGCATTAGTGTCGCTAATGTCGCTAGGTAGCTAGTTTTTTTTTTAGGCTCACCGCCAGGTTTTTATAGCGCTAGGTACCCCGATATACTACCCAATAATGGTTTTAACCCCCTGATTGCCCCTAGTTAACCCTTTCACCCCCTTTTGCCAGTGTCACTAAGCGATCGTTTTTCTGATCGCTGCATTAGTGTCACTAGTGCCGCTAGGTAGCTAGTTATTTTTTTAGGTTCACCACCAGGTTTTTATAGCGCTAGGTACCCCGATATACTACCCAATAATGGTTTTTAACCCCCTGATTGCCCCTAGTTAACCCTTTCACCCCCTTTTGCCAGTGTCACTAAGCGATCATTTTTCTTATCGCTGCATTAGTGTCACTAGTGTCGCTAGGTAGCTAGTTATTTTTTTAGGTTCACCGCCAGGTTTTTATAGCGTTAGGTACCCCCATATACTACCCAATAATGGTTTTAACCCCCTGATTGCCCCTAGTTAACCCTTTCACCAGCGATCACAGTATAAGTGTCACTGGTGACGCTGGTTAGCTAGTTAGTTATTTAGGTTCCCCGTCAGGTTTTTATATAGCGCCAGGGACCCCCATATACTACCTAATAAAAATTTGAACCCCCTGATTGCCCCTAGTTAACCCTTTCACCAGTCATCACCGTATAAGTGTTACGGGTGACTCTGGTTAGTTTGCTTTTTATAGCATCAGGGCACCCACCATTTATTACCCAATAAAGGTTTAACCCCCTGATCACCCGGCGGGTGATATCAATTAGGTTTTAGGGTCAGGGTCTGCGTCGCCCCAGGCAGCGCAAGGTTAGTGCCAGTACCGCTAATACCCACACGCAAAGCATAAACCTCCCGTAGTGGTATAGAATCTGAACAGATCAATATCTGATCTGATCAGATCTATACTAGCATCCCCAGCAGTTTAGGGTTCCAATAAAACGCATTGTTAGTGGGATCAGCCCAGATACCTGCTGGCACCTGCGTTTTGCCCCTCTGCCCAGCCCACCCAAGTGCAGTATCGATCAATCACTGTCACTTAGAGTGAAATCAAAAATTTGCACCCTTAGAAATCCTGAAGGCGGTGCTTGGTTTTCGGGGTGCCGTACGCAGCTAGACTCCCAAAAAGTCCCACATATGTGGTATCCTCGTACTCAGGAGAAGCAGCAGAATATATTTTGGGGTGCAATTCCACATATAACTATGGCATGTGTGAGCAATATATCATTTAGTGACAACTTTTTGTAAACTTTTTTTTTTTTGTGTCATTATTCAATCACTTGGGACAAAAAAAAAAATATTCAATGGGCTCAACATGCCTCTCCACAACTTCCTTGGGGTGTCTACTTTCCAAAATGGGGTCATTTGGGGGGGGGGGGTTTGTACTGCCCTGCCATTTTAGCACCTCAAGAAATGAGATAGGTAGTCGTAAATTAAAAGCTGTGTAAATTCCAGAAAATGTACTCTAGCTTGTAGACGCTATAACTTTTGCGCAAACCAATAAATATACGCTTATTGACATTTTTTTTACTAAAGACATGTGGCTGAATAAATTTTGCCCTAAATGTATGACTAAAATTTAGTTTATTCGATTTTTCTTATAACAAAAAGTAGAAAATATCATTTTTTTCTCAAAATTTTCGGTCTTTTTCCATTTATATCGCAAAGGCAATCAAATACCATCTAAAGAAAGCTCTATTTGTGGGAAGAAAAGGACGCAAATTACGTTTGGGTACAACATTGCATGACCACGCAATTACCAGTTAAAGCAGTGCAGTGCAAAATTGTAAAAAGACCTCTGGTCCTTAGGCTGTTTATTGGTCCGGGGCTGAAGTGGTTAATGAAAACTATGTAACTCTTTGTTATACCACGCTACAGTACATGGTCTTGCTATAACATCATTTTGTTACCTGTTGACCAGTGGCGGTGCATCCATAAGGGTGCATGGGCGCCGTCCCCTCTCTCCAGCCACCCTTCTAGCATCAATAGATAGATGTGTGCATTGCATGAATCTATCGATCACCCCCTATTCAGACACCTGGCCCGGCCCCTTTTCGGGCACCTGAATTACAGCAGCAGGTTTTTTTTTTTTGAAGCACCTGATTAGAGCCATAGGCCCTAATTGGCGGTGATCTGCGATGGCAGCATTTGATATGGAACAGTGGCTACATTTGATGGGGCACAGTGAGGCTGCATTTTATGGGCACAGTGAGGCTGCATATGATGCGGCACAGTGGCTGCATTTGATGGGGCACAGTGGCTGCATTTGATGGGACACAATGGCTGCATAAGATGGGCACAGTAGCTGTATTTGATGGGGCACAGTGGCAGAATTTGATGGGCACAGTGGCTGCGTTTGTTGGGCACAGTGGGGGCAATTGATGGGCACAGTGGTTGTGTTTGATGGGCACAGTGGCTGCGATTGATGGTACAGTGAGGCTGCAATTGATTTCTCTGAGTTTTTCAGTTTGTTTGCGCCCTCCCCAAAAGATTTGAGCACCAGCCACCATGTTGAAGTTATTTTAAATGGCCAAGCTGTCCAGTAAAGGTGTTGATTACAGGGGTAGTACAGCTCAGTTTATATTCCAACATTCTGCCATTTTTTTTAAATGTTTACTTTTACACTTTCCACATTTTTCCTTTATGGAGATGTTGGGGGTCTGTTTGACCCCCAATCCTTCCCCTGCACTCCAAATGTAGCTTGATTAGCTGCACCCAGGCTAGTCATAATGACTTCATCCTGGGTTCACACAGGAGCAGTGCGGAAAACCGCATGCAATTCAGACCACAATCGCACCACATTCCTGTTCAAATTGAATGCGTTGCATGCGTTTCTTTGCAGTACGATTTGACCCCATTCATTTTGTATGGGCTCAAATCACACTGCAAAGGTATTGGTAATCGATATCAGCAAGTACTACAGCACAAGTATCAGTACTCGTAACTTGCCAATAAAAAAACAATATCGGTGCAACTCTAGCTGCAACCTTAGATTTCATTTGGATAGCGGACGAGGGTGTTTACATGCCGCGGTCACAATGCTTTGCGCCTGCAGCAAAGTTTACTTAGCATGTAGCATTCCACTTACTGAATGCTACACACCTAAAGTGATTGTAAAGTCTTGTTTCTTTTTAAAGAAATAAATAAAAAACACGTCATACCTTCTCTGTGCAAAATGGTTTTGCACAGAGCAGCCCCGATCCTCCTCTTCTTGGGTCCCTCTTTGCTGCTCCTGGCCCCTCCCTAATATTGAGTTCCCCGCAGCCAGCAGCTTCCAATGGGGCCTCTGGAGCCGAGTCTAAGCTCCCTGTGTCCATTCAGACAAGGAGCCCCGACCCCTTCCCCTCTCTTCCCCGATTGGCTGACTGACTTATTAACAGCCGTGAGAGCCAATGGCACCACTGCTGTGTCTCAGCCAATCAGGAGGAGTGTCCTGGTCGGCTTAGACGTTCGTGGACATCACTGGAGAGAGATGGGGCTCACGTAAGTATTAGGGGGTGCTGGGGAGGATGCAACATACAGAATGTTTTTTATCTTATTGCATAGAATGAAATAAGATAAAAAACCTTCTGCATTTACAACTCCTTTGAGCAAATAGGGAAGTGCTGCACCCCACCCCCCCCTTCCCTGGCACTTCCGGGTGCATTTTATGTCAAAATTGGAGTTAACCGCTTGCTGTCTGTTCCATAGCAATTTTACTGCAACAGGGCGGCATCTGTGCACCAGGTCACATAAATATTAATATATATATATATATATATATATATATATATATATATATATAATATAATATAATATAATGTATATGTGATCTGGCACTTCCGGGTACAGGGCGCACACATACGCGCTGCCGACGCCTCGCTCCTGCTGTGTATAATCACAGCCAATCACCGGTAATATGGACCCGCCACTGATCCTTCGGTACACAGTCAGAACGCGATGAACGAAATGTATTCATCAGTTTAGGCCAATGTGTATTCTTCTACATACTTTTGGTTAAATAAAAAATAAATCGCAATAAGCGTATAATGATTGGTTTGCGCAAAAACTATAGCGTCTGCAAAATAGGGTATAGATTTAAGGACTTTTAATATTTTTTTTTTTTATTGTTTTTACTGGTAATAGTGGTGATCTGCAATTTTTAGCGGGACTGCGACATTGCAGCAGACAAATCTGACCCTAAGTGACACTTTTTGGGGAGCAGTAACACTTATTCAGTGATCAATGCTAAAAAAAATGCACTGACACTGTATAAATGTCATTGGCAGGGAAGGGGTTAACATCAGGGGCGAACAAGGGGTTAACTGTGTTTCCTGGATGTGTTCTAACTGTGTGGGGGATGGGCTCACTGGGACAACACAGAGATCGCTGTTCCAAGTCACTAGGAACAGCGGATCTCAGTGTTGTCCCCTGTCAGAAAGGGAATTCATACCTCCCAACTTTTTGAGATGGGAATGAGGGACACCTATCAGCAAAAGTGTCCAGGCATAGGACACGCCCCCTGCCACACCCTCTTAAAGGAGAATTGTACAAAAAACGAAATTGGGGAAACCCACGAGTGCTTTTTTTTTTTTACCATTACTATTCCTTCATTTTGGCTTTTGGAATTTACAAATGCAGCAATTTAGAAATCAGATGAAAGGTTTAGCGCTGGGAAACACTTTTTTGATAGATAAAAAGTGGATTTTATATACATCTATATATATCAGACCAGAATGAGGGAACAAATGAGAAGGAAAGAGTGACAGAGGGACATTGCTCCAAATCAGGGACAGTTGGGAGGTATGGGAATCCATCTTGTTTACATAGGCAGATCCCCGTTCTCCCTCTGTGTGGAGCGATCGCGGGTGACCGGCAAACATCGAGTCTGCCGGACCCGCGCTCCCCCCGGCGTGCACAAACCCACAGTATGTCATGCACGAAACAATGTACAGGTACGTCGTTTCACACAGCCAGGCTGCAGTATATGCGCGGTGGGCGGTCTGGAAGTGGTTAACTTTGTATTGACACCTGCTGTGGTTCGCATAGGGCAGCGTGAACTGTTCTCGCATCGCAGCAGTGTGAACCGAGCCAAGCTGTATGGCTGAATTCGCATCACATAGACATCGCATGTGATTTGCGGTGTGAATCGCATGCAATGTCTGACATCGCAGCAGCGTGAACCAAGCCTTGGGTTGCATTCACACTTGGATATTTCAAATCGTGGGCAGAAATACCGCAGAATTACCCTGATTTTGCCTCAATTTCAAAACGCTCTGGTAAAATTACTATACAGAAGGTTAGGCAACAGGGTTTGGGGAGGTAAGTGGCAATTGTTTGTTTGTTTGCCTTGGATGTAAACACGCTCTGCAGATGTAAATGTGATTATTTGTTTACAAATCAAACAAAGTCCCCCCAAAAAATAAAATAAAAAACTTTCCACCAAACGCCCATGTATGTAAACAATGAACAGTTGGTAGATTTGACAGTTGCCGTGGTAACGGAAGTTGCTTTAACTATATAAAGCAGCAACCATCGTATTCATTTCCATTCAAGGAGTGGGTCGATTGTTGCTAGTTTGGTGAAATGTCTCTTTTTCTGAAATACAAATCAGTGTTAGAAAAAAGAAAAAGCAGCAAAAAAAAATGGTCTAATAATGGTCACATGGGGGCGTCGACTTTTTATCCGATCGATGTGCGATCCGCTCAAAACGAACAAATCGGCAGAGAATCAAATAGCCACCACGCCCATTCCAATCGATTTAGACTCAATTTCGTATTCTAAAGAGGGCGGTATATTATTAACTGTTTTGCATCGGTTGGCAGCAGTGAGATGCTTTGTTCATGAATGCGATCGTATTTTGTTCGATCAGATTATGCGATTTTATGGTGGTAACAGTAATGCAATCAATCATTTATAATTGTAAATGACTTTACTTTAATTAACAGTAGCTTAATGGATCGAAAACGACTTCCCTGTGTGTGACATATTAATCGAATGGGTTGTTGACTATTGGCATCGATTTTTTGAATCCATATGATATGAGATTTGAATCTACAAACAATAGAAACGCCATATTTCAAGAAAGGAAGGGTAACCCCTATCAGGGAAGTAATTTGGATCTCACCATCTCCCTGCGCAAAAGCGCACACAAATTTGCGGCCCTACTGAGCGGCGTGTGCGCACAAGCACATGCATAACGCAAATTCCCTGACCAGCCTATAAAAGGAGCCTTAGCAGGCAGACAAGTTGCTGGTTTGTCTCAGCTCACCTGTGCTCCTCTGCTTCCTGTTTACCACTTCCTGTTGTGGCCCGGATTGCCTGAAGACTACACTGATTCTCTCCTGACCTGACCCCTGGATTGTTTAACGGACTTCCTGCTCTTAGCCTTGCTGGCTCCCAGACTGATACCTGTGTTTGACCCTCGGCCTGCCTCTGGATTATCCTCTGTCTTCTGCACTTAGCCTTGCTGGCTCCTGGACTGATACCTGTGTCTGACCCTCGGCCTGCCTCTGGATTATCCTCTGCGCTCAGCCTTGCTGGCTCCTGGACTGACTACTTGTGTTTGACCCTCGGCCTGTTTCTGCACTTTTCTTACCTGTTTTACAGACTTGCTTGCTACTTACCTTCTGGTCCGGTCTATCCTGCACGAGCCCTCTTCCAGACCTTCACACAAGTCAGGTATCCCGCTGGAGGCTTGTGCCTCTTGGTGCAACCCACTCCCTGTATCACGTCCAGGGGTGGTGTGCGCTGAGTCGCAGCAGCCACCGCTCTCTGCGTCTTGGTCTCGGTGAGTACCTCTTTGCTGATAACCCCTGGAAGTCGCACATCTATGGTGTCCTACTGCAATGAAGTGGAGTGGCAACCTCAGCCTGGACTCCAACCAGGCCACGCCTCCAACGCGTTTCAGTCCGCCCCCCCCCCCCCCCCCCCCGGAGCTTGGTCATGGGGATCAGATAGAACAGCCATAACTTCCCTTCTGATCAAGTTAGACTCAATTTCTTTTAGGATACAAGATTTACATAAATAAAAGCTGATCATTGTAAACACCCCTGGCAATGGTAAATGATTTGTCTCAACCATCTAACTGCAAGAGAGCTTGTTCTATTGAAAAACAACAGACTTACTGACTGGATCACCAGTTGAAAATGGAAGAAAGACTAAAAATGGAAAACGAATGCATCCATCACATCTAAGAATTGGTATTCTGCAATATAATAAATGTTTGCTTTTAGGTTTAATACTGCTTTAAAGCGTAGCTCCACCCAAAAGGGGAAGCTCCACTTGTTTTCTTCCCCCCCCCCCTCCACTGCCACATTTGGCACCTTTCGGGGGGAGCGGATACCTGTTATAACCTGGTACCCGCTCCCACTTCTGGATAACATCACTGCAATCTTTATGTGGCGATCTACGTAATTTCCGCCTGCCCCCCCCTTCCCCTGCTGCCTTTTGGGAGATACACAGGTCCCAGAAGACAGCGGGAGCATTCAGAGAGCGCTGCGGACGACCCATGCATGCACAGTAGGAAACAGGCGGTGAGGATGCTGGTGCCTGCACCCAGAGCCGAACGGATCGGCTTTTGGTGCCAACATCGCAGGATCCCTAGACAGGTAAGTGTCCTTATTTATTTATTTTTGGTGTCATTGGGAGGAATAGTGCCCCATCATTGTTGTCAGTGGAAGGAATAGTGCATCATCATTGGTGTCAGTGGGAGGAATAATGTCCCATCATTGGAATCAGTGGGAGGAATAGTGCCCTATCATTGGTGTCAGTGCGGGGAACATTGTTGGCATCAGTGGGAGGAATAGTACCCCTTCATTGATATCAGTAGGAGGAATAGGGCCCCATTGTTGGCATCAGTGGATGGAATAGTGCCCCTTTATTGGTGTCAGTGGGTGGAATAGTGCTCCATTATCGGTGGTGTCAGTGAGAGGATAGTGCCCCATCATTGCTGTCATCGGGGAGGAATAGTGCCCCATCATTGCTGTCAGTGAGGAGGAATAGCGCCCCTCCGATGGTATCAGTGGAAGGAGTAGTCCTTCATCATTGGTATTACTGGAAGGAATAGTGCCCTTTCATTTGTATCAGTGGAAGGAATAGTGCCCCTTTATTGGTGTCAGTGGATGGAATAGTGCTCCATTACCGTTGGTGTCAGTGAGAGGATAGTGCCCCATCATTGCTGTCATCGGAGAGGAATAGTGCCCCATCATTGCTGTCAGTGAGGAGGAATAGAGCCCCTCCGATGGTATCAGTGGAAGGAGTAGTCCTTCATCATTGGTATTACTGGAAGGAATAGTGCCCCTTCATTTGTATCAGTGGAAGGAATAGTGCCCCAAGGACCAGATAAAGGCATGTAAAGGCTTATATCCGGTCCATTGACCACAGTTTGGAGACCACTGCCTTAGACGTTTAAGCCAATAAAATCTCCAAAAAGAAGATCAATGGAATGGGAGCCCAAATTGGACACTTCTCACTTGGAGCTGAAGGACAGATGGGTCATCCTGTTAACCTTGGTGTGAGTCTATTGCCCCGTACACACGGTCGGAAAATGTTAGATGGGAGCTTTTTGTTGGAAATTCCAACGGTGTGTAGGCGCCATCGAACATTTTCCATCGGAATTTCCGACACACAAAACTTGAGATCTGGATCTCAAATTTTCCGTCAACAAAATCCGTTGTCGGAAATTCTGATCGTGTGTACACAATTCCGACGGATAAAGTTCTATGCATGTTCGGAATCAAGCAGAAGAGCAGCACTGGTTATTGAACTTCATTTTTCTCGTACGTGTTGTACGTCACCGCATTCTTGACGTTCGCAATTTCCGACCAACTTTGTGTGACCGTGTGTATGCAAGACAAGTTTGAGCCAACGTCCGTCAGAAAAAAAGCCATGGCTTTTGTTGTCGGAATGCCCAATTAATGTCCGATCGTGTGTACGGAGCATTAGCCCTTGTACACACGGTCGGACATTCCATCGGAAAATGTCCGATCGGACCGTGTTGTTGGATAATCCGACCGTGTGTGGGCTCCATCGGACTGTTTCCGTCGGCATATCCGACCGACAAAGTTTGAGAGCTGGATATAAAAAAAATTCCGACAACATGATCCGATCGGACTTTGTCCGATCGTTTGTAGAGAATTACGATCGGACAAAGTGCCACGCATGCTCAGATAACATCTTTCCCTCCATGACAGTGTTCCAGAGCACATAACCCCATCACATTAGCCCCACCCCAGAGGAGTTGTAATCCATTTACAACAGAATAGAGATTTGGGAGTCTGGTCCCCAATCAAGACCCACCAAAGAAAAAGAGCATATCTCGGTACAAATCAGGGCACTTTTGTATATGAAGAAATATATAAACAAACATAAAAACGTTAAGATAATTTATTAATACACACAAGGAAAACAATTTCTAAAATTACAGAGGATGTAGTATTTCGACTAGTTTCGCGGTTTCACCGCTTCATCAGAAAACACAGGAAATACATCTGAAAAATATATATAAAAAAAGACCATTCATAGTGAAAAGGCATAGATAATACAATATATGTGGATTTGGAAAACAAAGGGAAATACATTCTTGACCTCACCTCCGTCTAGGAGTTCCCGTGCTAGATGGCCCAAAGAAATGCAGAAAATGACACTGGTTCTTCTTTTGGGTTATTTATTTAGAAGATAACACAGTCTCTTATATAGAGGGTTAAGAGGAAAGTTCAGGTACTTTTGGACTACAAAAATAGGAAGTCTCTTATAGAAGAAATCCAAAGAATTACCGCTTCACAGCTGGATTCTCACAACCTCCGCCTAGCAGCCGGTAGTGCGTTAAAGCGGGGTTCCACCCTAAAGTGGAACTTCCGCTGATCGGAACCCTCCCCCCCCCCTCCGGTGTCTCAATTGGCACCTTACAGGGGGGAGGGGGGTGGAGATACCTGTCAAAGACAGGTATTTACACCCACTTCCGGGCATAGACTCCCGTGGGAGTCTGTCATTTCCTGTCCTGCCGAGCTGCCTGCTGGGGCACACACGGGTCCCAGTGACAGCGCAGAGAATTCCTATTGCGCTGCGCGACTCGCGCATGCGTAGTAGGGAACCGGGAAGTGAAGCCGATTCGCTTCACTTCCTGATTCCCTCACCTAGAATGGTGACGGCAGCAGCCGAGAGCCGATCGATCGGCCTCGGCTGCCGGCATCGCTGGAACCCGGGACAGGTGAGTGTCCATTTATTAAAAGTCAGCAGCTGTAGTATTTATAGCTGCTGGCTTTTAATATATTTTTTTTAGGTGGAATCCCTCTTTAAGTAAAGCAAAGTCTCTGCCCCAGACTTGGATATAACTGAGGGACGTAGACAAAAATTTTGAGAACTATCATACAGTACCAGTATCTCTCAGCCGATCCAGCGATGCCATGTGAATGTGGATCCATAAAGTGTCCTTCAACTGAGCCTCCAGGCTCCTTCAGAAAACCAGCCTTACACATGGCCTTCTCCCGAAGAGTCCTCCCCTGGATGCTTCTCCAGTTGCTGGGCCTCTCCTTAGATGAGACGGCACCGGACCAGCTTTGAATCCTCAGGCCTTGACATCCATTCAGGCCTGTCCCTGCAGTTACTTCGCCTGGGGCTATCCAGCCCCGAGACTCAGAATTGCATGGATCCGCAACCCAGGCCAGGGGGGCCATGGGAGCTGGTCAGGAGGACCAGGACCGAGCAGACAGAAAATATCTTCTGGACCGGAACCCCTGAAACATGTGATCGCATTACCTTAACCACTTCAGCCCCGGACCATTTTGCTGGTCAAAGACCGGACCACTTTTTGCGATTGGGCACTGCGTCGCTTTAACTGACAATTGCGCGGTCGTGCGACGTGGCTCCCAAATAAAATTGGCGTCCTTTTTTTCCCACAAATAGAGCTTTCTTTTGGCGGTATTTGATCACCCCTGCGGTTTTTATTTTTTGCGCTATAAACAAGACGCATTACTTTTTGTTATAAATATTCCCCCAAAAATATACAACAAACATTTTTTTCCCTCAGTTTAGGCCGATACGTATTCTTCTACATATTTTTGGTAAAAAAAAAAAATATTGCAATAAGTGATTATTGATTGGTTTGCGCAAAAGTTATAGCGTTTACAAAATAGGTTTTATAGATAGTTTTATGGCATTTTTATAAAAAAAAAAAAATTTTTTTACAAGTAATGGCGGCGATCAGCGATTTTTTTTTTTTTTTTATTTTTTTATATTGTGACTGCGACATTATGGCGGACACTTTTGACACATTTGTGGGACCATTGTCATTTATACATCAATCACTGCTATATAAATGCAGTGATTCCTGTGTAAATGACACTGGCAGTGAAGGGGTTAACCAGTGGGTGACAGTGTAGGGGTTAAGTGTTCCTAGGGGTGTGTTACTAACCGTGGGGGGCTGGGCTTTCATTTAGTGAATACTGATCTCTGCTCCAATCACATGCAGCAGAGATCAGCGTCACTAGTTGCTAGGCAGAACGGGGAAATGCTGTTTACAACGGCATTTCTCCGTTCAGCCGCCCCATGAGACGATCACGGATATGCCCGCGGCGATCGAGTCGGCGGGACCCGCGACCGGACTTACGGGGGTCCCGACCAGCACGCGAGCGCAGGGCGGCATTAAAGATTGGATGTACAGTACCTGTACGCCAATATGCCTGCCCGTGCCATTCTGACGACTTACATCGGCGTGCGCCGGTCGGGAACCGGTTAAATACCACCTCCCAGAATGCACAGCAGGAAAACACTCCCACTGGGGCTGGTTCCTGAGAAAAGAATGGCACTCAACACGCCCAGCTAAACTGCCTTCTCATACTTGCCGGCAGCGACAGCGACTCCCGCAGCCAAGGAGAATTCGGAGCAATCCAGCTAGACTGGTACTGAAACCATAATTTAGCAAAATTAGCCCCAAAACCCAACTGTGGTTTTAAAAATATTAATTTTCAAAAACATATAAAGTATGATCGTCAGGAGCCGGCGCTACATACATAATAATATAAAGGCAGCTGCTTACCCCACCTCAATCATAAAATATGCATGTGCACATGATGACCAATTTGGGTGGAAATCGAAGAACCCAACGCATATACTTTTGGGCTGCATAAGAAAGCCAGAAGAATCTTTCTGCAAACATGGGAAGAGCAAACAAACTCCATGCAGACAGTAATCTCACAATCCTGATATGATAAACATACTTAGAATCGCAGTACACAAATTACTTTGTATTTTGTAAACTTTTACTGCTACCTGTATGAGTATGGCAGGAGAAGAGAATGACAAAGTTGTAATGTGTGTGGGGAGAAAAAAATGATGTTTTCCTAAATGGTTGTTTTTCCATCAGCGGGGAAAAGGTACAAGCCATCCATGCAAGAAATTGTCATTTAGCTTGTAGCCAGGCCGTGGATATCAGTCTGCAGAAGTCTGGTGTGTGATGATCACGCCGGCCTCACTGACATTAGTCTCCGCTCTCCTATAAGCAGCCTGTTATTATTTCCAGTAATAGGCACTTTAGTGGTGATCGGGGTGACATCCAATATATCTATATACTGTACAGCACCGGCTCACCTCATAGGCACCAATACATTGTATCAGAGACTATTCAATATAGTGTACCGACACAAAATATAATGTTGCAACTTCAAGAATACAGTGCCTTGGAAAAAGTTTTCACACCCCTTAAAATTTTCCACATTTTGTCATGTTACAACCAAAAACGTAAATTGCCCTGTACACACGGTCGGAAATTCCGATGGAAAAAGTCCAATTTGATTATGTTGTCGGAAAATCCCATCGTGTGTGGGCTCTATCGGACTTTTTCTGTCAGATTTTCCGACGCACAAAGTTTGAGAGCAGGATCGAAAATTTTCCGACAACAAAATCTGATCGCATAAATTCCGATCGTGTGTAGACAATTCCGACGGACAAAGTGCCACGCATGCTCAGAATAAACTAAGAGATGAAAGCTATTGGCTATTGGCCCATTTATAGTCCCGAAGTACGTGGTTGACGTCACCTCGTTCAGAATGATCGGATTTTCTAACAACTTTGTGCGACCGTGTGTATGCAAGACAAGTTTCGGACAAAATCCATCTGAAAAAATCAGATTGATTTTGTGGTCGGAATGTCCAACCGTGTATGGGGCAAATTTATTTTATTGAGATTTCATGTCATATAGACCAACACGACATAGCACATAATTAAGTGGAAGGAAAATGATAAATGGTTTTCCAATTTTTTTTTCAAATAAATATGTGAAAAGTGTGGCGTGCATCTGTATAGCGCCCCCCTGAGTCAATACTTTGTAGAACCGCCTTTTACTGCAATTACAGCTGTAAGTCTTTTTGGGGATGTCTCTACCAGCTTTGCACATCTAGAGAGGGACATTTTTGCCCATTCTTCTTTGCAAAATAGCTCAAGCAGATTGGGTGAAGGGCATCTGTGAACAGAAAATTTCATGTCTTGCCACAGATTTTCAATTGGATTTAGGTCTGGACTGTGTACCATTCTAACACATTAAAGAGGAAGTAAACCCTGATGAGTTTACTTCCTCTTTCATTCCCTGCAAAGGCAAAGCATAATGGACTACTATGCATTGCATAGTAGCCCATTATGTGTCACTTACTTGACACAGGAGCCAGCGAAGTCGCCGCTGTCCCCTGTAGTCCGCCGCATCCATCTTATTGGTGGGGTCTCGCAGCTCCGCCGCTGTCATTCGGCGAAGCCGCAAAAACGTCACTCCCGCGCATGCGCACGGGAGCCAACACGTGCGGCAGCTCCGTCGCTGAGAATGCCGCGCTCAGTGCGCCTGCGCGCCGCTGTCTACGGCGCATGCGCCGTAGACAGCGGTGCCTGTTTTCGGGCAAATATCTCCTAAACCATATATATAGGATATATATATCCTTTTTTAGCCCCGTCTTGCATCATCACGTTCAAAACTAATTGACTTTCGAACGGACTTAGTCCATTCATGTGCGTCCAAGTCCGTTCGTTCGGAAAGTCCGTCGGAACTCCACCGCAAGTCCGTCGGGAAGACCGTCAGACCTAGTCTGCCGGAAAGTCCGGTCTTGTGTACACGGCAATAGTGTGTATGGGGCTTAACAGTTTTTTCCTAAGATTGCCCTGTATTTGGCTCCATCCATCTTCCCATCAACTGACCAGCTTCCCTGTCCCTGCTGAAGAAAAACATCCCCACAACATAATGCTGCCACCACCATGTTTCACGGTGTGTTCAGGGCGATGTGCAGTGTTAGTTTTCCGCCACACGTAGTGTTTTGCTTTTAGGCCAAAAAGTTCAATTTTGGTCTCATCTGACCAGAGCATCTTCTTCCACATGTTTTCTGTGCCCCCCACATGGCTTCTCGCAAACTGCAAACAGGACTTCTTATGGCTTTCTCCTTGCCACTCTTCCATAAAGGGCAGATTTGTGGAGAGCACGACTAGTAGTTGTCCTGTGGACAGATTCTCCCACCTGAGCTGTGGATCTCTGCAGCTCCTCCAGAGTTACCATGGGCCTCTTGGCTGCTTCTCTGATGAATGCTCTCCTTACCCGGCCTGTCAGTTTAGGTGGACGGCCATGTCTTGGTAGGTTTGCAGTTGTGCCATACTCTATCCATTTTCAGATGATGGATTGAACAGTGCACTGTGAGATGTTCAAAGCTTGGGATATTTTTTTTATAACCTGACCCTGCTTTAAACTTCTCCACAACTTTATCACTGACCTGTCTGGTGTGTTCCTTGGCCTTCATGATGCTGTTCACTAACAATCTCCGAGGGCTTCACAGGACAGCTGTATTTATACTGAGATTAAATTACACACAGGTGGACTCTATTTACTAATTAGGTGACTTCTTAAGGCAATTGGTTCCACTAGATTTTAGTGAGGGGTATCAGAGTAAAGGGGGCTGAATACAAATGCACACCACACTTTTCAGATATTTATTTGGAAAACCATTTATCATTTTCCTTCCACTTCACAATTATGTGCCACTTTGTGTTGGTCTATCGCATAAAATAAATTTACCGTTTTGGTTGCAACATGACAAATGAGGAAAATTTCAAGGGGTGTGAATACTTTTTCGAGGCACTGTATGTTACCCAAGAATTTCATGTGACTGCTGTACTACATGTCTCTGTCCTGCTTTCTTTGTATTGTTTCCTTTATGTGAAATCCTGTCACACTAGGCATGTTCCTCTGCTTTCCTATTAAAACCTGACTACACTAGGCATGAGAGCACAGTGAGCACGGTGTGGTCAGTTCTCTAGTTCTCTGCGCTGAAAACTCTGTCTGATCTTCTCCAATGATCAAATTTGGACTGGATATACAGAAATTCGAATTCTTTGGCAGGGATAACAACTTTGTTATATGTATTCCATTTGTGTATTTAGCTTTTTGCCTGGAGTTCATATGTACACTTTAAAATGAACCAATGTCTGTGTTTCAGAAGTTTTAAAGTCCAGGTACAAATACTTGGTGGCATTATTGTATGCAAGGACAGGGCACTGTATGGATTCTCCCCCCAGAGGGCGGGTTAATGACAACCCACCCTTAGAGAATGGTCTCAATCTTTGGGATTGAATGATGTTGGGCATCATCATTCAACCAGTAGTCTGAGGACATCTAGTGGTGGAAAAGAACTACTGCAGGGGGCAGCACTGTAAAAGAGGTTAGTATTGTAGTTAAACCTGCAATCCTTTTGGTTTTAAACCCCTAACGGGCAACTGTGTGTTTTTTTTATGTCTAAAATTCTGGATTGCTGACCTGAGAAATATCATTGGGTAGTTCTGGGTACCTTCAATCTGCACGCCGTGTGTCCCAATTGTCAGGGTGTCTTTGAAAGGAAGGGGCCAGGGAAGGTCACAGTCAATGTTTTATTCTGTGATCTTCTGACAGCACACAGAAAAATTAAAACACAACAAAGCCGAGTACACAGACCACGGGGGGAAAAGGTCCAGGCAGAAATGTTATTTGTGCAATTTTTATTTCCCTGGCAAGCATTAAATATTTTATACACATTTAATAAAAAATATTGTCCTGGGGATGTTCATGTTTTTTGCAGCAAAGCAGCCACACTAAAAAGAGGATGTTAATATGCTAAGTGTCTATTGCGGCAATAAAGATGGCTAAGCAGCTGTGTGCAATATAAAGGACATAAGTTACACTTTATTTTTTATCATTGGGCAGTAAACCAGGGGTGCCCGGCCTTGCACATTCTGGGGACCAGCCCAGGCTCAGATTGACTTTGAGGTTCCTCTTGTGAAGCCCATTTATTTCCTGTATTCACCAAAATAAACACAGAGCGATTGTGACAAAGAAGAGCACGTTCCTGCGACTCCATGTTCAGTCTACTTAAAGCCCAACTCCGGGAAACTTAAATATTATCCCTTGGAAGGGGGGCTACAACTGCACTACAAGAGTCCATTGCTTGTTAAATCTAAAGCCCAGTACACACGATCGGACTTTCTGATGGGAAATGTGTGATGACAGGCTGTTGGCGGACAATCTGACTGTGTGTACGCTCCATCGGACAATTGTTGTCGGATTTTCCGCTAACAAGTGTTGGCTAGCATGTCTTCAAATTTTCCACCAACAAATGTCTGTTGTCAGATTTTCCAAGCATGTGTACACAAGTCCGTTGGACAAAAGTCCAAAGTACAAACACGCATGCTCGGAAGCAAGGACGAGCCAGAAGCGGTCGGTCTTGTAAACTAGCGTTCGTAATGGAGAATTAACATTTGTGACGTGGAAAATTATGAAATCTTGAAATGCAGAGCACAATTCTCTTCTTCTTTAATGGGATAATAATGAAGCTGCTTTGCTGGTGATACTGATGGAGTTATTGCAAACGGATTTTCAAAGGCTTTTTTTTTCTAGTGATATCAAGAATAATATTATTATTATTTTTTTTTTATTTGGGCAAGTTACCACAACACCATTATCCTGTAGTTTATAAGATCAAAGACACAACTATGTTGGTGTCCCTTGTTAATTTTACATTGTATTTTTTAAAATGTTACTGCCTACTCCCAAACTGTCATTTGAAGTAAAACACATAGCCAAGTATTATTCTACACAATTTTTTTATTGTGCATTAAAAAAAGAAAACAAATTAAATTAGACATGATATCTGCCAATAGAAAAAAACCAAAAAGTGCATTCTATGCATCCAAAAATATAGAAAATCCAAAAATATAGAAAATACGCTAAATCAAATCATTTTCAACCAAAAAAAATAATGTCAAAGGAATAACGCCAAAGCCAATAATAAATAACATCTCCTCCGATTCCGAAACATGGCTTGTTGACGAACGGCCATTCAAAAACAAACTGAAAAGCACAAAATGAATAACGTGAAATGAAAAGCGCGAATCAACACTCACCAAACTTCTACTAACATGAAATTAGCAGAAGAAGCCCAAAAGGTGGCGCGAAAGAGCTGAAAAACCACGTAGCACGTCACTACGTTCGTAATTGTTGGCCGACATTTGTGTGACCGTATGGATGCAAGACAAGTTTGAGCCAACACCCTTTGGACAAAATTCCACGGTCTTGTTGGTGGAAAGTCCGATCGTGTACACAAGGCATTAGGGGAAAGTTTTTTCACTTTACCTGATCCTCTGCTTCCCCAGCAGGTGGCGCCCCCCACCCCCCCATGCTCCAATGGTGGACTGTCCCGTGGCATCCTCATTCCCAGTGTAGGGTTCCAGACCCTGAATTTGTCTTGATGATGTCAGGACCTTAGACCATTGGAGCATAGAGGAGAAGAGGCTGTGGGGACCGGTCTAGCAGCCTAGAGGAGTGGAGGATCAGGTAAGTAGATCTTTTTTTCTGTCTCCTAGACCAAAGCGTGCAATTAACCCTGCAGCCAAGGATAATTTTTTTAATTGACTGGAGTTGGGCTTTAACATAAAACACTAGTCAAATAAAAATAAATAGTCCAAAGGATAGAATGGAAAGTAGCTTTTGCTCCAATACTCACCTTTAGCCCTTGTACACACGGTCGGAGAATCCGTCGGAATGTGTCCTATCAGACCGTGTTGTCGGATAATCCGACTGTGTGTGGTATGCATCGGACTGATTCCGTCGAAATATCCGTCGGACCCAATTTTCCAACATGTTGGAAATATTTCCCGACCAACTGGTTCGATCATGTGTAGAGAATTTTGATCGGACCAAGTGCCACGCATGCTCAGATCAAATTCCTACATCAAAGCTATTGGCTACTAGCCTGAATGTAGTCCCATCGTAAGGAAATTACGTCATCACGTTCTGAAAGATCGGATTTTTAGACAACTTAGGTCGACTGTGTGTATGCAACAGTTTCGGACAAGATCCGACCGACAAAATCCGACGGGCAAAATCCGACGGATTTGGTTGTGGAAATCTCCGACCGTGTGTACAGGGGCTTAGGCTCCATTCACACTTATAGGACTACAAAGTCGTACAGCTTTGAAGTGCAACTTTGAGGCAACTTTGAATGGGTGCGACTTTGGCTTTGACAACTGTTGTACAACTGCCGCATGTATAAAATTCAGGTGTGACTTTCATGTGACTTTTGAGGGTTTACATTGCAGTCTATGGCACTCAAGTCGCAATAAAGTCAGACCAAAGTAGTACAGGGATCTTTTTAAAGTCGCTGCAACTGAAGGTCGCAAATATTTGAACGGTTGTTCAAATATGGGATGTGACTTGTCATGTGACTTCAGTCACATGGCCAGTCGCACAGGGTTACTGGAGCCTTAGGGCTCATGGACACTGCAGCTCAAAGAAGCAGCCCCCACAGGCTTTTCAGCTCTTATTTTTTTTTTTTTCTGCCTGGAAACACACCTCCATGTTATGCAATATGTCCATGCACACTATGGCTTTTCAGGCGTTTCCAGGCATATGCTCCTACAGGCAGAAAACAAGCCTACCAAACCCGCGTTTGTGAGAGGAGATAGTGCCCCAAAGAGCTCAAAAGTGCTTAAAAAAAAAAATGTAATACATATGAAAATGTTTGTTTTGGTAGTTTTGTTTATACAGTGCTTAAGAAGATACTATCCAGGTCTGTGAAGAAAAACGTTTATGCTCAAAATCTTTTAAAAGAGCTCAAAAAAAAAAAAAAAAAAAAATGGGAGAGAGTACAAAAGCTCAAACGCCTGTAAAAAAAAAAAAAAAAAAAAAAAAAAAATGTATGCAGCTGTTTTAGAGCTGCAGTGTGCATGAGCCGTTAATCTGGAGCTGCCCCTGCAGTTCTTCTTTTCTGCCATTAGATGTCCTCAGTCCTCCAGGATAATAACGCCCAGAAACATTCAACTCCCTGCCTAAGAGCCCTAGGCTATCAAGGACCTGCCTTTAGCATGTGACTGGACAGGGAATGAGAAGCAGCACAGCAATGAACTCATGTCTCTATCACTCTGTTTTCAGTAGGGGGCGTGCCTGACCTCTGCAGAGAGACCACTGCTTCCCAGCAGAGAGCAAGGAGCCTCTCTGGCAGGGAACAGGCTTTTCTTCTAAGGCTGTGGCTGCTTTCTACAGAAAAGCAAATTCACTTCACCTAAGGTAAGCTGCAATATAAAAGGTTGAATTTATATATATATATATATACAGTATGTCACAAAAGTGACTACACCCCTCACATTTTTGTAAATATTTTCTTCTATCTTTTCATGTGACAACACTGAAGAAATGACACTTGTCTACAATGTAAAGTAGTGAGTGTACAGCTTGTATAACAGTGTAAATTTGCTGTCCCCTCAAAATAGTTCAACACACAGCCATTAATGTCTAAACCGCTGGCAACAAAAGTGAGTACATCCAAATTGGGCCAAAGTGTCAATATTTTGTGTGGCCACCATTATTTTCCAGCACTGCCTTAACCCTCTTGGGCATGGAGTTCACCAGAACTTCACAGTTTGCCTCTTCCACTCCTCCATGACGACATCGCGGAGCTGGTGGATGTCAGAGACCTTGCGCTCCTCCACCTTCCATTTGAAGATGCCCCACAGATGCTCAATAGGGTTTAGGTCTGGAGACATGCTTGGCCAGTCCATCACCTTTACCCTCAGCTTCTTTAGCAAGGCAGTGGCCATCTTGGAGGCGTGTTTGGGGTCATTATCATGTTGGAATACTGCCCTGTGGTCCAGTCTCTGAAGGGAGGGAATCATGCTCTGCTTCAGTATGTCACAGTACATGTTGGCATTCACGGTTCCCTCAATAAACTGTAGCTCCCCAACAGGGTCGCCATCAGGGGGGTACAGCCCATACACCTGTAAGGGGCCCGAGCATCTGGACGGCCCGGCCAGGTGGGAGAAGGCAAGGGCGGGTGTAGAGGAGCTCCTTAGCTGCACTGGTTTTTGGACTGAATGTGAGTGGCAGCTGTATCACTGAGCTTGCATTGGGCTCTTTGCTGCCACTTCTGACAAATTCCTGCATGTGCACTCCTCGTGTTTGCACAAGAGCAAGAACCAGGAACACCACCTTACAAGTAAGGGCTGGTCTACAAGTGAAGGGGGGGATGGTGTACATGTGTGTGTTCAATGGGTACATGTGTCTGTGTACGTGTGTGTGTGTCTGTGTACATGTGTGTACATGTGTCTGTGTGTGTGTGTGTGTCTGTGTACATGTCTTTGTGTACATGTGTGTATATATGTGTCTGTGTACATATGTGTGTGTGTGTGTGTCTGTGTACATGTCTTTGTGTACATGTGTGTATATATGTGTCTGTGTACATATATGTGTGTGTGTACGTGTCTGTGTACGTCTGTGTGTGTGTGTGCGTGTACATGTCTGTCTGTGTGTCATATATAAATATGTGAGGGGTGCTGAGAGCATTCAGGTGTGGGGGGGGGCTGAAAGTGTACAAAAATGAGGGGGGGGCTGCGAGCGTACAGGTGTGAGGGGGGCTGAGTGCATTCAGGTGTGGGGGGGGGGGGCTGAGAGTGTACAAGTGTGAGGGGGGGCTGTGAGCGTACAGGTGTGAGGGGGCTGAGAGCATTCAGGTGTGGGGGGGGGGGGGCGAGATTGTACAGGTGTGGGGAGGGCTGCGAGTGTACAGGTGTGGGGGGGCTGAGAGCATTTAGGAGTCAGGGGGGGGCTGTGAGCGTACAAGTGTGAGGGGGGCTGAGAGTGTACAAGTGTGAGGGGGGGGAGGCTGAGAGCATTCAGGTATGGGGGGGGCTGAGAGTGTACAAGTGTGAGGGAGGGGTTGCGAGCATACAGGTGTGGGGGGGGCTGAGAGCATTCAGGTATGGGGGGGGGGCTGAGAGTGTACAAGTGTGAGGGAGGGGTTGCGAGCATACAGGTGTGGGGGGGGCTGAGAGCATTCAGGTATGGGGGGGGGGCTGAGAGTGTACAAGTGTGAGGGAGGGGTTGCGAGCGTACAGGTGTGAGGGGGGCTGAGAGCATTCAGCTGCTGGATCTGGATGTCTCTTTTTGGCAGATATAATTTCCTACTGTTAAACCTTGAAAGCACTAATGACTTATAATACATTGTGCATTTTCATATATGACATTGTAAGAGTGTTAAAATAAGTGTGTACACTGAAGGACTTGGTGGGATGGCTAGTGGGTGGATTTGGTGGGATGGCCAGTGGGTGGCCCCTGGGAAACGTTGGTGGTCAGGCCTGGGGGGGGGGGGGGGGGGCAGGGGCAGGCCTCAAACTGTCTAAGGGGCCCCACAATTTCTGATGGCTGCCCTTCTCCCCAGTGCCGACAGCACTCATGCAGCCCCAGACCATGACACTCCCACCACCATGGTTGACTGTAGGCAAGACACACTTGTCTTTGTACTCCTCACCTGGTTGCTGCCACACACGCTTCACACCATCTGAACCTAATAAGTTTATCTTGGTCTCATCAGACCACAGGACATGGTTCCAGTTATCCATGTCCTTAGGCCACGTACACACGGGCGGACTGTCTGCCCAACTTAGTCCGCTGAACAGTGTTTCAGCGGACAATCCCCTCGTGTGTGGGCTTCAGCTGACTTTTTCAGCGGACAGTCTGACGAACAAAGTCTTACGGAATTTCCGTAAGACAGTCCGTTCAAACTTGGTTTTGTCCGTCCAAACTTGGTTTCAGCGGACAGTCCGCTCGTGTGTAGGCAAGTTGGACGGACTAAGTATGGCGCATGCTCAGAAAGGGTTTACACGGCCGAAGGTTGCATTGCAGTGTATAGGACGTCGTTTTTCTAGTCCCGTCGTACGTGCCGTTCACGTCATCGCGCAAGCTTTCAGTGGACTGTCTGCTCATCGTGTGTGGTCAAGTCCGTTCATGCTAATTTTGAACGGACTGTCTGTCGGATTGTCTGCCGAACTTAGTTGGGCAGACAGTCCGCCCGTGTGTACGCGGCCTCAGTCTGCTTGTCTTCAGCAAACTTTTTGCAGGCTTTCTTGTGCATCATCTTTAGAAGAGGCTTCCTTCTAGGGTGCCATGCAGACCATGCAGTGATGTGGCATATGGTGATGCGGCGTATTTGATGCTGTGTGCAGCATATGATCTGAGCACTTACAGGCTGACCCCACCACCCCTTCAACCTCTGCAGCAATGCTGGCAGCACTCATACATCTATTTCCCAAAGATAACCTCTGGATATGACGCTGAGCACGTGCACGCAACTTCTTTGGTCAACCATGGCAAGGCCTGTTCTGAGTGGAACCTGTCCTGTTAAACCACTGTATGGTCTTGGCCACCGTGCTGCAGCTCAGTTTCAGGGTCTTGGCAATCTTCTTATAGCCTAGGCCATCTTTATGTAGAGTAACATTTATTTTTTTTAGATCCTCAGTTCTTTGCCATGGGGTGCCACGTTGAATTTCCAGTGACCAGTATGAGAGAGTGAGAGCGATAACACCAAATTTAACACACCTGCTCCCCATTCACACCTGAGACCTTGTAACACTAATGTGTCACATGACACCGGGGAGGGAAAATGGCTAATTGGGCCCAATTTGGACATTTTCACTTAGAGATGTACTCACTTTTGGTGCCAGCGGTTTAGACATTAATGGCTGTGTGCAGGGGCGGACTGACCATTTGGCCACTCGGGCAATGCCCGAGGGCCCCGGGCCACTAGGGGGCCCCATCAGGGTTGCCAGCCTCAGTAAAGCCAGGGACAGTATGTCAAAATCTGTGGTTTTTTTTTGTTACATCTGTCTCTGAAATGTCCCTTACTGACATCCCTTTGGTCTAAAAATCCTGAGATTATAGCTGCCCCATCTCTTCAGGACCTTCTCAGCCAATAGAAACATGTCTGTGTATACTGTGTAATTGTATACTGTGTGTGTGTATACTGTGTGGCCCCATAATCAGTGGCGTAACTAGAACCTTCAGGGCCCCGATGCAGGAAACCATGGCGGGCCCTCCCTCCCCGACCTCCGGACAGGGCTCTTTTCTCCGAGCCTGATGGTGGAACACTAGGGCCCAGTTCCAAGTGGGTGGCTGCATATAAAGGAACCGATTTAAAAAACATCAATTACAGCCACTATGCCCATCAAACGCCACCACTGTACCATCTAATGCCACCACTGTACCATCAAATGTCACTACTGTGCCCATCAAACTCTGCCGCTGTGCCCATCAAATGCCACCGCTGTGCCCATCAAATGCTGCCAGTGTACCCATCAAATACTGCCACTGTGCCCATCAAATGCTGCTACTGTGCACATCAAATGCTGTTGGTGTGCCCATCAAATGCTGCCACTGTGAATCCCCACCGCCCGCTCACTGTCTGCCCGCCACTTACCCTGTCTTGGTGGGGCAGCGGGTAACGGCCATGAGCGGGGTCCTCCATGCAGCTACTGCCATCCTCATCTCCCGTCCTCTCCTCCTGATGGGCGTCCAATAGCTGTGTCTATCGTTTCAGCCAATCGGGTGATGAGTAAAAGACCCGCACACCTGATTGGTGGAGAGGCCGTTCAGTGTTAGGAAAGTGAATAATAATTCACTTTTCTAACACACCTGGGTAGACTGTGAGTGTCAAGCATGGCGCTCGCAGTTCACCTATTTTGAAGCCTATTATAGCCCATGGCTCTAATCAGGTGCTGCAAACCCCCCCCCCCCCCGCCGCTGTAATTCAGCCACCCGGCACCCCAAAAGGGACCAGACACCTAAATATGGGGGTGGCAGCGGTGGCCATGGATAGATTCATGCTATGCTATGCATGAGTCTATCCTTTGGTCATAGAGGGGGTGGAACCTGTGCACCCTTTTGGATGCACCGCCACTGATAAACACATGCATACATACACATACATACATGCATGCTCTCACACACACACACACACACACACACACACACACACACACACACACACACACACACACACACACACACACACACACACACACACACACACACACACACACACACACACACACACACACACACACACACACTCACACTCACTCACACACATACAAGCATGCTCACACACATACAAGCATGCTCACACGCACACATACAAGCATGCTCACACACACAAACATACATTAATGCTCACACACACACATACATGCATGCTCACACACACACATACAAGCATGCTCACACACACACATACAAGCATGCTCACACACACACACACACACACACATGCTCACACACACACACACACACACACACACAGACACACATACATGCATGCTCACACACATACATGCATGCTCACACACACACACACATACATGCATGCTCACAAACATACAAGCATGCTCACACACGCACATACAAGCATGCTCACACATACACACGCACATACAAGCATGCTCACGCACACACAAGCATGATCACACACACACACAAGCATGCTCACACACACACACACACACAAGCATGCTCACACACACACACAAGCATACTCACACACACATACATGCATGCTCACACACACATACATGCATGCTCACACACACACACATACATGCATGCTCACACACACGCACACACACATACATGCTCACACACACGCACACACACATACATGCATTTTCACACACACACACATACAAGCATGCTCACGCACACACAAGCATGCTCACGCACACACAAGCATGCTCACACACACACACACAAGCATGCTCACACACATGCACATACAAGCATGCTCACACACATGCACATACAAGCATGCTCACACACATGCACATACAAGCATGCTCACACACATGCACATACAAGCATGCTCACACACACATACATACAAGCATGTTCACACACACATACATACAAGCATGTTCACTCATACAAACATGCTCACACACACACACACATACAAACAGAAATACAGTAGATAGTCTTATTAAAAAAAACGGCAGACATTTACCTTCCTGGCTTTTCCTGCCGGGTACTGCACTCTAGGGGGAGACAAAGAGCACACACTGTGCTTTCACTACTAAGCCTAATGTGAGGAGCTCCCGCACAGTGCCGATTTCAGTTCGGCTGATGATCGGGGAGCTCCTCTCAGCCTTCCCTCCTATCGAAGAGTGCAGGGGGCCCTTGGGCCCCCCCGCAGCAAGGGGCCCGGTCGCCATGGCGATCTTGGCGACCCCTATAATTCCGCCACTGCCCATAATCTCTGATTGCCTGGGGGGCCCATAATCTCCTATTGCCCGGGGGCCCCATGAGTTGTTAGTCCGCCCCTGGCTGTGTGTTGAGTTACTTTGAGGGGACATCAAATTTACACTGTTATACAAGCTGTACACTCACTACTTTACATTGTAGCAAATTGTCATATCTTCAGTGTTGTCACATGAAAAGATAGAATAAAGCTGGCCATACACCTATAGATTATCTGCAGATTTTCTATGGTTAGATGGAAAAAGTGGGAGATTCCTCCATCCACACAGTTTAGTGAACATGGAGAAATCTGTTTTCCACTTTTTCCATCTAACCATAGAAAATCTGCAGCTAATCTATAGGTGTATGGCCATTTTAAAATATTTTAAAAAATGTGAGGGGTGTACTCACTTTTGTGAGATACTGTGTGTGTGTGTATATATATATATATATATATATATATATATATATATTATATATGAAGATCTTCATTAACGTAATCTTTGTACAGCAATCCCATCTCCCTTTATATATATATATATATATATATATATATATATATATATATATATATATATATATATATATATATATATATACAGTATAATAATAATTTTTTGGGTAGTAGTTGCAGTGGTATTTTGAGCTCCAACTGTTGATGACATCTCCCCTGACTGTCATTCTTTAAAGTGATAAGACCGGCAGCCTCCAATGGTGGAAAAGAATTGCGGCAGCGGGGAGGGGCAGCTCAGGATTAAAGTTTTGCCGCAAAAGTCCTTTTTTTGGATTTTTCTAACTTTTTATTTTTTATTATGTTTTCAGACAGATGCAGCTTTTCCACCTGTACAAAATAACTTTTAATTTCTGTTCTTAAAGGGATTTTTTTTTTTTTTTATCGATTCCCATTTTTATATCCAAAGGGATTGTATCTGTGTGTATTCATTATGAATTTTCACACTTTAATGTCTTGTAATCATCTCACGGTTCAGTTATATGCATTAAAGCGCGATGATTCCTCGCTAAGCGCCACCAGCGACCGCCATTCGTAGCCGGGAGGATCATAATGATTAGAACGTAATGTAACGCCGTATAATTGTTGCAATTTTCAAGTGATGACTAAATGTTTCCAGCGCAGATAATACGGTGCGTTTCAGGTCTCGGAGATCTTGCCGTATCGGAGACGTCGTGTTCTCAGACCTAGGGAGAGCAGACTGATAGAGAGCAAACAGATGGTAATTCTACACATTTTAATTGAAATCATATTTCATGTCAGATAAAAAGAGTGGGAGGAAGGGCGCCCCCTAGCTGCACAGCACAGCACACTGGAATTTGTGTACGGGGGACGCTACCAGCTGTGACTCAATCATTTCAATGGATTTTCAAGGAAACTACACAATGTTCCTGTGTATGATTGATAGCTTGTTGTGCTGCTCAGTATCTGGAATTCCAGGGTACATTATGTGCCAGTTTTTCTTAGGGCTTTTGTAGCCAGTTGTACCCAGGATGGTTTGGAACACGTGGGTCCAGGCAGGGCTATATTGTGTGTGTATTACAATTCTTAGCACTATTAAAACAATTTCAGGAAAGCAGCTAAATACACAACTGGATCAGATATATATAAAATATTTTGAAAAGATACACACGAAGCTAGTGTGAAAGTCAATGCTAAATGCTGAGAACACCAAAATAGTGTATAAAAGCCCATAAGTATTGTTAATTATTTGTAAATAAGTCTATCAAACAGATGATTATGAATCAATCTTAAAGCGGGAGTCCACCGGGAGTCCGCGTTTTTTTTTTTTTTTTAAAAAGCCAGCAGCTACAAATACTGCAGCTGCTGACTTTTAAAATAGTGACACTTACCTGTCCAGCGCGCCCGCGATGTCGGCACCCGAAGCCGATCTCTCGATCGTCTCGAGTGCTGCCGCCGCCATCTTGGGTATGGGAATCAGGAAATGGAGCCTTTCGGCTTCATTTCCCGGTTCCCTACTGCGCATGCGCGAGTCGCGCTGTGCAATAAGGACGGTCCCCGCTGCCTCTGGGATCTGTGTGTTTCCCAGCAGGCAGTGGGGCACTTGCGGAAAGGGGCGTAATCTATGCTCCTTTCCGCAGAGAGCTATCCCGGAAGTGGGTGCAGATACCTGTACTGTACAGGTACCTGCACCCCCCTCCCCTCTGAAAGGTGGCAATTGTGGCGCCGGAGGGGGGGAGGGTTCCAATGAGGGAAGGTCCACTTTAGGGTGGACCTCCGCTTTAATGAGAGCAGCAGCTGATGAAAGAGGAGTGGACAGTTCCGGAACCAGTTGCGTCGCTAGGGGGTGGCTTTTGGGGCTCTAGCCCTGAATCTGGGGCCCATAGCCCCGAGTCTCTGCAGGGATCCCTAAGGGGAGGGAAGGCTCTCTGGGGACCCTGATGTAAGTGGGGGAGGCTCTCTGGGGACCCTGATTTTAAGGGGGAGGCTTTCTGGGGACCCTAATGTAAGGGAGGCTCTCTGGGGACCCTGATGCAAGGGGGGGGGCTCTCTGGGGACTCTGATGTAAGGAGTGGGCTCTCTGGTTACCCTGATGCAAGGGGGAGGCTCTCTGGGGACCCTGATGCAAGGGGGAGGCTCTCTGGGGACTCTGATGTAAGGAGTGGGCTCTCTGGGGACCCTGATGTAAGGGAGGGGCTCTCTGGGGACCCTGATGTAAGGGAGGGGCTCTCTGGGGACCCTGATGTAAGGGAGGGGCTCTCTGGGGACCCTGATGTAAGGAGGTGGCTCTCTGGGCACCCTGATGTAAGGGGGGGCTCTCTGGGGACCCTGATGTAAGGAGGAGGCTCTCTGGGGACCCTGATGTAAGGGGGGGCTCTCTGGGGACCCTGATGTAACAGGGGGGCTCTCTGGGGAAATATATATATACACACACATATAAATGACTGAATATACATACACCCACCCAAACATATGACTTCCATTACTATGCTGCTATGGGCTCTAGCCCCAGATCTTTTGTAGACCTAGCAACGCCACTGTCCGGAACACCTCCACAACTAGAGACCCTGCCGGCGGCCTCCCGAGTCTCCTCAAGGCTTCAGCTCCCGCTGACACCCGGCGCTCGTGGCTGACATCCTTGCATTCCTCAGCGGTTTCTTTTATCGCTGCACCTGATTTGCCTTCACCTGTCCAGCACTATGTGAGTGCATTTTACTCTGTTTTACATTTTGCAACTTTGTAATAAAACGATGCTGCACTAGGAGTGGCTTGGCGCTTCTCTTTTCCTTTTTTCCCGCCCTCATATAAAATATTTTGCCTGTAGTTGTGTTTAGCCAATCTTGTTATCCACTATCCAGGCACCCCATCTAGGCAGCGCAGCCAGGCTGTTGACCTCATGTTTCTGCACTGCAGCTTAGCGATATAGTTTAGTCATCAACCTGTCTGCAGTATGCTGGTTGGACAGTGAAGGAATAGCAACATGTTAGTGATATTAACCACTTAAAGACCAGCCGGCGTCATTATACTGCGGACGGCTGGCTGGTTCCTGCGAATCGGTTCAGGAACTCTATTTTGTGGGCGCCAGTGCTTACCCATTGGCCAGCGGGGGAGCCAATAAACGGGTGGCGTGAACTCGATGTTTGCCGTACACCAGCGATTGTTCCCTGCAGTGACAGAACAGGGATCTGCCTGTGTAAACAAGGCAAAGTTCCGTTCTGACAGGGGAGATCACACGGATCCTGTTTTTCTGCTATACAGGAAGATGGATCTGTGTGTTGTCCCAGTGAGCCCTTCCCCCATACAGTGAGTAAACACACCCAGAGAACACATTTAACCCCTTGATCGCCCCTGATGTTAACCCTTTCCCTGATCGTATCATTAGTGCAATACCAGTGCATATTTTTAGCACCGATTACTGTAATAATGTCACTGGTTCCCAAAAAAGTGTCAAAAATGTCAGATGTCCAAACTGTCCGCCGCAATGTTGCAGTCCCACTAAAAATTGCTGATCACCGCCATTACTATTTGAAAAAAAAAAAAATATTATAAAAATGCCATACATCTATTCCATATTTTGTAGACGCTATAACTTTTGCGCAAACCAATCAATATATGCTTATTGCGATTAGTTTGTTTACCAAAAATATGTAGAATACATATCAGCTTAAACTGAGGAAGAAATTAGTTTTGTGTGTGTGTATATGTGTGTGTGTGTGTGTGTGTGTGTGTGTGTGTGTGTGTGTGTGTATATATATATATATATATATATATATATAATATATATATATATATTTTTTTTTTTCTTTGTGATAATCAATATAGCAAAAAGTAAAAAATATTGCTTTTTTTTCAAAATTTACACTTTTATTTGTTCATAGCACAAAAAATAAAAACCACAGAGCTGATCAAATACCACCAAAAGAAAGCTCTATTTGTGGGGAAAAAAAAGATGACAGTTTTTTTTGCGATATAAAAAAACAAAAAGCGACAATTTTGAAAAAACGCATTCTTTTTTTACTTTTTGCTATAATAAATACCCCCCTAAAAAAAAAAAAAATTCCTGAGTTTAGGCCAATACGTATTCTTCTACATAAAAATCGCAATAAGCATTTATTGATTAGTTTGCGCAAAAGTTATAGCGTTTACAAAATATGGGATAGTTTTATGGCATTTTTATTAATATTTTTTTTTCATTAGTAATGGCGGCGATCAGCAATTTTTATTGTGACTGCGACATTATGACTTTGGACACTTTTGGTGTGCGATTTTGGGACTATTCACATTTTAACAGCAATCAGTGCAATTAAAAATTCATTGATTACTGTGTAAATGTGACTGGCAGTGAAGGGGTTAACCACTAGGTGGCGCTGTAGGGGTTAAGTGTGTCCTAGGGAGTGATTCTAACTGTGGGGGGGGGGGGGGCTGTGTGTGACACGTCACTGATCACCAGTCCCGATCACAGTTAGCTGTGATCAGTGACACTGTCACTAGGCAGAACGGGGAGATGCTTGTTTACATCAGCATTTCCCCGTTCTTTCTCTCTGTGAGACGATTGCGGGTATCCCTGTGGACATCGAGTCTGCGGGACCTGCGCTCACGCTCACAAAGCTACCGGCGAAAGCGCAACCCTCCTCTTAAAGGGCAACGTACAGGTAGGTGTTTCTGCCTGTACGTGCCCTTCTGCCGCAGTATATTTGTGTGAGGCGGTCGGGAAACTGTTAAGGGGGGAAATCCTTCCATTTCTTAAGTGGTTAAAGCCCAACTGGGAAGTACATCACAATTTACTTTTGCAGTGAGGACACTGCAAGCGTTAAAGCCCAATGCCATACAAAAAACGTATTCCCCCCCCCATTCCTCCATCCCACTTAATTTACCTCTAACCCATCCTGCCAGCTGATAAACTTTTCTTACCTTGTGAAGTCAGTTATACTCACCTGTGTCCTTCCTATCCAGGTCCATCGCTGGTGGTGCCCTTTCCACCTGTAGGAACCACTAATGCAGTGCCCGATGGTCCCGGAACATTTAGTGTTTTGCTTGATTTAGGCCTTCAAACTTACGCGTTACAGTATGTGACGTGACTTCATCAGGGGTGTCCCGAGGAAGTCATGTGACGTGCCGTAATACGCAGGGCAGAGTCAGTTGCCGTGTTCGTTCTCAACCAGAGGTGGATCAAGCATGCAGAGGGGCAAGGGTGGAAATCATTATTATATGCATGTTTAGGGGTTTTTTTTTTCAAGCAAGCAATATTCCTGTGTGCACCTGATATAGTCTACAATATATTGTGAGTGTTTTAATTAAAATTCTTTAGTTTAACAGTACTACAGCCAATCAAATACAGTTACTGTTCAGGTATTT